>NC_089491.1:34422664-34731564 GCF_036850765.1 Saccopteryx bilineata
TCATAAGCACACAAGTGAACACTCACGTGTACTCATACATACATACATACATACATAGCCACACGCCCCTCAAGTGTGATTTATGGGTATTCATATTCATCATGTAGATAGCTATTTATCAATCTGTTCCATTAGTGTTCAAACTTCTTTTTCAAAAGAGATTTTACATATAAGTCCAGTATCATTATCTCTCATTTAACATTTACAATGATGTTAAATTACATTTAACATTACTCTTTTTTTTTTTTCCAAATTTTCTCTTTGGAAGATTTTTTTAAACCTTCTTTTTTTTATTTAAAAATTGGCAAGCAAGTTTCTGCAGTAACAAAGATGAAGTCAAACCGTAACAGGGGAACCCAGCCCAAGCCCTCAGGTCCGACTCCAGGACAGCAGAGGTGGTGGCAGGTCCCCCGGCAGTCTCAGAGGCGGGAGAGGGGACAGTCTTAGCTGGCCTCCAGACCTACAGTCTTTATTTTAATAGTAGTGTTTTATTCTAATCTGTACTACAGAAATATAACTAACATTTAAGGTAGCGAGATAAGGTTGCATTTGCAGTTTTTTAAAGAGGAGAACTATTTCGTCGAGAAAAGCCCAGATGGTACGTGGCTGCTGCAGAAAGCGTGCAGGTGGTGCGTGTGCGATGGAGGTTTGGGAAACGGTGACCTCCTTACTGCTTCGTCTCTGCTTCATCTTGAAAGGCACTATGCTTGTCCCCTGAAAAGGCTAAGCAATGAATCACAAAAGAGTGGGAAGACAGAAAAGAAAGAGAGGAATCAACCAACAGCAGAATATCGGTTTTCTTGGCCAGTTTGTATAGTTACCAGAGCAACAAACAGTATTGTACTTTTACACATGAGGTTGTTTTTTTCGGGGGGGAGAAGGGGGTTGTTGTTAAGGCTAATATAGCCTTTCTATTTAGGTCCTTTTGCCACATTTATGGGTTTTTTTAGTAATAAAATATGGTGTTAGGCCAAGGGGTGGGTGTCCGTTGAACAAACACAAGCCGAGCTGTTTTGGGTGAAGCCGCCTGTGGTGGCCATCGTAACGTGGCCCTCAAACCCAAGCAACACGACGTGGAAGTCCCTGCATTCGTCCCTGCTGTGCGATCACTTGATTCTCAAGTAGCTGACTAGTTCTTACTGCCTGCTTCTTGACAGAGAAGTCTGAGATTCATCTTTCTGTTTTCAGGTGTTAGCTCATGGTCTACCTCTATTTGAGTTTCAACTGATGGTGAATTAACAAATATATCAGATATTTTTTATGACCACCACCATCTCCAACCTTTTCAACATCTCGTCAGGGCTTTCACATAGTAAATACAGTATACAGGAAAGACTGGTTAGCTAGTCAGATGGATAAAAGGATGGACGAGGGAGGGGTGGCTGGTGAGTAGAGAGTTGGATGGCTGGCTGGCTGGCTGGATGGATGGATGGATATGTGGTAAGTGAATGGATGAATAGAGGATGGGGGTAGAGGTAGATAGATGGATGAATGAGTGAGTATGCGGGCAGATGAATAGATAGATGAGTGGGTAGGTGGATTGACAGATGGGTAGATGATAGGTCAGTTGATGGCAGCTGATAGATAGACAAAGATGAATGAGTAGGTAAGGTGGTGGGTGAGAAGGCGTGAACTACAGGCCTAGAAGAGGTCATTATAATTCATCTGTGTATGCTTTATTCTAGTCAAAGCATATTTTCTTTGGAAGGACCTTGAAAGGAGGTAGCCCTGATGTCTTGACTCTGTTTCTGTACAAGCCCTGACCTCTAGAAAGCGCTGGCTGCGTGTTCTGACATGAGGCCCCATCTTGTCATCTGATGTGCAGAAACACACGTTTCATCGTGCGCCTTTATTCTCCACTCACACTTCACCCTTTCAGGGATTCAGCCTCATTAAAATCTGTCCTCTACCCGGTTCCTCTTTGAGGAAGTTCCTCATTAGGGGCATTATTGCTATGAAAAGTATCACACCAACCCATGTGAGCGCCAACCTGCATGCTAAAGACTGTTATTAGCAGATTTAGCCTAGAGATGTTTCAGAGTTGTCAGTTCTGATATTCATAGGATTACATTTTCAAACATCATCACGCATCCTCTATGACAGCCTTGATTACTGTGATGAACTAGTTTTCTTCCTTTGAGAAATGTTCCGGTTGCAAAAGTGATTCTGAAATTATTTGAGAAAAAATCTGGACAAAACTGAAGTGACACTTTTTTGTTTGGGTGGCTTGCTGTGCTTGCTGGGAGAGAGAGGCATTTCAGTGTGGCAGGAGGAGCACTGGACATGGAGTCCACAGGCCCAGATTTGCTGTCCCCTACATCTTAGCCGTGTGACCTCAGGGAAGTCTCTAATCTTGGCCTTCTCTTCTGCAGAGTGAGAACAATGATCCAGGGCCTCCTGCTGGGTTGCTCTGGAAATGAAATAAGGAAGGTGCGGTTCAAACTGTAGATTGCTGTCTAGAAGCTGGAAGAAGAGAGAGCTGGCCTTCATAGATATCACTGTTTTTCCCCCTAATCAGGTACACAGTGAAAAAATTAACTAGACATCCAAGAACCAGTCAAACACCCTTTCTGGGCCATGGAATTTTATTACCACAGCTAGGTTTAGCTCATTCATCTCTTCTGCAAATATGTACCACCCACTACAGTGTGAGAGGCACAGGCCAGGGCGTGCTATGGACATAGCATGGAGAGGCAACTATGGTCCTATACCCAAGGAGGAGACAGATAATGAACAGATAATCACTCTGAAAACTATTAAATATTCATTGTGTGGCCCTGACCAGGTTGCTTAGTGGATACCGCATCATCCTGGTGCACTGAGGTTGCAGGTTCGACCCCCATTCAGGGCACATACAAGAAGCAATGAATGAGTACACAACTAACTAAGTGAAGCAACAAGTTGAAGCTTTGCTCCCCCCCCCTTACTCTCTTTCTCTCTCTCAAATCAATAATTTTTTTTAATTTTAAATAAATATTATGTAAAGTGCTTCAAAAGAAAGTTTTGGTGTGTGATAGGGCTTACATTGTGGAGGCCTGACCCAGGCTTGGGGTCAGCAGAGGCAGATTAAGGTCTGTTGAGACCCCCCGCACAGAAGAAAATATTGGGCCCCTTAAAAAAGAGAGAGAGAGACAGGGAAAATAAAAATACATGTTAGCCATGCTTTTAAATAAATAAAAAACATTCTGTACCATTAATGTTAAAATTGCACATATGAAACCAAACTTGGTGTCATTAGAAAAAAGTATAACGTTGGGGTTTTGCGGGGCCCTTCAGAAGTCGGGGCCCAGGGCGCGCGCCCGGTGCGCCCGCCGTTAAACCTGCCTCTGGGGAGTCAGAAAAGACTTCCGTGAGGAGGCTGAGACTGAAGAATGAGCAGGCAAAGAGGACAGAAGGGCACTCCTGGAAAAGGGAAGGCAAACACAAAGGCTGAGGGAGGGAGGAAGTGCGGCACCTTCCAGAGAGCAAAGTGAAGCCCCTGCGGCTGGAGCAGAGACAGTGGAACGGGATGAGCCTGGGGGGGGGGGGGGGGGGGGAGGCCAGATCCTGCCGCACCTGTTACCCTAAACCTGTGGGAGCCCATGGGAAGATGCCTGGCAGGGAGCAGACTGGTGGCAGTTTCTAAGGAGCTTTTCCCTGGTTGCAGTGGAAGCAAACGGATTAGAAGGAGGCCAGAGCAACGGCAGGGTGCTGGTCCCAAGCATGGCAGTGAGAGTGCAGAGAGGAAGCAGGCGGTTCAGGGCGTTTCAGGAGGAAAATCGTAAGGCTGAATTTTTGACCAGTTATGATAGAAAGGGGATGATCAAGGATATAATACCCCTGATGCAATTACTTCCCATTCTGAACTGAATGTTTCTCAAGTTATGTACACTGCGAACATTATTACAGTAAATTAAAGAAGTGCATCTATAGACTTTATGGTATGTTGTACAATTTAACATCTGGATAATCTGAAAATTTGCCTGGTGGCCCAGGGAGAACTAGATGGTACAGTCAACCCTCCTAATTCCACAGAGAAATACTCTGTGTAGCAGAGGCAAAGATTGGGTCCAGAAAGATGTCTGGCAAACACTCACTAAAAACAAAGAAAACCAGATAGAAGGTGACGGAAGACTGTATGACTTTAGGTGTTGGGTGTGCAACATAATCAAATGTCAAAATAACCTGGAGATGTTTTCTCTGAACCTATGTACCCTGGTTGATTAATGCTACCCCATTAATATTTAAAAACAAAAACAAAAACAAAACAGAGACTACGAACGTGCAGGACAAATCTGATTTGAGTCCTCAGGCATTCAGTCCATGGGGAGCAGACATGATGTATGGCCAGACTCTTCAGTCTGTCTACAAACAAGGTTACAACAGTAAGGAACCCTCCTGGTGTGTGGCCCCTACCTGTGAAACAGCGTGACCTCAGGTCCCAGTCCTCCTCCCACAGTTCTCTCAGCTTTTCCTCAGGAAGGCAACTCAGTGTCCTCACAAATGGTCCTTATTCGGCCAAGTTCCATGGCTTCTTGGTGACATCAATGTCTACAAGCTGCTTATAAAGGCCTCTCACTGCCCTCTCCCCAGATCTTTGTACCCCAGTACCCCACAATGTAGGGGCCCCCGGGGCTGTGCTAGACTCAGTCCTCACTGGGGAGGAAGGCCGCCTGCTCCTTGCTGAGCCGGGAACTGACTTGTACCAGTTGTGTTGGAACTGACTGTGTACATGTCTTCCCAACTGCCTGTTCTGTGATGCCTGTCAGTAGTGTGAAATGGGAGTACTTACACCACAGCAATTGGCAAACACTGTGAATCAGGGCTTCCTCCTTCGCCCCCTCAGAGGGCTTTTGTTAAGCATTTCCCAGCACAGCACTGACTGGGCTCAGAGTTCAACTGCTGTACCCTGAGCCCTACAGGACTCCCCTTGAATATAGTCCCTTTAGTTCCACCTAGCCCTTCTCTCCATAGAATTCAGACCTAGGCTCTGGGGTCAGGCTTGGGGATAGTCACCACTCGTCTTCTCAGCCCCCACCCTCCACATAAACACACCCTGGTACCAACACATTAAACATCTCATTTTCTGGGACTGTGTCCCTAACAATCATTGGACAGGGGTAGACTCTGAGTCCTAGTGCAGGCACAGCCGGCACCCCTGTAGTGACACAGCTGTGTATCGGATAGAACTGGATGAACTTTAGAGAGACATCTAAGAAGGAAGGTGTCCAGGCTCTAGGGAGTCGCAGCAGAGAGAACCACTTCCTGCTGGAGACAGGATGAGGCCATCCGAAGGAGGGACATTCGTTCACTCATGCCAGGCCCTGTGTTCATAGGAAAACAGGAGGGAGTCAGATGCGTTCTACACCTGCACCGCTTGGTGTGGTCACCCCAGCCCCATCCAAGAGCACTTAAAATATGGCAGGTGTAAATTATACACCTGATTTCAAAGACTTACATGCAAAAAAAAAAATGTACAATATCATTCATAATTTTTATGTGATTACAATTGAAATAATATTATTCTAGATATGTTGGGCAAAATAAAACTTATTAACATTAATTTTTACCTATTTCATCTTACTTTTTTAATATGGTGACTGAATTTTTTTTTTTTTCATTTTTACGAAGCTGGAAACGGGGAGGCAGTCAGACATACTCCCACATGCGCCCGACCAGGATCCACCCGGCATGCCCAACAGGGGGCGATGCTCTGCCCTCTGGGATGTCGCTCTGTTGCATCCAGAGCCATTCTAGCGCCTGAGGCAGAGGCTACAGAGCCATCCCCAGCGCCCAGGCCATCTTTGCTCCAATGGAGCCTCGGCTGCGGGAGGGGAAGAGAGAGACAGAGAGGAAGGAGAGGGGGGGGGGGAGGTGGAGAAGCAGATGGGCACTTCTCCTGTGTGCCCTGGCCAGGAATCGAACCCGAGACTCCTGCACGCCAGGCCGACGCTCTATCACTGAGCCAACCAGCCAGGGCCACTGAATAATTTTAAATGACCTGTGTGGCTCACATTCTGTTAGTCACCATGGTTTCAACTTGAAAAGGCTCCCAGGCCAGGAGCATAGACTTTTAGCCTAGACCAGTGGTCGGCAAACTCATTAGTCAACAGAGCCAAATATCAACAGTACAACGATTGACATTTCTTTTGAGAGCCAAATTTTTTAAACTTAAACTATATAGGTAGGTACATTTCTTATCGAGGTAGCACCCGCACGTGGTATTTTGGGGAGGAGCCACACTCAAGGGGCCAAAGAGCCGCGTGTGGCTCGGGAGCCGCAGTTTGCCGACCGGGGGACGGGACTGCAAAGGACGGGTGGGGTTAGGAAAATCAGACATGGGGAGCAAGTAGGAGAATGTTTTCTAGAAACGAGCACTCAGACTTTCTCATGCCCTGTGGGAGGAGTATTACATCCCATCCCCTTGGACCGAAAAAACTGTCCTCCTGGGAAGTTTTCTTCAGGAAGCGATTGCGATATGGTCAAAGACATGGCCAATTAAGGAGCTCTTGGCAACATGATCTGTCTTGGTGGGGGCAGAAGGAAAACTGGGAATAACCTAAATGTACAATGCCTTGGCTTAACTAAACAAATTTTGATGCACCGATACAGTGGAATTGTTGGAAGCCATTAAAATAGCTGTTATAGCCTGACCAGTGGTGGCGGCACAGTGGATAGAGCGTCAGGACACTCGGTTCCGGGTTCAAAATCCTCAGGTCACTGGCTTGAGCGCGGGCTCATATTGGCTTGAGCGCAGGCTCACCAGCTTGAGCGCAGGGTTGCCAGCTTGAGTGTGGGATCATGTCAGTGGTCAATGGCTTGGCGTGAGCTCCCCAGTCAAGACATGTGTGAGAAGCAGTCAATGAACAACTAAAATGACTACCGTATGAGTTGATGCTTCTCGTCTCTCTCCCTTCTTCCTTCCCTCACTCTTGCTAAAAACAAAACAACAAACAAACAAACAAATAAAGACCATTATAGAATAATATCTAATGGCATAGACTATTGTTTATAATATATTGTTTAGTGGGGGAAAAAAAGGATAGGCCACAGGGGCTTGTGGGGTAAATTTCCACTTTTGATTAAAACTTGAAAGTATATAAAGAATGCACTCCAACGTGTTAACAGTGGTTGTCTCTGGACAGAATCCCTTCTCTGCTTATCTCTCTTTTCCAAATGTTCTACAGTGAGTATATGTTACTTTAGGTTGCAGTTTAAAAAGAAAAAACAAACAAGAAGGCTTAAAAAAAATATTAACTTCAAAAGACCCGGATTTTTTAATCCAGTCTTGGCGTTTACTAACCAAGGGTCTTTAGCTGGTAATCCCCCAGCTTTAGTCTCCCCATGTGTACAGCGGGATATGTTAATACTTGCTTCACAGGATTGTCACGAGGATTAACTGACACGTCCCTATCTGGCACAGTTCCTGGCACATATGGGCTCTCAGTCAATATTGCTGCTCTTCCCCTCTCTGTCCCATTTTTAGAGGGCCCCTGCTTCTCCGTTAGAAATGAATGAGTAGGGAAGGGAGACGAGGCTGAGGTAGATGCCAGAGAGGCCCTGAGTGTTTTCTGCCCTCGTGCGGGCCTCAGTTTCCAGTCCTCTTTCTCCTCAATGCCAAAGCTCTGCTGATTGGGTCCCCACTGGTTGGAGTGCAGTTAACTGAGGGCATATTATCTAATTCAATCTTGAACATGTAGAACAAATATGTAGGATATTGCCTCACATAGGATATAGGCCTGCTGGAAGAACTCTTGAGGTTTGAGACCTCAGGTGCATACAATTAGTTCCTGTTGTGACTGATCAGCTCTAGACTGTCACTCTAGTAGGACTCTTAGTGTAAATGTATGATGCACGTGGGAATTTGGTATGTGTGTATGTATATGTGCCTCCATACAGAGCCACAGTGTGTAACAAAACAGTGACTAGAGCCCTGCCCGCATAGCTCAGGTGGTTAGAGAGTCATCCCAGTAACACCAGGTTTGCAGGATCAATCCCCGGTCAGGGCACATACGGGAGTCAACTGATGAATGCATAAATAGGTGGAAAAAATTGGTGTTTCTCTCTCTCTCTCTCTCTCTCAAATCAATTATATCAAAATAAAACAAAACGGTGACCTAGATTCTCCCTCAAGCACACGGGACCTTTAGTAAGCCATATGTGGTGATAGTTAATCCACATAACCACTGTCAGTTCCCTTTCAGCACGTGGCAGGGCCCCTGCAGAGCGCACAGACTCTGAGGTGCTTTCTGCAGTGTACAGAAAAATTCTCTGTTCATCCTCAATCTGGTAATTCTCTCAGCTAGCTTATGAAAAGTTGCATCAGTAATCCATGTTTAATGGCCTTAGCCCCTGGACAGCTGTCTTGGGAATTAAAGTCTCTTGTGAACAGAGTATCCTGGGGTTCTAAACTCCAGTGTAAAGAAACGTGTCCTATTTTCCTCACCCACCCCCGCTGCAGCGGGATTTGGAACAGATGTTCAGCTGGGCGTCTTCTCCTTGGGCCAGTGCTTCCCATCCCAACTCTTGTGAGTAGTAGCAATCACAACAGGCAGTGACTCACCACTTGTCTCCCCATCGGACAGTTAGGGGACCTCAGCTGGGGCTGAGCTTTGTGCCTCACTCATCTGTGGGATCCTGATGATGTTGCCCAATGTGGTCAGAGAAGCAATTCTCAGACATCTGAGGCTTCTTGCGACTCTGAAGTGGTGAAGGAGAAAAGTTTCTCATGATATGGGAACCAACATTGACAGACACCCTCGAAGTTCTGAATTTCCTGGGAGCAAGCCCAGCCTGTGAGGGAAATGTGATGAGTACCATTTTATAGACGAGCAAACCAAAGCTCAAGAGGCGGCAGAACCCGCCCAGGTTCACAAGGTGAAAGGTGTCGGGGCCCAGGTTTCAGACCTGACGTCAGCCACCTCGAATGCCAGTGTTCTTATTGCGCTTCTGTCCACATCCCCGCCTCCCTGCGTGGAATGCTTTGGAAACTAAGGTTGCACTGCCACACCAACCACTGCTCTACACCTGTATAGGGCAGTCTATACAGGTGTCATCTCAACTCCTCCCTCCACCTGCCAAGTTCTGCTGACTCCGTGAAATCCCAGATGTCGCCTCTCTTCCCTCTCTCCTCTGCTGCTCATTTTTCTGGCTCTTTCTTTTACAGTCACCAGATCATTCTTCCTAGAGCATCTCTGGCCAACGTTAGGATACATATCCTAACATTGTAGGAGCTGCATCCCCGGGCCACAGCCTGTTCCCAGCTCTTCGTCTTCATGCTGCCCTTCACAGATGCGCCATAATTTCCAGCCTTCACAGCTGTTTTCATGAGGTCTTTTTATTATCTTTTCAATCATTCATTTATTCAGTGAATAATTGTTGTGAACTTACTATGGGCCAAGTTCTGTATTGGGAGCTAGCGATGCAGCCGTGAACCAAACAAACAATCAGAAGTCCCTTCCTGCGGAGAATTTACAATCTAGTGCAAGGTGGCAATTAAAAATTGACATATTGAATAGGTAAATTACATAGTATGTTAGAAGGCAGTGGTTACTATTCAGAAGGGGGGAAAAGGAACATGAGGAAGGGAAGGAGGGCTGGAAATGCCACCAGTGGGCGGGGAATGGTGAGAAGTTTTAAGCAGGATGGCCAGAGGAGGCTCACTGGGAAGGGAGCATTTGACAGGAGACTTGAGGAAGGTGAGCCATGTGATGACTAAGGTACAAGTGGTCCAGGCAGATGGGCAGCCATGCAAAAGCTTGGGGTAAAAGTGTCTGGGCACTTGGGGTGGGGGAGTTTGTGCTTCCAGCCAAGATAGAGGAGTAACAGGGTGGATTTACCCTCCTGCCTCAAACAACTAAAAACCCCAGTCAAATTGTGTGGAGCAGCAGTGTTCTGACAATGTGGTACAGACAGCAGAGGAGTGGGACCCCGGAGGGAAGGGGCCCAAAGGAGTGAGCCTTGTGACTGCCCAGCTAACTGCTTGGACAGTTTTAAGACCACGGCACTGGAAGGAGGCGGGGGGGGGCCCAAACACTTCCCGATAGTCTGGCCAAATTGAGGAGAAAGAGTCGAGAATTTGGATTTCTAGAGCCCAAGGAGGCTAGAACTTGCAGGCAGGGTAGCAGACAGGAGAGCTGCGCGGAGAGGGGAGAGCAGCGGAGAGCTGCAGAGGGTCCTCCCCCCCGCAAGTCTCAGCTGTACACTCCCCAGCACCTGCTGTGTAACGAGGGGACCCCCTGAGACTGGGGAGGGGGCCCGCAGGAAGGAGCGGGCAGAGGGATCCTGAAAGCAGGCCCAGGAATCGTTCATGTTCCCAGCAGCTAGGGTGGAGCAATTTCATAATACATAGAGGATACTCAGAAGAATATTGTCTCAGTGGTGGGGTTAAAATTAACCCTAGACTAAAGGTGGTTCTGTTCCCACCAACCAGAGTTTAAAAGCGAGCCTCAAAAAGGCCAGACTCTTTCCAAGCAGCTTAATTACAATACGTTCCAGACAAAGCTTAGAAATATTTAAAGGAATATTCTTAAAAATTGAGCATCCAGTGAAAGGTCTGACAGCTAATCAGAAACTATCAAGCAGGCAAGGAAGCGGGAGTGTTTAGGAACTGCGTGTAGGACAGCGTGGCTGGGACAGTGTCGGTGAGGGGAAGAGGAGTCGGAGATACCACCAAAGGAGGTAGGGGCTGGGTTGCAGGGGTCGTAGTGAGCCACTGGAAGGCCTCTGAGCAACGCAAGAGTCAGGAGAAGATGTCTTCCTCCTTGCCTCCCCGGCCAGATGGAAAAGCAGCCCTGCTCGGTTCCAACGTCCCTGAGAACCACTGAGTGAGCAGCCTAACCTCGTCAGGTTCGCCTGGAGTGTCCATCTGCCCCCTAAAGGGCCTCATGAGGTGCGTCAGTCCAATGAGGGAGCAGGAAAAAGAGGAAAGTACAAAAGAAAAACAAGCTGTGAAAGGAAGACCTTTCCCATTTGGGGCAGGAGAGGCCTGAGGGCCTGCTTTAGGCCTGCCTTCCAGACTCAGATCCATTGCCTGCAAGATGTGTGGTCTTGGAAAATCTTCCCAACCAGCATGCCTTGTTTGCTTGTCTGATCAAAACTAGTAATCGAGTGCCACCTGTGTCTAAAGAGAGGTTGAAGCATCTCTGAACAACAGGCAAATGTGCATCAAGGCCACTGAAATAGAGGTCAGAAATCTAGAACCGTACAATGTGCACACAAAACATACACCAAAAACCTAGGCTGGTATATAGTGAACTTAATTATGAATGTAAATGAACTGGTTGCCAAACAATGAAGAGAACTGAACCTCGTTTTCTTCACTGGTACAATGGAATGATGGTGTCTGCCCAGCCTATGCCAAAGGGTTGCCACAAGGATGGTCAAGGCTGTGGGTGAGAAGGTTTCATCCAGGATGCAAGTAATAGAAAACTGTGCGTAAGCAAGGATAACGGTGAGGTCCAGGATGAGGTTCTCCAGCTCTCCACCCCTGGGTCTGCTTTCTTCTGTGTCAGCCCCATTGACAGCCTCTTCATAGTTGGTTCTGGTCCCGTCATCACAGCACCAAGTCCAGCAAAAGAGGGAGCCCCCTTTGCCTTTATTGGCTGACGGGAGTCGTGCCCATCCCTGCACCAATCACTGTAGCCGGAGAATAGATTGCGTTGGTTGGGTTAGTCTAAGTCATGTGAACCAGCCCTGCAAAGAGTCAGCTTCCTAGAAGGCTGCGAGGGGGGCCAGGTGCGTCTCTGTGTTGGTTTTTCTCTCTTCTGGTTCTGTCTTCCCACAGACTCATTTCCGGCTCTTCTCTGAGCTGTGAGAGGCTGATCCTGTCATTGACATCACCTGGGACCCACTCAGGCTTCTGGTTGGGTTTGGCCAGTGAGGAGCACAGACAGGGGATTGGAGGCCAAGAGGAGGGAGGTCACGGTGCAGCCCCTGCCCTGCTTTGGTGCTGCATCTCCTGAGACGGCCGTGCCCCTCCCTGAAGAGAGCCACTGCCTCTGAATGGGTTCAGCCTACATGCAGCCCAGAGCAGAGGGAGGGCCCTGCTTGGCCTTGAGTGACCGGGCAGGTCACTAAAACAACTTGAAAGCTGTTCCTGGCATTGATGCCAAAAGCAGGGCCAGCAGTGACTCAACAGAGTGTAGGACTGGGATCACATAGGACCCAGGTTCGAAGCCCCGAGAGATCGCCAACCTGAGAACAGGCTCGGAGGCAGTGTGTCCCTAACAGCAGCACCCTGATCCAAGCTTGATCTGTGTCTCCGGGTTTTCCTTCGTCCTCCCTCGCCCCCACTCAGGTCTTCACTTCCGCACGCTGGTCACGCACCTCCCTTCACAGCTGCAGCTTCTCGTGTCTCCCACCCTCAGGCAGATCTGAGGACGCTATTTAGTCCTTTGCTCCCTTGCACTGAGGTATGTCACAGCTCCTGCCATTGCTAGTCTGTGGGCACATCGCCTTCCCTTATTTGCTCTCTTATTCCGACCCTCCTCTGTAAGTAGTCCTTAAGAACGTTCTTCTTTTGCACCTTCAAGGTGAATTCTGTTTCCTCCTGTGACCCTGTATTCATTACTTATTACTTCATAACAAATGATCCCCAAGCATAGTAGCTTAAAGCAACAATAAACTTGTATTATCTCAGATACTTTCTGTGGGTCGGGAATTCAGGAGTGATTTAGCTGGAAGGTTCTGGTGTGGGGGTCTCTCATACACAGGCAGGCAAGATGTCGCTGGGACTGCAGTCCCCTAAAGCTGACAGGGGCTGGAGCTTTGCTTACAAGATGGCTCACCCGCATGGCTGGCAAGTCGATGCTGGCTATTGGCAGAAGCATTCAGTTCCTCACCACACGGACCTCTCCATATGCTGCTCGGGTGTCCTCATGATGTGGGGGCTGGCTTCCACCAGCATGAGTAGCCCAAAAGAAAGCAAGGCTGAAACTAGAGCTTCTGTATGAGCTAGTCTTAGAAATTGCACTCTGCCATTTCAGTGATAGCTGACTGTTTACACAGGCTGGCCCTATTCCGCATGGGAGGGGACTGTACAAGGTGTGATCACCAGCAGGTGAGAATCACGGGGTCCATCTTAGAGTGTGGCTGTCACAGACTCTGACTGACATAATCTCTAAATTAAAATCAGGATACTAGTATCATCCAGGGGGGGGGGGGATCAGTTGCTAAGCAAGAAAAATAAGTGTTCACTGTAAAATAGCTATAAACAAGAAGTAAATATAAGGGATTGTGATGGTTGAATTCACCAGTGAGACCCATAATTGAGCAGGGTTTTAGAAGAGCCACTGTGGATGGAAGAGAGGAGACCTTCCAACCCAGGGCACTGATGGGCTGGGAGAAGGGAGACGCCATCTTACCCAAAGGGGTCCCTAGATCTCTGTCCCTAGCTTCAGCTGGCCCCACCCCAGCCCTGGAAACAGTGTATGACACCCTCTGTGTTTGCTTCCGCTCCACCCCCCCCCCACACACACACACAAATTTCACGCCTCCGCTCCTGTTTCTGCAGTCAGAAGTAGCCCCCTGACCACCATCACCCCGAGACAGCCAGCCGGGCTATCAGCCCAGCAGCTCCTCTCTCCCTTTGTTTTCTCCTCTGCTAACTCCTGTCTCCTTCCTTCCCAGGAGAACTAATGGAAGATTTTTTTTTAGTTGATAGAAGATTTTTAGGTTTAGTCCATGAAGCCAGATGAATAGTCCCCAACCCCCTGTGAGCCATCTGGGTTTCTGGTGGGGGAACAGAGCCAAAAGAGAGAATGGGTTTTCAATCAGCCGTGCCAGGGACACCTGCCCGCCAGCCCAGTCTGCTGTTTCCAAGGTGGGAGATGGGAATGGTGACTCATCGGGACTCGGCGCTGAGGGCCATTAGGTCTGGGAGGAGCCCGGGAGGCTGTCACATCAGTACTCCTTGCCCTGGCCCTACCATGTACACATGTCGTCATGTGTGCACGCACACTGGCAGATGCAGACTTGCACACAAACCATTTTACAGACAGAGAAACCTAGACACAGTCAAGATCGGGAGAGCCTCCCGCCCAAGCCTAGCGCCCTACGTGGTTGCTGGTATCAGCCTTCGGGAGCGCGGGGAGAGCGTCAGGAAGCCCCGTTTCTTGGGTCCTCAGTTCTAGGAGGCCCACAGTCAGCTTCACGGTTCCTTCACGTTCTCAGGGACTCGCGCCCCCGTGGTTCTGCTTCTGCTGAGTCCATTCAGGAGTCGGACCATCCCGCAATCCCGTGTTTTCCTCAGCTCTAGGTCACCTTGATTATGACAACCACATCAAACAAACAAACAAACAAAAACAGAAAAGCCCTCCCCTTTTATGAGGACTTGTGAGCAGTTCCAGTGAAGCTTTGGGGACAGGTGGAGTGAACTCTGTACCAGAAAATGTCATTTGAGTAACTTCAAGTTGGACATTACTTATTCCAGGCTGCACTGGCCCAGAGCCGGTCCACCCTCTTGTAGGGGCCAGTTCTCCTGCGGCCGCTCCCACCTCCCATTCTTCTCAGGCCTCCTCCTTCTCTGCAGGGAAAGAAACTCCCTTCTAATTCCTCCCCGGACTGCCCGGGCTCCTGCCTGCTCAGTTGTGCGCTGAGGGTTTTGCTCTTCCATCCAGGAGACTAGTCAAGCTTCCTTCCTACACAAGATCATTCTGGGCCTGGCTTTCAGAGAGTATAAACTTCATCTCCTGACACACTAGGCGAGGCTGCAACCAAAGAGCTAGGGGACCCCAAGCTAGAACCCCAGAGGTCCACCTCCCAACACAGCACCCCTTCTGAACCACTCCTCTGCGAGTCCCCACGCCCTTCCCATTTTCTCTTGGACGTTCTCTGCTCTGTGCCTTTGTCTCCTTCCACATGGCCACTCCGTAGCCCGGCCCCTGGCCCCTGGCCCCTGGCCCCTGGCCCCACACCTGGACTGTTGCTGTACCACTGTCTGCTTTGAGCCCCGCCCCGCCCCCTGGGGTCAATCTGCAGCCCTCCCCAGCTTAAAGTGAAGATTCCAACAGATGGCAAATTGCATGTCTCAGGCTTTCAACTCGACTGGTCAGCAGTTTGGTTTTCCTGGTGGAGACTAATCTATTTAACAAAAATAGAACAAACAGTAAAGCAAAATTAAATATTTCTAATCGTGGGGATGCTTGCATCTGCAAATGACCAGGAAAGCGGGGAGGTTGAAGGTGGGGGCAGAAAGCCTGGGGGGAGGGTCCTTGTGATGCATGGCTTTGCGGCTCCCTGGCTCCCTGGCTCAGCCACCACTCAGCAACCCGGGCGAAGACCCCCTCACTGGCCCCGCCAGCTCCCCTCTGCTGACTGTGCGGGTGCGGGCGAAGAACGGCACCACCACCCATCCGTCTGCCCAAAGCAGGAAGAAAGCGCTCTCTGCTTCTCCACCTTCCTCAGCCCTCACAGTGGGGCCATCTCTAAGCCCTGTCACTTTCACCTTCTTCCCATCTTTTAACCCAGGGGTCTCAAACTCGCGGCCCCCGGGCCGCATGCGGCCCGCCGAACAATTTTGTGCGGCCCGCAGACTAATCCACGAAGTTCAAAATATTTTGGATAAAATTAAGTAAGCCTAGGGGCCTACTTGTATTTTTCATTTCTCTAGCATCCTAGCTAGATATTAGCTTAGTTAACAGCAGTTGTGATGCGAACTACAGTTTCTGGTCGTTTTGTGACACTGAGTAAACTGCATGTACGATTGTGCTTGTTGTACTGATTTTTTTTTGTTTTCAACTGCAGTGAGAAAAGTGTTGCGTAACAGTTGCCTTTTGTAGACCTAGTGCGGCCCGCCTAACGGCTGTGATCTTACTCTGCGGCCCACATGCTGAATTGAATTTGAGACCCCTGTTTTAAACCATCGCTTCTTCCCCATCCATGTCACCTGCATCTCTCCCTTGGACTCCACAAGTGCTCCTTGTGCCCATCCATTTTCCATGCAGCCACCAAAGTAGCTTTTCTTTTTTTTTTTTTTAGCTTTATTGAGGTATACAAATAGAAATTATATATATTTAAGGTATTCAAGATGATTTGATAGATACACATATACATACATTATGAAATGGTCATTACAATGAAGCTAACTAACATACCCATTTTTTTTTCTTGGTGAATACGTTGAACATCTATCCTCTTAGTGGGTGTCAGGGGCAGCAGTGTTAACTGCAGTCACCATGCTCTACATTACATCCCCAGAGCTTATTCATCCTGCATAACTGAAAGTTTACACCCTTTGACTGACATCTGCCCGTGTCGCCTCTTCCCCTCCCCAGCCCCTGGCCACCGCCTTCTCCTCGCTGCTTCTCTGAGTTGAACTATGGTATATAGTTCGCATGTAAGTGATACCATCTAGTACTTGTCTCTCTGTGTCTGGCTAGTTTCACTTAGCATGCTGTCCTCCAGGCCCACCCACATTGTCACAAATGGCAGGATTCCCTTCATTTTAAAGAGCACGTTGGACTTGTTACCTCCTGATTTACAACCCTTCGGTGGCCCCCATTTGGAACATGAGGTCCAAAGCCCTGTCTGATGTGGGTCCCACCTTCCTCGTCCCCACCAGCTCCTTACCCCTTGCATACCGCCCGCCAGCAACCGTGCCCTTCCTTCTGCTCCAGAAAGCCACCTTGCCTCTAAGCCTTTACATACACTGTTCCCTCCACCTGGAACATTCCTTCTCCCACCCCCACGGCCCAGTTAACCCACTGATTGTCCCCTGTCCCCTCCGAGCCATTCCCAGGAGAGAGGTGCCCTCCCCCTGTGCTTCCCCAGACCTCTGTAACCACCCTCTCCTACCAGTTATCACACTGCCTGGTGATTGTATTGCTAACTTGTCACCTGCTTTAGAATGGGAGCTTCTAATAGAAGACAAGGACTTTGGCTTAGTCCTTGCAACTCCCCAGGATCTGGCATAAGCACAGCATGTCCTGGAGGAAGCTCTCAACAAATACAGTATGTGGCAACTGCCCCTTCGTCTTATGGTGAGGAAACCGAGAACCAGGGAGAGGAGGGAAGGTAATTATGGAACACGGAGTTGACGACAAAACTGGGACTGGAACCCTGAATTTCCCCTGATAAGCCCAGGGACACAGACCCCCAGTACCAATATCCTACAGGAGCATCCTGACCTCCCGACCTGTAATAACCTTTGGGTCTCCGTGACAACCAGCTCCTCTGCCTTTGGCACCGCTTGGCCCTCAGTCCCTCTTCTCCAGGCCGCTAACTGAGCACCTGCTCTTGCCCAAGGTCCTTTCTCTCTCCTTCTCCTCCGTCATAGCTTTTCCCAAGGGACACTGCTCCAGTGTCCTCCCAAAACTCAGGAACCCACCTCACTCCACCGACCTCAATGCAGTTTAACAAATGGCCTGTACCCTTGCTCCTTCCCAGGCCTTAAAAGAGGAAAGAGCTCCTTCTTTCCTGGGGGGGCGGGGCGACTCCATCCCCAGAGGCAATTACAATAGGCACCCCCTGAGGTGGGGGCAGGGCAGGCACAGGCTAGCACCCGTCGAGAATGTGAGTGGGGAAGGCCGTTTTACATGGGGCCTGACGTGTGCGGTTTGAGCTTGGAAGACCAGGTCTTCTAGGGACACATACATGGATGGTTGAGGGAGAGAACGGGGGTCCAGTCAGAAAAACAAAACAGAAACCCAACTGGGCATTTCCGTCAGTGGGGATTTAATATGGGGAATTGCTTAATAGGTGTTGGAAGGAGAAAGAGGTAGTAAAGGAACAAACACAAATGTCTCATCAGAGATTAAAAATAACTTGAAGAATGAGATCTCTGCGTGTTCTGCAGAGCGCAACCTGAGAACAGCGATGAGAAGGGAGTGGCCTCGGGTTCTCTCCCTGGACAATGGTGGGGCCGACCTGAACCTCCGGCTTCAGGCCCTGTCCACAGCTCTTCCCTTAGTCCCAGTTGAGGGGGAATGTGCTTATGCTTGCACAGATCTCCGGCTCTGATTCAGGAACACTCGAAGCTGTCAGTAAAAATTAATCTATTCCAAGAGAGAGTATTATTTTGTTGGCGATGATGTTGCTATTTTTGCCTATATAAATGTGCTGCCTTATAACATCCTTTCAAAAAAAAGTTCATTTTAATAAAGTCTTCCTGTTATTAAAATAATACAGGCTCATTATAGGATATTGAAAAGTAAAAAAGAAGAAAAAAACCATAATCACACATCCCAGAACCAACTAATGTTAACATTTTGACTCGGTGGGAATGATTTTTGCATAATTGTGAATATACTGTAGATATCATTTTTATCTTGTCTTTTTACTTACATTCTGGTGTTAGTTAGGATAAATAACACTAGCTGCTATAACAAAGATATTTCAGAATGTCAGTGAATCAACACAGTAAAAACTTATTTCTCTCTTATGCAAAGTTCAAAGTAGTTTCTGATTGGTGGAGGGCCTTTCCCCATGATGGTCCCTAGACCCAGACTCCTCTGGCTCGTGTCCCCACTGTTCCCTAGGCCTCTGAGCTCTCTGATAGATTCTGTGACTCTAGTCAGCAGATGGGGGAAGTGAGGGAGCATGAGCAGTCTGGTGGGGGGTTTTCCTGGGCCAGACCTGAAGTACCATGTGCCTCTTTTACCCACATTCCATTGGCTAGAACTGTCACGTGGCCATACCTAACCTTATAGTTATAGGAGGCTGGAAAATGCAGTCTAACCATGTGCCCAGGAGGAAAAGGAAATGGATTTGGTGAACAGCTAGCCAGTATCTGGCACAATCAGATCGTTATTTTTTCTTATCTTTTATAGTTTCATCATAATATAATGTTCAAGTCTGTGTAATTTAGATCAGATCACCCCTGTTTAAAACCTTTCAGTGGCTCACTGCCCTTGCTTTCAAAATTAAGCCTAGCATCCTCAACACAGCCTGTAAGGGCTCTGCATGACCTCGCACCTGTCCACCTTGCCTGCCACGTTCCATGCTCATCTTCTCCTCAGTTACCGCTTTCAGCTCCACAGGCATTACTTCAGCTCCTCTGATTTCCCAATCTCTTTCCTGCCTCAGGACCTTTATACCTGCAGTTACTCTTCCCAGGATGCTCTTCACCTCCCTCTTAGCTAACTCCTTCAGCTCTCAGTGCAAATGCCACCTGCCCAGTAAAGCTCTCCTTGATGCCCCCCAGTCTAAATTGGGATCTTGTTATAGTTCTCCCTTATGGCACCGTTTTTCCTTAATATCACTTACTATAGTTTGTAATTATATATCTATTGGTGTATTTATTATTTAATGTCTGTATTTCCCATCAAACTGCAAGCTGCATGCAATCTAGGACCATGCTGATTTTGCCCACTCTTTATCTGGTGCCTACCTGGCATATGCCCAGCCCATGGTAGATGCTGGACAGTGTTGCTTGATTGAATGCATGTGTCATAATATTTCTTACTGTGTCTATCACAGTTTACTTTACCACTGCCCTATTTCTTGGACATTTCCTTCATTTCTGATATTTTGCTATTCCAGACAAGCCTGAATTTTGTATTATTACTAAAAGGAAAGGAAGGGGGTTGGTCCCACCACGCGGGCCATCCAACCAGCCATCTCCTCTGGGTTCCCACTCCTCTCCACTGCAACCAGCCTGCCTTCGTGACTGGTCCACACTTAAGCCCTTCGGGCTATGTGATCATGGCCCCACAGAAGGACCTCCCTCCATTTACTGCTGACCCACAGAAGGGTGTCGGTGGGGCAGAGCACACTTCCCCTCCTCCCCTCCCCTCACTGCCCTGCAAACCCACTGCTCAAGACTCAGTAGAGAGATCAAACTTTCCTTGAGGCCTGGGCCTAGCCAAAGACCATTCAGTATAAGAAAATATTTGTTTTAACTTATTGATTTTAGAGAGAGAGAGAGAGAGAGAGAGAGAGATTGATTTGTTGTTCCACTTTTTTATACAGTCATTGGTTGATCCTGACTGCATATCCAACCCACAACTTTGGCATATTGGGACAGTGCTCTATCCAACTGAGCTACCCAGCCAGGGCTAAGAAAATGTGTTGAATAGTATGCAAAATATGACTTGTCCTATAGCCCAAGGAGACAAGCAGCAAATAGTTTTTTTCACCTTTGCAAAAATATATGCATTGATGTACCCAAATTGTTGGATATTTGTCTTTTAAGTCCTGTCATCCCAGGGGAAAGAGAGGGCACCTTCTTCTTCAAGCCCACATGATGGGATTTACGACCCTTTACAGAAAATCTGACCAGCAATCTAACCCCAGGGTTTTCTCCAAGTGCCCATTATTCATTTGAATAAGCCTGGTTCTGGGTGGAGGGCTGGCAGCAGAATGGTCCAAGGTGGGCTGGGATCATTCACACAGATAGAGATGTGCTTCTGCACCTGGTAAACCAACCAGGGTCCCTCATCGCCCTTCCATTTCCATAGATATTTTGCTGCCTGAATGACACGTCAGGGCACATCTCGTTTCCCCGTAGCATAAATCAAACACTCAGATGAGCATGCATGCCCACACCTCCCAAAGACAAACACAACTGCCTAGAGATGCACGGTTAGGGTCGTGTTAAAGAAGGAGATTCTTCCCTAAATAAATGCACAGGGATCTGCAGAGACCGTGGTCCTCAGTGTGCTCAGGGCTCTAGGCAACTAGGCTGCACCGAGTGAGCCCTCACTCTGTCTGGCCTCCAGCTCCGGCCGGACATCGGATCATTTCAGGGCAGGGCTTCTCTGCCCTCCACCATGAAATTGAAAGAGACTAACATGGGGCTTGACCCATACAAATCACAAACTGTCACTGGAGTGGGTTTTACTCATGCTTAGTAGTGAAACATTAGGATGAACAATGGAAACAGTCTTTCTAAGAGGAAGCTGCTGAACCTGCAGCTGGAATCCTTATAGTACATTTTACTCGCCACTGATTTTTCTGGGGATTCTGAATGGACATCAAGTAGAATTTTGCTAACTCAAATGACCTGGAGGAATTATAAGAGTGACCCTTTATCATGCTCCAGTCCTCATTTATGCCCTTTTCGTAATTGTCTGCTTTAATTCTCACAAACAATCCTGAGGAGCTCATATTCTTTCTCTTTTTCAAATGGAATTGATGCTCAGAAATACTCAATGACTGTCCAAGGTCACACGGATGCCAGTATTTACTCTTGCCTGGCGAATGCTGCAACCTAGTTCTCTTCTCTGTTATCTTATGCATACTGAAGATTTCTCTGAAAAAGAAAAAGCAGCTTTATGGCTCCCAGGTCAGCCTGAACTGTTAGTATGGATCGACTTTTAGGAAGCAGACCACTTTCCTTTACATTAGCCACATCCTTTCCAGGAAAACAAAAATCCTTCTAAATTACCCACCTGGGGTTTTACCTTCGTTATTTCCATTCCAAATAAGTTCCGTGGTCATTCTTATAAACTCCTCAGACGTTAGAATCCATAATCAATCAGCATGTAGTCAAGAAAATAGAAGCCCTGGCTGAGTAGCTCAGTTGGTTAGAGTGTCGTCCCAATATGCCAGTGCTGCAGCTTTGATCCCTGGTCAGCGCACGTACAAGAATCAACCCATGAATGCATAAATAAGTGGAACAACAAATCGATGTTTCTCTCTTTTTTTCTCTCTCAAATCAATAAATAAAATTAAAAAGAAAATAGAAATCACGTCAGGCATTTCATAGGGAGATTTAAGATAGGAAGTTTGTTTATAATTTTGTTGGAAGGGACACGAGGAGCAAAACAGATTGGTGCTACCACCAGAGATGAGTATTTAGAGAAGTGGCCAAGCCCCTCGGGCTGGGAGAACGCAAGGGGAATGGTGTTGCCACTGCCTCTGCGATGCCTACAGCGGCTTCTGTTTGCTTCCTGATTAACGGCTTTCTGATTAACAATGGTTTCTAACTTCTGAGGAGTTGATAAGAATGACCACAGCTATGATTTGGAATGCAAGTGAAATAAGGAGACCCAAGCCACACTGGTCTCTGAGGTTCGTTCCTGCAGCTACTGTGTCTACTGTTCTGGGGACCGTCCTACCCCCCCCCCCCCTGCACTGGCCACGGAGCAGGCAGCCAAGAGCGCCCCCCACACTGACAGGGCAGGGCCACCGGGGTTTATGGACACCTGCGGTCCCTCACAGTTCCTGCTGCTGCAACCAAAGCAGAAAAGAAAAATAGATTTTCCCTCATGCATACTTTCTAATCTCCCATGAATGTGCTCATTAGCAGAACCTAAATGGAAACCAGCTGGCAGGGGATTCTGGGAAATGTGGTTTCTGGGCTTTGGGCCCCTGTAATGCACAGGAGGATAGAGAGTGAGTATGGATTGTGAGCCAACAGACATTCCAGCCACCACCCCAGCCAGAGGAACCAGGTTCCCCCATTGCTTCGGAATTTAATGCATCACGTGGATTGATCACTAGGGGATGTGCTGATCCGCGGTTACAGCCCTGGGATCGCACACGGCGGAAGCTTAAGGAGAGTCACAGCATTTATATATACATAAAGGATATATCAATATGTGTGGGGAGGAGAGAAAAAAATCCTCAAGCTGGGGTTTAAGAAACCAAAGCCGGCTCCACCGGCCTGGCTGAACTACCGAGCTACAGGGAAACCAGAGCAAATCTAGTAGCTGCAGAGGCATTACTCAGAATCCATTGCCCTGTTCCCACACCCTCATCAGTCAGGCTGCCCCCCCCCTCGGGTTGCAAGAAAGACAGTCCCAGTGACCGCTGATGGCAAGTGTCTTAGGTGGAGTTACCCAGGAAATAGATTCTGAGACAAAGACGAGCATACAGGAAGTTTATGAAGGGGTGTTCTCAGGAAGGGAAGCGGATTGGGCTGAGGGGCAAGTTGACATGTGAGGCAGCGGTGACTGCAGCCTCAGCCACCCCACAGGGACCACTGGATCCCCTGGGTTTTCACAGTTGACCTGAACCGAGGTATGGGGGCTGAAACGACGTCCCCTCACCGTCGTTGGATGTAGGCTGGCCCCAGGAAGGGGCATACCTTAACTGGCACGGATCCCTCGGCTGCAGGGCAACTCAGCTGCAGCCACCGTGTGGGCAGCTGGGAAGTAAGTGCCTCCGTCCTGATGGGGACACCCGGGCAGCGTGCCAGGGCATCCCCCGCTCAGAACAGGAGGAGCAGAGTGACAGTCTGCTGCTACTTGGGCCACAGTGCTCAGCCACCTTGGCGCTGCCCTCTGAGCTGGGAAGAGAGAGAATCTGGCCACCACCCTAGCCTAAGCCGCTGTCACCTCACATCTGAATCACCGGCTGCCAGAGCCTCCAGTTTCTCTGCTTCCTTGCTGCTTGCCACACTCCCTCCATTCTCCGCCTGACAGCCAGCGCAGTCTTCTCCAGTTTTAACTCAGATCATAGTGCTTACCAGCTCAACCTCCCAGCCCTGCGCTCCTGGCTGTGCTCCAGAGCCTGTCATGACGTCCAGGTAGAACAAGATCTGCCCCCCCCTACGTCCCTACTCCCCACGCTGGCCCTTTCCTGTCCTTTTCCACCTGAGGGCCATGCTCTGCGTGGCTTTCCCCTTTGTTTGGAGTATCTCCTTCTGACCACGCAGGCCTCAGCGCTTCTACCACCTCTGCAGTGAGGCCCTCCCTGACTGCACCTCCGCGGTGAGGTCTTCCTTCACTGCACAACAGACTGGCTCCCCTTGCCCGGCCCCTCCCTTCCTATTTCCTTCACAGCACGCTCCACTAACTGAAATTATCTTATTCAAACTTGTTTTGTCTGTCCCTCCTAATCAAACATAAAGCTCTCAAAAAGCAGGAATCAGTACCTACAGGAGTCCACGGCCCGGAGTAAGCTAATATTTGTGCCACATTGTGTGACTTGACCACCTCTTACGAGGGAGGACACCTATACAGCAGAATTTCATGACGATCGCCTGATTAGCATGTGGCCCTCCTCATATCCAGTCTTAAAGAGGTTGGCTTGGCTGGGACGATGGTCCCTGTCCTGTCAGCCATGGTCAGGATAGCAGAGTTGGCTTCAGTGGTCAAACCCAGCAGGTGCCGCGGTGACTCCTTCGGAAGGAGTCACACAACGCATCTTCCTCAGAAGGGGCCTCCCAGAGCCCTTGGCTTCTTCTCTGGTGTAGACCCTCAGGATAGCCTGTTACCCACCTGGGTGTCCGGACTCAGTCACCATAGTCACAGAACTCTCAGATTTCTCCCGTGCCAAACTGCTCAGCGTGGGTCCAAAACTCGGTTTCCCAGGAACCGGTGTTTCTGAGAGATGAGGACACCTTGGATAAAGGCCCAGCAGTTCACTCTTTTACCAGCTGAAGTCACGCAGTGTGGAAAATCCCTTCCCAAGGGTTTGGAAGCTTCCTGGTGCTTAAAAAAAATCTTTTTTTATTTCAGCTCTCTCCTAGTAAACATTTTTAAATGAAAACTACAACTGTCCTTTAGTGAATGCCTGTTGTAGATGAGGTACTATGCTGCGTCCATTACTCAGACACTGGCTCAGATCCTTGTGAGTAAAAAAAAGGTTTGACAGGTCTTAAAATTCAAACATGGACTGATTAGTTCTGTTTAAAAACTGAAGGGAGGAAAAAAAAGAGGGAGATTCTCGTCCCTTCCTTCTGCCCAAGCTTTGAATAGTATTCCATGTGCCTTTTAATTGAACTAATAAGGATTATGCGGAATTTGTCCACGTTTTATATCTAGAAGTCCCTAGAATTCTTCAAAGCTTGGCAGGAGATGGGGGAGTTAGATCTCTACTTTGTCAGACAAAGAAGTGTCCTCCTTGTGGATCATGTCTGTATCCTTTCCACCCATGCAAAGTGGCCCATTTGCACAGAAGTGATCCTTTTGGAAGAAGTTCGGTGTTTTTCAATCATCCCTAGAAATAAAATCACAGTTCCTGTCTCACCTTACACTGAAGTGTTTTCTCACACCAGGGAACTGCTTACCGGCACCTAAATATAGAATTCGGTGGGCATTAGTTTCAAACTGATACTACTCACAGCTGTCTTCAGGATTTCAAAAAAGTGTCAATGTGGCCTTAGAAGGTGTTTCTTGTTCTGAGAACACAGGTTGAATGATTCTCTCTTTGTGCCAAAAGCCGCAGGGCTTCAGACTTTGGGTTTCCTCCAAGGGAAGATACTTTCTGGCACTTTCTCCCGAGAATTGAGCGAGATCTGAATTTGTCTGTGCTATTACCTGATGATGTACGGGTGTAACTGTGAGTTAAGCAGTACACCTTTAAGACCATTGCTTTTCCTAATTTCCCATCAATGGGAAGCTAGGAAGGAATTTATTTCTGGATCAGAAACAACATGCTGAAGTGAAATAGCATGGACATTAAAATCAAACTGGGATCTAAACTCTAGCAACTTACTGTGACCTTCTATACCAGGGATCGGGAACCTATGGCTCATGAGCCAGATGTGGCTCTTTTGATGGCTGCATCTGGCTCACAGACAAATCTTTAATAAAAAAAAATAGTAACGTTAAAAATATAAAACATTCTCATGCATTACAATCCATTCATTTCCTACTACTCATGTTCATGGTTGCGGGTGGCTGGAGCCAATCACAGCTGTCCTCCGGGACAACACCAAATTTTTATTGGATAATGTGCAATGTACACGGGTCGTTGTGTGGCTCTCACGGAATTACATTTTTAAATATGTGGCGTTCATGGCTCTCTCAGCCAAAAAGGTTCCTGACCCCCGTTCTATACAGTGTTTAACCTCCCCTTAGTCAGTTTCTTGATTTGCAAAATCAGGATTATCCTCCTTTCCACTCAAGCTTGTCATGAGCCCCATTGATATAACCTGTGTCAATATCCTTGCATGGTTGCAGAAGTTTAGGTGGGCCATCATTTGACAAGAAGTGACCATCATCCTTCTTCATGTTCCCAGTTCATTTAGCCCAGAATGTGGTTCCCTTGTATCAGCCAGCAAAGCAGATGTGCAGATGACACTTGCTGTCTTGGCCCCCAGAGTCCCTAATGAAGGGTGCTCAGCTGCTGGTGACACTAGTCATGTCTCAGGTTCAAGAACCTTAATTTTATGCTGCCCCGTAGCCCCGTTATAATTGGGGTTGATGTCACCACTCAGGAAGAACTTACAAAAACATTCTCTGTCCTCAAAAAGAAATGCTGACATTCAGTCCCCTTCTGGTCCTCAAGCCAAATAGCCCCAGCCAAGCCACACATCTTTATGAGGGAGGCAGGGGAGCGGGCACAGCCAGGCTCTGTTGGGCCTCCCTTCTGCCTCTGTCTTTCCAGCACCCCAAAGACTTGTCCTGGGATAACACAGGACATGTGGATGTTTAATAAATAGCTATGATAATAATGATGATGCATATCTCGGCTTTAATTCACATGTGTTAGCTCCATTGTTGATACTGTGCTCCTTAAATTAACCAGATAAAGTCACAACCAGTTTAAAAACAATTAGTTTAATTTTGCAGCTGTGGTCTAGCAGGCGTCTGTTTTTTCTCTAATATTAATAATTGCATTCTGCAGTTAATGAATTTTGGTTGAGATCAGCAGTGTCTGAGCTAATAGGCGTTTCTCTTCTGTTCATGTTTGTTTGCTTTGTTTTGTTTTTAGGGTCAAGTTGTGTTCCGGAACGGAGAGAGAATGGGCACCATTAAATTTACTCAATTTCAAGGTAGGCTTTTTGATGCTTCTTCTTTCTAGTTGATGAATTCTGTATTCAGGGATGTTGTTTCAGGCAATAAAATACATCAAAACAAATGAAAGTATGATGTTCCATGTAAGAGAAATCAAAATTAATAGAAAACACTTCTCTGTAAAAACATCAGTTTCAGGTTATGTATTGAATAGAATATTTTTTCTCAACGGTATTACTTTTCAGGCCGATTCAGTCTTCCCACATGACTCTGAGTAACTCATGAAAGTGTGGGGCAGAGGGCGGCAGAGAAGTCAGTCTCAATATTCTGAGGAACCTTGCGTCGTTCTGGTTTTTGATTATAGAAATTTTCAGACACTGAAGTTGAGAGACTAGCATAGTGAACCCATCTAGCCACCACATGGCTTTAACCATCATCCGCGTTTTGCCCATCTTGCTTTATCTTGACTCACCCTGTCACTCCCTGTTTTTTGCTGTAATGTTTTAAAGAAGCTCCCAGACAGTATCTCATTTCAATCTATAAATACTGCAGTGTGCATTTTGACTAGATAAGGACTTCTAACAGCATAACCACAGTACTATTAGTACACCTAAAGTGTTTTAACAGCAGTTGTTATTATCCTCGTAGTCCCAGTTTCTGCTGAGTCTCTGACTATCTCAGGAATGTCTCTACAGTTGGTTTGTTGAAGAATCATCACTAGGTCCACTCTTTGCTTTTGGTGAATGTGTCTCCATAGTTTCTTTTAACCTATAATCGCCCACACGTATTATTTACAGGCCATTAAAAACAAAACAAAACAAAAAAACAGGTCCTTTGTTGGTCTTTTCTGCTGTCAGCATTGGAAGGGGCCTCAGAAATCACCCAGACCGAATTTCTCATGAGATAAGGAGGAAACAGAGGCCCAGAGGCTGGTCAGAGCCCACAGGGCATCTGTGAACAGTGGAGTGGGCGTTCCTCAAGGCGGACACCTCAGGTCAGCTCAATATGTCTTTAACAGGGTTGTTAGCCAAAAGCACTGGATAGATCATTCATCAATACAGCAGTTTTCAACATCTGGATGTTTCTGGAAGCCATGTCTTCTGTGTCAACTCACTTTGAGCAGATCCCAAAGTCATCCAGGTTAAAGCAAGAAATAAGATGAAGTTGCTCAGATTCATTCAGACAAATCCCCACCAGATTCAGATCAATCAGGAGAGGTGTCCTTGGGTACTATCGCTCCGTAACGCAACCTTGTAGATTTACTCATCTGTCTTCCTATGGCAGGTAATTGAAACGCATGTCAGCTCTCTGGTGTGCACAAAAGATGTAATTTTAGGCAAACGTAATTATTTTCCCATTTGTTAAATCTTACTTCTTCATTGGTTGAACGAAGTAAGCATCTTGGCAAAGATACTTACTTTTTTTTTTTTTTTTTTTTTGAGTGATTGCAACTAAATTCTCTTGTCACATTTCCAGTTCTCAAATTATAACATTCTAGAAGCATATTTTGTGAAATATTGATTGGCCAATCACAGTTTACAAGTGCATGCCAATTTTATTGCCTTTTTTTTTTTTTTTTTCTGATGTTAGGATTAGCTCCAGTGGCTGGTTTTCGGCATTTATAAGTGAAGCAGTGTAGCAAACAGTAGTGGAGGTGGGTTTGACCCCCCTGAATTCATGTCACTGTAGAATATCAGACAAGTGACTTCACCTCTCTGAGCACTGATGTCCTCATCTGTCAAATAAGAGTACATCCCTACCTGTCCTCTTAAGATGTGAGAATTAGATCATATGGAGAAATATGTGCATACATTTCTTGCTCAACAAGTAGTAGCAGTTATGATTAGCACTTTGTCAAAAATTATGACACTTTTCTCGGGCAAATCCAGGTTCTCTTGGTGCACTGAAACCCCATTCATGCCTTTTTGGCTACCTACCCTCTACAGCTGCTACCCACACCTAATAGCATGTAGGATGTCAGAAAGGGCAGGGCCTGAGAGATAATCGTGTCTCACTACTTCATGGTATAAATGGGGAAGCTGAGGCTCAGGGAGGGCGGTGTTTCCCCCAGGGACCCAGAGCTGATCAGTGACAGTGCCAGCCCCTGCGTGCTCACACACACACCTGTGCCTGAGTGTTCTCCCTTCGCCACATCTGTGCTCAGCCTTTCCTGCCTATCAGGGCTGGGCTGGCAGGTACTCCTGTTTACATGTTCATAAAACAGACACTGATCCTGTTGACAGAGGGATGCTATGCTCGGGGCGTTTTCACATCAGCACAGTCGGGAGGTATCCAGATTCATAGGGTCTCAGAGGTGCCTTGTCTGCCAGGAGGGAGGGGCTGGATTATTGAATAGGATGTGAAGCCAAAGGGGCTTCTGATTATCATCTCATTTCACAGAAGAGGGGAAGGAAACTGAGGCCCAGACAGGAGAACGGAGTTGTTTGGGGTGGGCCCAGACTCACTGCGAAATGGTGAATTCATTCCTTCTCTTCTCTGGGTTCATGCTTCTCCTCCAAGAGGGGCTGGTCCAGACTCTGTCTTCTGGGACTTTCCAAGAATTTACCCAGAAGATAGGCCTACCCCCACCCCAGGAGTTACCACATGCCATTGACCTTGCAAAATGCTTCTGAGTAGGGTAGCCATATTGTCATATTTTCTTTCAGGCACTTCACACCCTCTCTCCCCCTGTTTTTCTCTCACTTGTCTCCCGCCATCTTATTTAGCGGGGATAGTGGATGCAGGGCTCCTGACAGAGCTGACTCAAAGCCAGCCCGAGCAGTGGGGGCTCCTTTTGCAAGATCTGCTCCTGGGCAAGTTCATCTCCCTAAGCCTCAGTCTTCTCCTCTAATAATGGGATGCCATTAATGTCGGCGCTGCCTGACTCCTGGGGTTGGTTTAAGGGTCGAATAAGATTTTGCTCTATAAACTCTAGTTCTGGGAAGCTAGTCACATTATTAGCATGCTGCCTGGCTCCTGCCTGGCTGCTGGTAAATGCTTACTGGATTAGTTAGTGATGCCACTTGTGGAAATTTAAGAACTTCTCCATTTACTTACAGTTTCCCATGACTTCAGTCAAGGCAGAATGTCTGGTAAACAGCAGTTAGCCTTGAGAACAGAAACATGAGCTGAAGCTAGTTGACGACGGCGGCCATTGTTGTTCCGGGCTCGAGGGACTGACTCTTGCAAACTTAAAAGTGCTGGGTATACAGGACGGTTCTAAAATAATGTGCTAGGCCTAAGCCTACGGTCCCTCTTGAGACTGAGGCATTTAAAAGCCAGAGGGGCCTGACCTGTGGTGGCGCAGTGGATAAAGTATCGACCTGGAAATGCTGAGGTCGCCAGTTCGAAACCCTGGGCTTTCCTGGTCAAGGCACATATGGGAGTTGATGCTTCCAGCTCCTCCCCCCTTCTCTCTCTCTGTCTCTCTCTCCTCTCTCTCCCTCTCTGTCTCTCTCCTCTCTAAAAATGAATAAGTAAAAATTAAAAATAAATAAATAAATGCCAGAGGGGGTTTCAGAGCCTTAAGAATGATTGTCTCATCACTATTTTCCCTCCATTTACTCCGTTTCTAAGGGTTCCCAGAGCCCTTACGTCCCACCAGTACAATCCTAGAGGGCAGGAGAGGTAGATGCCATCCAGTGTCCCACCCATGCTCCTGAGCGTCCTCAGTTCCAGAGTAAGCCTCTTATTAAGAGCGCCTGCAAAGTCTCACCCTGTGCAAAGGGCAGGTCAGCTGTCCAGGGAATTAACACTTCCAGGGGCCCCTCTGAGCCAGGGGTGGATGAGAAGTAGAGGATAACCCCCCCCCCCCCAGTGTCTTCCCTCCTTGGGTAGAAACTCCCAAGAATCCAATGTATATCCTATTCTGTCCTCCGATGTCAGCTGAGGACATTCCCAATGGGATTGTACCTCAGTTGCCTTCCCAGAAACCTGTTCATTAATGTGCCTTGTCCTGGTTTCCTTTGCTTCCTTGTCTCACCTCTTTGAACTATGCTCAGTGTGCCCTAGGATCACTTTCCGAATAAATTATCTGCATTCCTATCCTTGTCTCAGGCACTATTCTAAGCGTGCTACCCATGGCCATAGTAAGGCAGGTGGTGTCTTCCTGTTGCCCACACACCTTGGATGCAGTGGGGCTAGCCTAAACCCCTTTCACTCCAAGTTCAGAGCACCTCCCCCACGCCATTGCGGACTTCCACTAAACCATGTTAGATGAGGATGAATGCTAGAGAGCTGGGGGGGGGGGGTGTTTTCCCTTAAGGAAAGAAAGAATTCATGTTACTGCCGAAGTCTAAACATGGCTCAGAATTTGCAGCAGGGAAGGAAGTTGAGTAAAGCCATGATTAGAGCCTTGTTTGTGCTGTTCTTCGTGAAATCTCAGCATCTGCGCTCTAACTCACCGTCCCTGCCTTCATTAGGCCTGTTTGTAAGAACTTCGGTGAATGATGATGCGCTTGAATTTCATACTGCTTCTGTATGGTGTAAAAGACTTAGACTTTGGAGTTTCATATTTCAGCACCTGATCTGAAGGGATGGGGTCTTCCACTGCTCCGACAACATCATTGTCATTCAGAACAGACCTAGTGAAACGTAGGCTTGTCTTCCCCATTTGCAGACATTAATTACTGTTTGGTCTTCGGGGTAACAGATACGGTTCTATTCAGTGCAAATTTCCTGAGCATCTGCCAAGCGTTTTTACCAAGTCCTCTGGGGGAAGCCAAGTTGAATAAGAAACGGTCCCTGTCTCCTCCCTCGGGGGCTTCATAATCTCACTGGCCAAGTACCAGTGCCTATGAAAGCAGGAAGATAATTTCCCAGAACCTACTAGAAAACTTTCAGAGCAAGTTATGAGCCCATTTTGAGACTCTGAAGGCTGATTTTTAATATTTAAAAATAATATTTAATATTATTTCCCTCTGTCAAGGCATGTGTTGTAGCTGTCTTCACCAAGCCTTTCCAAATTGGAAAGGCTAATTTACCGACTGCTTCTCAACTTGATATAATTACGAGCGGAGTCATAGTTCATCAAACTGTAGGATACATGGGCAGAGATGTGGATCAGCAGGAATGGAATGACACTCATGACTTTGGGTTCTTTTGGGCCAAAAGCCTAACCCTGACCTTAATACCTCCCAGCTTTCTTGATATAGGGCTTACCTTTCAGGAAGCCCCAGGAAGTTGTTTGGAAAGCAGAATTACTTAGCAGGCCTGTGTTTCACTGTGACTTAGACCCTCCATGTTGAAGGGAGCCCTGACCCTCCTTCACAGCATTAGCTCTGCTGGAATGTCTCTGGTGAAGGAGAACTCATCTCCTAGCATGTGCAAAGTATGTGAGCTTTGAAGCAGGCATGTCTAATTGTTAATAACTAGGCATCGTAACTTGATTTCCTTGAGCCATTATTTCAGCATTTATTTAAAAATAGTAAAAAAAATAAATAAAGTAAAAAGAAAAAAAGGAAGACAACAAAACAAAAAATAAATAAAAGAAAAATTTTAAAAAGACAAAAGAGAAAAAAAACAAAGAAAAGAAAAAAAAGAAGGAACAAAGAAAGTAAATAAATAAAATAGTAAAATAAAAAGTGACCATTTTTCTTGGCTTGAGCGGGATAGTAGAAATTCAATGGCATGAGGCTATGAATGTTCCTGGCTTGATGACTGTCACAAGAAGGGTCATGGCAATGTTGGCTTCCATCTCCTCTCCTGGACACTCTTGACAATGACCCCAGATTTACCACTTTCCAAGAATTATTGAGAAAAGTACAATCTTGCTCATACTTTATACAGTGTTATCTTTGGTGCAGGAAAGCCCCTCTTGTTCCTTTGCTTCTGCTCTTGTTTCCCTCATTCTTTTTCATACCCAATTCCTACCTCCCCCAATGAAAGGCAGATGTTCTCAATGTTTAATCTGTATGTTGTGTATCTTTCTTGCAAAATGTAGTATATTACTATTTTTGTGTATATATAGATATTTTGAATTTATGTCAATTCAGCCAGATGGCGTGTCTTTCCTGTTTCTTTTTCTTTTCCACTCAGCACTTTGTTTTCTAAGGTGCCTCCATGTTCCTGTGCATTTACCTAGTCCAGGTTTCAGGAACCTTTGGCTCACGAGCCAGATGTGGCTCTTTTGATGGCTGCATCTGGCTCGCAGACAAATCTTTAATAAAAAGAATGTTAAAAATATAAAACATTCTCATGTATTACAATCCATTCATTTCCTACCGCTCATGTTCATGGTTGCGAGTGGCTGGAGCCAATCACAGCTGTTCTCCGGGACAACACCAAATTTTTATTGGATAATGCGTAAAGTACATGGGTCATTGTGAGGTCAGGAAGTAAACTTCCCTCCTTTTAATCAAGTAGTCAGCTAGCTAATTGCAGAAATCCTTTTGACGAAGAAGATGGCTAAAAGAAAAGAAGATGAGGAGTATCGTACTTTTCAGCAGGAATGGACAGAGGAATTAGCCTTTATGGAGAGAGCAGGTTCTGCAGTGTGTCTAATATGCAGTGATAAAATTGCATCCATTAAACGGTCAAATATAAAGCAGCACTTCGACACATGCCATACTACATTTGCCTCAAAATATCCAGTGGGGGACAGCAGGAAGAAAGTATGTCAAGAGCTACTATGCAGAGTGCAAGCTAGTCAGCAGCAACTCTGTGTTTAGACTCAACAAGGTGACTGGAATTCGGCTAGCTTTGCTGGTGCTTTAGCGATTGTGAGAAACGGAAAGCCATTGACAGATGGGGAGTATGCCAAAACATTCATGCTTGATGTTGCCAATGAACTTTTTGATGACTTTTTGGATAAAGACAAGATAATCAAATGAATAAAAGACATGCCTCTATCAGCAAGAACTGTTCATGATCATACCATCATGATGGCAAATCAAATTGAGGCCACACAAGTGAAGGACATAAATGCAGCACCATTCTTTTCTCTCGTTTTGGATGAGTCAACAGACGTAAGCCATTTATCCCAGTTCAGCGTGATTGCAAGGTATGCTGTCGACACACTACGTGAGGAAAGTCTTGCTGTTTTACCTATAAAAGAGACAACAAGAAGGGAGGATTTATTCAAGTCTTTCACTGAGATCGCTAAAGAAAAAAGTCTCTACCCATGGATAAACTTATTTTGGTGTGTACTGATGGTGCTCCGTGCATGGTGGGGAAAAACAGAGGATTCATAGCGCTTCTTCATGAACATGAAAAGAGACCCATCCTAAGTTTTCACTGCATCCTACATCAGGAGGTGCTTTGTGCTCAGATGTGTGGCGAGCAGCTTGGTGAGGTGATGTCGCTGGTCATTTGGGTGGTCAACTTTATTGTTGCCCGAGCTTTAAATGATCGCCAGTTTAAAACACTGCTGGATGAAGTTGGGAATAATTATCCTGGTCTGCTTTTGCACAGCAATGTGCGTTGGTTGTCAAAGGGAAGGTGCTCAGCCATTTTGCGGCTTGTCTGAGCAAAATCTGGACTTTTCTTGAAATGAAAAACGTCGAGCATCCTGAGTTAGCTAACACTGAGTGACTCCTGAAGTTTTACTATGTCGTGGACATGCCTAAACATCTGAACCAGCTCAATGTGAAAATGCAAGGTGTTGGAAATACAGCCTTATTCCTTCAACAAGCAGTGTTTGCATTTGAAAACAAGCTGGAACTCTTCACAGCCGACATTGAAACAGGTCGTTTGCTACACTTTGAAAAACTGGGAGAGTTTAAAGATGCATGCACAGCAAGTGACCCTGCTCAACATCTTGATCTCCAGCAGCTACCGGGCTTCATATCTAATCTCCTGCAGTCATTCAAAGCATGCTTTGGAGAATTTCGTGAGTGCACTTGACTTTTTAAGTTCATCACTTATCCACACGAGTGTGCATGGACAGTGCTGACCTGAGTTACATCCCCTGTGTCTCCGTCAGAGATTTTGAGCTACGAGCTGCTGACCTGAAGTCCTCAGACATGTGGGTGAATAAGTTCAAGTCACTGAATGAAGATTTTGAAAGACTTGCACGACAGCAGGCAGAGTTGGCAAACAAACACAAGTGGGGAGAAATGAAAAAACTTCAACCCGCGGACCAACTGATTGTCAAAACTTGGACATGCTTCCCATCACATACCACACACTGCAGCGTGTGAGTATTGCTGTACTGACAATGTTTGGCTCTACATATGCATGTGAGCAGTCTTTCTCACATCTGAAGAATGTTAAGACCAACCTACGATCACCTTTAACAGATGGAAGTCTCAATGCCTGCATTAAGCCTAACCTCACCATGTATCAACCAGACTACAAAGCCATCAGCAAAACCATGCAGCACCAGAAGTCACATTAATGGTAAGAAGTACTTTATTCATCATTGGTTAGCAACAGCATAATAACGTTATTAAAAAAGAATTCAGAGACTTACTGTACTTTAAAAGTGTTGGTCTTACATAAAATGCACACATTTACTTGTATTTAGTGTTAAACATATTGTATGGCTCTCACGGAATTACATTTTAAAATATGTGGCGTTCATGGCTCTCTCAGCCAAAAAGGTTCCTGACCCCTGACCTAGACCATGGCTTGCACTGCTCACCCCATGGGGCACACCCACCCCATACCCATCTGCTCTTTCAGTGACAAACATTCAGGTCACCTCAACTTTCTGCCTCCCCAAGTCATGAGGGTCCTTGTACATTTCCCCTTATGAGCCCAAGTGGGCATTTTTAAGACAAATGCCCAAGATCAGAATTGTTGGGTCAGAAGGTGTGTGAAAACTGAATACACCTACAGTGTGTCCTTAAAGTCATGGTGCACTTTTGACCGGTCACAGGAAAGCAACAAAAGACGATAGAAATGTAAAATCCACACCAAATAAAAGGAAAACCCTCCCAGTTTCTGTAGGATGATGTGGCAGCATGTGCACATGCGCAGATGATGACGTAACACCGTGTATACAGCAGAGCAGCCCACGGCCATGCCAGTCGAGATGTGGACGGTACAGAGGAAAGTTCAGTGTGTTGTTCTGTGGCTCGCTAAATTCGAATTCGTGACCAAAGTGAAACGTGAATATCGGCGTGGTTATAACGAAGCGCCACCACATAGGAATAACATTACTTGGTGGGATAAGCAGTTGAAGGAAACCAGCAGTTTGGTGGAGAAACCCCATTCTGGTAGGCCATCTGTCAGTGACGAGTCTGTAGAGGCTATACGGGATAGCTACCTAAGGAGCCCTAAAAAATCTGTGTGTGAGCCCACATCGAACTGCACTGAATAGGTATGAAACTGGGAGAGTTTTCCTTTTATTTGGTGCAGATTTCACATTTCTATCGTCTTTTGTTGCTTTCCTGTGACTGACGGTCAAAAGTACACCATGGCTTTACAGACACACTGTAAAACCTGCCTGATGGCTGTTTCAATACCCATGTCTATCTCCACTCCCACTGGTGTAAAAATCCCTGTGTCCCTGCCTCCCACCAACACTTGATGTTCCCAGATCTCTCATTTTTTGACAGTCTAAAGGTATAAAATAATATATTGTGGTTTTAAATATTATTTCTTTGCTTACTCATGAGTTTGGGTTTTTCTTCCTGTGCTTGTTGGACCTTTGTTCATTATCCTGATCCTTGACCACTTTTATTTTGAGAGCACTGTATTTTTTTCATTGATTTGCAAGGGTTCCTTATATAATCTAGATATCAGTCCCCTGTTGGCTGTAGGCTTTGCAAATATCCTTGCCCATTTGGTCACCTGTCTATAAACATTACCATATTTCCCCACGTATAAGACACTCCCATGTATAAGATACACCTTAATTTTGGGGCCCGAAATTTGAAATAAAATGTATTACATAAAGTTATTGAACTCAAGTTTTATTTATCATAAAATTCATACAACTCCTCATCACTGTCAAAACTCCCAACTGTTAGCTTGTCCTCATCTGTGTCTGATGATGAATCACTGTTTTCAACAATGAGCACAAAAACAAGTACAAAAAGGAGCAGGAAATGCAAGTAAAAAAAAAAACTACAACCACTGTATTAGACGCACCTAGTTTTGAGACCCAAAATTTTTTGAAAAAAGTTGCTTCTTATACATGGGGAAATACCGTAAGTCCTTCTTGAACAGAAATTCTCAGTTTTGATGTGGTTTCTTTCTTTCTTTTCTTTTTTTTTTTCTTCTTTGTCCTATGGTTTGGGCTTTCAAAGTTGCTTAACAATCATTTCCTGGCATCTGCATGCCAACTGCTGCCTGGGCACAGGGGTGTTCAGACAGGTAGGATATAGCTCCTGCCCTCAGGGAGCCCTTGATCCAGTAGGGAGCAGACACAGGACCCCAGTTGAGTGTGATACCTGAGGGCACTTAGAGGAGGGGCATTTGGCTCCACTTACCTGATTCTAGGAAGGCGACCTGGGAGAGGTGGCATCTGAGATGAATTCTGAAAGACCAGTGAGAGCCAAAAAGAAGAAAAGAAAGGTGTTGTAGGTACAGATAACCTGTTGTATTTGTATGTGTCCTGTGTACCCTCAGATACTTCGCTTTTGCCCCTTGGCCAGTGTGAGTGATTCAATAGACAAATCTGCCCTTGGCAGGGTCATTATACTCCCAGGGCATTTGGCTAGTGTCCACTTGGCCTGTTAAAAATCTCATAGGTCAATGAAGTTATTAAAATTCTGGCAGCAGCAGATTGTTTGGGAAGAGAGAGATGAGCGTGTGAGGATCCCCCTCTGCCTGGTGCTACTAAGGGGTGCTTCACCAATCTGCTTCCACCTCAGGGGGAGGAGTGACCCTGTGGGTTCCCTCCACATGACCAGACTGAGGGTGAGGTGGGCTTCCTGAGGAATGGCTGGTCATCCTGGGGGAAAGTGGAATCAAGGCCTGAAATGGCCACATTCCCATTTCCAAAGAACCAGGAGCAGGGGTGCTGTGATGTGTGGTCCCAAGTCAGAGCCAGGATCTGTGAGGGGAAGCCTCCGGGAACAGCTTTCAGCTGCAAATGAGGAAGACCGTTCTAAAGAGTTGAAGAATCTTCAACAAGCTAGGAAGATCAATCTTGCCCTCCAGTTCACACACTATAGCAAGAGCCAGGCAGAGGACAGGTCCTGCCCAGGGCTCCCAGCAGAGGTGATGGCCAAGGTAAGACTGGCTCCACAAGTATATCTCCCCATCAGAGCTCTTTCTTTCTGAGTTGAGGATTTCCTTAGCAGGGAGAGAGAGCCTTAGAATGGAGTAATTTTATAGCATCTTTGAAAATCATTGAGCCAAGATTCTCTTTTGTTTTAAACCTCAGAGTGATATTCCTTGAGTCTGTATGTTTGCAAAAACAATTAAACTTTAAAGGGCATATATATCCCCCTCAAGTCATATCTAGAGCCAGTTGAGGACCAGTGGACATTGGGGGTGAGGGGAGTAGAGCCCCTGTAGCAGAATGCGGAGACCCAGCTACCACAGGAGCTTGACAACCCTGCAGCTGGTCTCCCACCCGGGCTGGGGGCGGGGCAGGCGGGAGGCAGGATCGCTCTGTGACTGGAGCTGTTTCCCAGCCATCTCGTGGATGCTCTCAGGCCCACAGCCAGTGAATATTTTCAGACTGGACTTTTTTTTTTGGCAGTCTAATTTTCACCAATAAGACCTGTCTTCCAAACCCAAATTTTGAAATAATGCACTTTTTAAAAGAGAACACTTGTTTTTTGCCCCACGACAAGGAACCAGTCCTGTGCTTCAGGAAAGGGGGGCTCTTTGCCTCACAGTATTTCTAGCCTCTGAGAACAAAGAGTGTCTGCTTGAAGGGCCCTCGGGGTGACCTAGGGGTTCTCAAATCAAGCAGAGTCCAATGAGGGGGCTTGTAAAAACACTGCCACCCTGAATCCATTCCCAGGGGTTCTACTATAATAGGTCCATGCTAGGACCAGTCATCTGTATTTTCTGGAAGTTCCCCAGGTGACCCTAATGCCTGGCCAGGGCCGAGAACCACTGAAACCCCTACAGTGCAGTTTGAAGGTGGAGAAACTGAGGCCCAGAGAATGGGAGTGGGGCAGGGCAGTCAGCCAGTGACAGACCCAGTACTGAAGCCCCTCCCTCTGCTCAGTAGCCCCACCTCCTCACCCCAGTGGGTCTTTCTGGGTGGCCCACAAATCCCTTGGTCCATGGTCCGCAAGGCCAGTCTTTATTGAAATGGGTGGTTAGCACTGCTTGCACAATGGAGTTCCCAAGCAGCCCAAGAGTTAAAATTTAAAAGTGCCAGGTGTTTATCATAGTTCCCACCACCATCTGGGCCATGGTGAATGGAAGAACTCAGGGGCAGGGGCACCATCCTTTCACCTTCAGGCCCCGGAGCGGCCCTGGGCAGGGTGCAGGTGGCAAGACTCTATAGCTGCCCAGGACATCAGGTTCCATTCAGGAACAAACTGGCCAGCAGGAACTACAAACCCTGGACACACCCAGGGCATTGCTCCAACACATGGTGCTGTCACCCAGTGCCCTGAGGTAATAGCAAATGGGGTGCTGGGAAAGGGGGAGCACTACTCTGGGAAGGCTTCCTGGAAGAAGTGGATAAAGTCTGGACATGTTGGTTTGGTAGAGGGAGGAGGAAGCCTCTTTCCAAGTAAAGGGACCGTGTAGGGAACCCATGGCAGTGAGAAAACACAGGGAGTGTTTGGGGACCTAGAAAATGACTCACAGATACTTTATCATGACTCAAATAACTGCAATTTATTGAATACTTATTGTGAGTTAGGCCCCAAGCCAGAAATTGCCAGTATTCTAATTCTCATAGCCACTCTGCAAGTTCCCATTTTGCAGTTACAGCCACTTGCTCCCAGGTTGCAAATGGGAAGGGAAATATTACCTGCAAGTGGGGATGATTTTTACTTCCCTGGTGGGGCTGTGTGAGTCTGCAGTCACTGAACCACAAGGTCAAAGATTATGAATTTTTATTTTTAAATTTTATTTATTTAATTTTTTGACAGAAACAGAGAGAGTCAGAGAGAGGGACAGATAGGGAGAGAGATGAGAAGCATCAAGTCTTTGTTGCAGCATCTTAGTTATACATTGATTGCTTTCTCATATGTGCCTTGATGGGGGATGGGGAGTGGCTATAGCAGAGCGAGTGACCCCTTGCTCAAGCCAGCGACCTTAGGCTTAAGCCAGCAACCTTATGCTTCAAGTCAGCGACCTTTGGGCTCAAGCCAGCAACCATGGGGTCATGCGAATGATCCCACACTCAAGCCAGCGACCCCGCGCTCAAGCCGGTGAGCCCATGCTCAAGCCGGTGACCTCAGGGTTTCGAACCTGGGTCCTCTGTGTCACTCTATCCACTGTACCACTGCGTGGTCAGGCATGACTTTTTCTTAACCTTTATTTCTAGCCTCCAGCACAGATGTCCAAGGCCACTGTGGTCAAGGATGAGGAAATAACCTATCCTTCACCACCCACACTGCTGTTTTTGAGGGGTTCTTTATTATGAAATACTTTGAGCTGGACCTGGTATGCAGTGGGCACTCAATAAATGTGGGCTAAATGATCAGAAGCCCTACTTTGTATGAGTGGGAAGTGCTCTGAATTCAGAACTGGGGACCCAAGTTCAGGCACCCACTGGGCGTTGCCCAGCACACAGTCCTGAGCGTGCACTTAACCTATGCGAGGCTCCTTCCCCATCTACAAGGTGATTATACCAAACTCACGGTTTGCTCTGAGCTTATATGCAAGGTGTGAAGTGCCTGGGAGCCTGTAAGCACCACCCCCAGGGAGAGATTAAGGTGATGATGGTCATGGTGGGATGCTGAGTATTGTTTTGGTGCCATGGGACATACAGCAGGGCCTGTGAGTCAGAGAAGCGGGCTGTGTGGCTTGGGGGCGTGGAGGGGAGCCAGAGGGGAGCCAGCCACACCACTTCCCGGTTCCTGATGATTTATTCCGATCGGCTTGCATATTTCATGCGCTGCCTCCCCAGGCCAAATAAATAAATCAGGGCCTCCTTTTCCGGGAGGCGGGAGCTGATTGGGGCTGAGACTTCAAAAGGCCTGAGTGAGGATGCTGGAGCTCCCAGCAGAGTCTGCTAATGTGACATTTAGGAGCTGGGTGACCTAGGTAAGTGACAGCTGCCCGCACAGTGTGATGCCCCCCAAATGATGGGGAGACCTTTGCGAGAGTAGGAAGTGACTCTTACACCGTTTTCCACCCGGAGGTCAAAGGAACGCAGGCAGAGTGTGGCCGGCCTATGGGATTCCCTGTTCCCTTCCCTAAATGTTTTTAAGGGGCCAGCAGCACAGCTGCGTTTCTGCAAAGAAATTCACCCAGAGCCAGAGCCGCAGTGGGCAGTTCCTCTGGGGGCACCAGCGTTTGCAGCTCTGGTGACCAACCTGCCCTGCCGGCAGACATTCCTCTCTGCAGTTAGTACACTCAGGAAGCATAGGTGGCCCTGGAGTGGCCGGCATGACACAGAACTGTCACCCCTCAGGGATCCCATCAAGGCAGCCCCATATCAGGGAAGAGCATGGGCTGTGAGGATAGTCCTAGGTTTGAACCTGGACTCAGCTTGTAGTATTAGTGGGACCCTGGGCAAAGGCATGACCTGCCCAAGCCTCGGTTTCCTCGCCTACACAGTAGAACGGAAATCACCTGATCCACTCAGCTGGGAGGACTGAAAAGCGGCACGTAAATTTCTAGCATAGATCCAGGCACACTGTGGGGCTCAGTAGATCCCCTGAGCCCCTCGCTGCCCTCTCCCCAGCCCTGCCAAAGCCGGCTCTACCCTCCGGGCTCCTTTCTGTACTCCCACACTGCCCCCTTTCGTTCTCTGTCTCTCCCCCCACCTAGCCCTGGGTCCGCTCTAGCTGTGGTCACCAATGTCCCCACACGCCACAGGCACTGACCCCCTGCTGAAGGGGCCGCCTCTCCATGGCGTGTACATTGCTGGCCAGTCTCTTTCCTTGGCTTCTGCAGTGCCCACTCTCTCCTGTATCCTGCTGCTGGCGTCCTAGCCACCTCTTCCCAGCCTCCTTGCGGTGTCCTTGCTCTGCCCACCCCCCAGAGGTTGTCACTTTCCAGGATTATGCCCCTTGGTCCTCTTCACTTCTCACTCGGCACTGTCCTTAGGGGTGTCCTCCCTGCCTACTGCTCCGACCCCCAGCTTACATGCTGACGGCCCGGCTCCCTCTCCCTGGCCCAGTCCTACCCGCCCACTGCGTCCGAGCCAAGGACATCTCCACCCTGATGGGCCACGGGCGCCTCCAGCTGAGCACGTTCAAACGGGGACTCATCACCTTGCCCCTTCTGCCATCCCTCCTGGGCTCCCCACTTAGGAGAAGGTACATGAGCCCCCCAGTCACTTGTCACTCCCCTACTCCCCATCTTCCCCACCCAGTGATCACCCAGTCATCCCATTTTACCTGGAAGACAAGAAACCAGTGACAACTCTAATTACTACTCTCCACTCCTGCCCCCGCCCGAGTCCCGTTCTCATCACCATTATCCGTGGCCGTGACCAAAACAATGACCTAAACCAGCGATTTTCAACCTTTCTCACCCTGTGGCACACATAAACTAATTGCTAAAATTATAGAGCACACCAAATAGTATATTTTTTTTGCCAATCTGACAAAAAAAAATAGGTATAATTTTGATTCATTCACACCAGACAGCTATTGTTGTTGTGTTGGCTGTTATCATTTTTTTATTTAACAATCTAAGGGAAAAGAGGTCAGTGCCCCTGAGTAAATTGTCAGGTATCACATGTTTTAGAAATTCTTGCAGCACACCGGTTGAAAATCGCTGCCCTAAACTCACCAACAGAATAGTATCTAGGTCGGAGGAGGTGTATTTAAATGTATCGCTTAGGTCTGAAAATACACTGAAACAAGTACATATGAAGGAAACTGAGCTCGGTATGACACAGCAGAGCAGTGTGTCCTCTGAAAGACGCTAATTCCACCTCAGAATGCATTAGTAGAAATGTATGTGCAGAATGAAGGCGGGGATGGCCCCCTCTGCTCGCCGCTGGCCAGACCATGCCTAAAGTGTGTCGATCAGTCTCTGGGTCTGTGCGGTGTCAGACAGTGGCATTGTGGAGTGTGGCCCAGGGAGGGGACCGGGTTGGGTGGGAAGTAGACATGATACTTAGTAAGGTGGGGTTGGAGGACAGTGTCAGAGGGATGATCTGTCTTTGTCTTCACCCTCTAGGATGGCCCTAGGGCAGAGGGAGCAGAGGTGGTCTGTGTGGTCCCAGAGGGCAGAGTCAGATGACAGGGGAAAGTTACAGAGAGATCATTCAGCTCAAAGACCAGGAAGGACGGATAACAGGTAGAGAGTCCAGTCATAGGGGAGTGGGCCCCCTATCTACCCGTATACAGCGAAGGACAAATGAGTTGGTGAGACAGGGTGAGAGAGTGTTAGTTGGGAGTTTTGTGGTTCTATCTGGGGAAAGGAACAGCCTGCAGGAACATAGCCAGGGTCTGCGGGGCCCAGGGGGCCGGGATAGGAGCACTCAGACAAAGTCAGGCCTCTCGCGGATCTAACCAGCCGCTCTCTGTTGCCCCCTGCAGACAGCAGCGAGGTGAAGGTGGGAGAATACAACGCTGTGGCCGACACACTGGAGATCATCAATGACACCATTAGGTTCCAAGGTAAGGCAGGTGGGCTTCTCGGAGGAGGGGCTCTGCTCAATTGCTCCCAAGCCTGGATATTATCTGAGGGTTGGAGACAAGCTCGGAGTCCTTGGCTTTGTGGGGCAGACTCCCCTCAACACATGCAGTCACTCGCTGAGCACAGAGTCCCATCACTCCCGGGACGGGTCACTGGAACTTGTACAAGTGCTGGCTTTCACCAAGGCATCTGTGTTTAAACCAGAGGGTGGCCAGGAGTAATTCTTCTTAAACGTGGCCTAGCTAAATCTGGCTCTGTCTTTTCCTCTGGGAAAGGATGTGGGTGGGTTGGTATTAAGGCCTTTCCACATTCTGCTCTCCCTAGAAGACCATTCCTCTCTTTCTCTGATGAAGAACTCCTCAGCTTCTAGAACCAGATCAAATAAACCTTTCTGTACAGCCTTCCCTGATTGCCCCCAGCTGAGTTCACGGCTCCTTTCTCTCGGCTTTCACCGTGTTTTTGTCTCTCCCTTACCATGGCCACTATCACTTTGTATTGAAATTTCCAGATTGTTGGACCATGAACCCCCTAGCTCAGTGGTCGGAAAACTCATTAGTCAACAGAGCCAAATATCAACAGTACAACGATTGAAATTTCTTTTGAGAGCCAAATTTTTAAAATTTAAACTATATAAGTAGGTACATTCCTTATCGAGGTAGCGCCCGCACGTGGTATTTTGTGGAAGAGCCACACTCAAGGGGCCAAAGAGCCATGTGTGGCTCGCGAGCCGCAGTTTGCCAACCAGGGCCCTAGCTGGATCCTATTTGGCTTTAAATTCCTGGCACTAGCTAGGGTTTGGCACGTGTTGGAGATTCAGTGATATTTTATGAAAAAATGAATACATTACTGATCAAGTGAGTGAATGAATAAATGAACAGGTGAACATATGAGTCACTGAAGTAATGGGTGGATGGACGAATGAGTGGATGGATTGGTGGGTATGAAATGATGGCTAGATGGATGATGGATGAATGGAAGGATGATGCATGGGTAGATAAGTGGATGGGCATAACCAGTCTTAACAACCTCAGGTACATTTTGCCCTTAACAGCCAAAGTGCCCTTGCCATCATGTCATGCTGAAGATGTCCCACCTTTGCTCAGAGCCCTTCATGGTGCCCATTGCTCACAACAAGGAGCCTCACTCCATCGTGTGGTCTCCAAAGCCTCTGTGAAGGGACCCCTCCTCACTTCTCTGCATTCTCTTGTGGATCTCCCCAACCAAACCGCTTATGGTTCCTCAAACATGCCAAAACACCACCATGCCTTTGCCTCTGATGGTTCTCTACCCAGAAGGCCCTTTCCTCCTTGTCTTCCTGGTGAACAGCCAACTACTCATCTTCCTTTCTGTAGCCTTTCCTGACACCATCTGGCGGAACTACACTCTGCTTCCTGCTTCCTGCTTCCTGCTCAGGCCTCCCTCTGCCTGATATTGTCAACCACCTAGACCAGGGATCAGGAAACTTTTTGGTTGAGAGAGCCAGGAATGCCACATATTTTAAAATGTAGTTCCATGAGAGCCATACAACGACCCGTGTACGTTACATATTATCCAATTAAAATTCGGTGTTGTCCCGGAGGACAGCTGTGATTGGCTCCAGCCACCCGCAACCATGAACATGAGCGATAGGAAATGAATGGATTGTAATACATGAGAATGTTTTATATTTCTAACATTATTTTTTTATTAAAGATTTGTCTGAGAGCCAGATACAGCCATCAAAAGAGCCACATCTGGCTCGCAAGCCATAGGTTCCCGACCCCTGACCTAGACACTGTTATTGGAGGCCGTTACACAGTGCTAGAGCACAGGCCTCAGAGTTAGGCAGATCTGGGTTCAAATCCTGCCAGTTTTGCCACTTAACACCTAGAAAACTGTTGCCAACTCTCACCCCACCCGCCAAAATGGGAGTAATCTTTTCAACCCATAAGATTGTTGGGTGGATTAAATGAGAAAATCTCTATAAAGTGCTTTACCCATCATAAGCATCGAATGAATGTTCTTGCTCGTTATTGCCCTTTCCCCCCCCCCCCCCCCACGGCTAATGTGTAAGTTCCTTGAGGACAGGGATTGTGTCTTGTTTATCTTTGAATCACTGGTGCCCAGCACTGGGTCTGATAGGTAGACGGTGATTATTAATGAAGTTGACCATCATTAATGATGATGAATGAAGGCATAGTGATGGATGAAGGAACGGTGAAAATGGATGAATAGTGAATGGATGGACCGGTTGAGGAGCAAAAAGAAAACTCAGGGCTGCTGCTGTTACTAATACTGACGAGTCACTTCCATTTGGCTTCCATAATGTCTTAGTTAAAATGCACCCTGGGGCGTCATCATTTCCAGGGAAGGGAAGGTGGAGTGTGGAGGAGGAGCTGTTGTCAATTTTCTGAAGCTATTTCTGTGCAAACAACTAGTGGTCCTGGTCATCGTATAACATTTGATTCAAACCTCGCCCCCTTTCTCGGTGCCAGAGAGGGGCTTGTTTCCAGCCAGGAACTCATGGGCGTCCCCAGGATGGCTCTTGCGTTTAGGAGCCGAAAGTCACCTGAGTCAGCCTAATGCTGCTCAGGCTACAGGTTGGGGGAGGGGAGGAAAATGGGGAGTGGGAGAGGAAGTTTCCAGATGTTGAACTTTCACTGGAAGCAAGAGATGGTGTTAGCTCTGTCACCTTGTATCTGCTTTTGCCCTGACTTTCAGTCCTTGAAGCCACTCCTTATAAAGTTCTCTTTACTTGGAACTATTTAAAGTTTTACATTAACCATGCCAGCAGATTCCTAGCTGCTTTCCAACCTGGCAACTTCCCTAGGCTGTTTAAATGGTTCAAATGCCTCTTATCCACTGAATGTTTCCAAACACATTTGAACTTGCTAGCAGAGTTTTTTAAACACAGGTTTTGGGAAGAGCTCTCAATCCCTGCAGCAACATCTGCCTGTTCTCTGCTTGTCCCCTGGGCTGGAGAGTATAATGGAGGGTGGTACCCATGTCACAGCTGTGGGAGGGGGAGGGGGGTTCATCGTGACCCCTGGGGGGTCTCCCATGGCTCCCAGGTTTGGCCACTCCCAGGCACCTGGTTGATTCCACATTCCTACTGGAGGAAAAAGCCCCAACATTTCTCAGTTCTACAGCAGAAACCTGTCCTAAAACAGCAGCAGAGAAAGAGGATTTGTAAGAAGTGGGGTGGGGTTAGGGGTGGGCGTGTCCCTACATCCATCCTCCCAAGCCATCCTGAACCTGATAAAACTAAAACAGGACAGTTGAGCGACCTTCTATAAAGATGATTTTGCTCTGCGTCCCTCAGGGCTCCCCCGGGTTCTTGGTGCCCTTGAAGAATGAGCAGGGACAGTTCTGCAGTCACACAGAGATACGGAGCCCCACGGTTTCCGTTCAGTCCTGGCACAGCAAGGAGGGGAAGGCGTGCAGGTAGCATCTGCCTCCCGCATTTAGCCAGTCCTGTGAAAATAGAAAACCAGAAAGAGCTTTTATAACATAATGACCTTGAGGCAGAAAATCCACAGCCAGAGCACATATCCATTGGCAGGGATTGACAGGCAAGGTGTCCACCCTGTTGAGGGATGGTCATTGTCATGTGTTGGCACAGAGTCTTTGAAAGCCAAAGCCAAGTTCCTCACCCCCAGTGACACCCAATGGTACCCACTAACAGCACCCAACCCTGCACACACACCCCCAAGCTGCTGTTACCTTTGGGGATAAATGACAATGGTTTTTCAACAGGGTAATTAGACCAAATCAAATTCTAGTCTTCTAATGGCTATTAAATGCATCACAAATCCCTTATTGATTCTCTTTAGAGAAAGAAATAAGTCCTGGCTAAGGCTGCCTGCTGAGCGGGCTGGCCAACCTCCAGAGCCTGCTTACCCAGTTAACATGTCCTGCACAGAGTTTGTGCACAAGTGACAGATGTCAAGGACATCCCGACAAAGATGCTGTCAGGCGCTGACTGCACTGGGCTCAGCTGATGTCTTTTCTTTGGCCTTCTAGGATCCGAACCCCCCAAAGACAAGACCATCATCCTGGAGCAGCTCCGGAAGATCTCCCTACCTCTCTACAGCATCCTCTCTGCCCTCACCATCCTGGGCATGATCATGGCCAGCGCTTTCCTCTTTTTCAACATCAAGAACCGGAATCAGAAGTAAGTCACTCACGCCCTCCCCCTGGACCTCGCTTTCTGGATTGACAAACCTCACGGGCAGAGTGTAGGAGCATCCCTTGATGGACTCTCCAGGTCCACGGAAGATTTTAGGGCAGTCTTCTCGAGTGGGCCACTCAGTCACTGGGATGTGATTAGATGTGTCTAATCACACGAGCGTGTCTGCACACTCTCACACATGCACACACACAGAGGCAGGGCTGCTCGTTACACAGGAGGCTCTGGTCAGATACATTTGGAGAAGGCAGGGTTAGTTAAACTGAAGGAGCTAAGTCCACAGGCCTTGTCTGAGCTCTGGCTTTGCTTGTGCACTTTGTGGGGGGCCCAGGAGGGGAGACCCAGAGGACAGCATCCCCGGTCGTTGCCCCACCCCCAGCTTCTCAGGAAGCACTGCCAGAGGGGGTCACTGACTCGGGCCAGGCACTTCCCACTGGGTACAGCTCACTGCAGAACGGGAAGCCCCTCCTGGGTGACAGCGGGGAGCACTGGAGCTCCGTGACAAGGGCCGCTGTCCAAGGCCACACTGCTGCACGCGGCAGAATCCATCCCCTTGGTTTCAGGTCTTGATTTCTTTGCCTTCACACATGCCCTGCACTCTCCAGAGGAGAGCAGCTCGCTTTCCGAGTCATTCTGGTCAGCTGTGGGTAGAACAGGCTACCTCCCCCCCACCACCACCATCAGGTGGTGGTGTTTACCAAGCCCAGGCAGCTTCTTTGATTTCCGTAGCAAATCCCTGCACCCAGCCCCCTGCCTTGCTGCGGGAGAGGCTGAGCTGGGAGGGACTCAGAGCAAGACCTCCACGGTCACAGGCTCGATGCCCACCCACAGGCAGCACGCTTCTGCCCTCCTGCCCAGAAGCCACTCTGCGTGACATCAGGGATGCCAGGAACAAGCCCGGTTCCAGAAGAACAGTTGCTTTTCTTCTCTCTGTTTGTAAAGGAGGAACCTCCAAGCTGCAGATTTTTTGTTGCTGTTGTTTGGGGAGGTTTTGGTAGCAATGCTTAGGCCAAACCTATTTCATGAAGAACAAAAAAAGGGGTTTTATTCACCTGTTGTTTCAGTGTACTTATCACCAATAACACATGTACGGCTACAAAAAAAAAATATTTTTTTTTGTACAAACCTTAAATTATGAGTACTTGGCACAAGGCCTAGGCAGATCTGTTTCAATTAACATTAGAGTCCCTTGCTACGAGCCGCAAGAGTTCCCGTCACAGTGGTGAGTTGTCCCTATCACAGGACTAAACTCTTTAAATTCCTTAACTATCCCCATCTCGGCCTCCTGGGGAAAATTGTCATGACTCTAATAGACTGACATCTTGTGAACTTCTTGACTGGCTTTGCGGATTTAAATATCTGCAAAGAGATAGGAAAACATGTCACTACAGTTTCAAATCCTTCTGATTTCTGTCTTCCTAAATGCTACCTATTCATTAAGGTCCTCTCCTCCAGGAAGCCTGCCCAACTCCTGGCCTCTCCCCTGCCCAGCTTCCTGTGCTTATAAGAACGAAGGTGCCTTGTCCGCTTATGGTTTGCAAAGGGACCTGCACAAACCCGGTCTCATCTCAGCTTCACATGTGCACTAGGCAGTGTGATCTGTGCTTTCATAGCTGAGGAAATTCAGCCAGCTAACTGCCTTGCCAACGGTGCAGCTCCGCAGGGTGGCAGGGGCCACGCCCTGGACCCGTTGCTCCCAATTCAAGTGACCGTGTACATGGTCCACAATTTACAGCCAGCTTTTTCTCTCTCTACCACTTTGATACCATATTACACTTTTTTAAATGTGAAAGGACTAATAGGAGTACCAAACGTGAAGGAAAATGTTCAGGGAACAATTGACCATAATTACAGTCTGCAAAAGAACACCTGGATCTTAGGACACCTGAGAACCCAAGATGTTTTGAGTGGATGGTATTCCGGGAGCCAGGCACCTCTGAGGGTGAACTCCAGCCAGCTGCTGGTTTAACCCAGTCCTGGCTTACTGGGCTGCTGGGAGCCACAGTGGAATTCCCGAAGGGAGAAAGAAGAAAGTAGAGTTTGGGAGCATAAAAACCACCCCCAATAGCAGGCTGATGCAGACAGTTATAGAGGGCGGGGATAGGACTCCATCGTCTGCCTCAATTACCATGACTGGGGAGAGTTTTTTTCTTTTTCTGATGATAAATGCATCTCATTATTTATTTAGATGTTTAAGCTTTCGTGCTAGATTTTTACAAGCTGGTGAGCACTGACAAATTATTTCTTTCACAGAACTATAACCACACATTCCCAGACAGTATAAATACATGGTTGAATTAACATTAATACACATCACCATTTTATCAATTACATAATAAAACAAATTATCGAGTATCCTAATATTACGTTACACACCTCAAAAGGCACATAAAATATTAGATGTCTGCTCAATGAATTAGCAGAAACCCACCTCTTTCTTTTATTTATTTATTTTTGCAAGAGAGGGTGAGACGGGAAAAAAATCATATTTCAAACTAAAGTAACTTGGTAAACAACTTCAGACTGTATGAAAAAATACAAGAATTTCAGAATTTTTATGATTAAGAATTTTAGCTACAACAAAGCTTCTCTACCTTTAAAAAATATATGTTTACTGAAGAGCATATCCTATGTGTTCCACACAAGACAAAGACAACATTTTACTAAAAACATGTAGTAGCCCCCTCCCGTTCTTTCCTCAGCCCCTTCCTGTAAATCACACCCCAAGTTCAAACGTTAAAATTAACCGTAAGGCTTTTGTCCGGAGATATTAAAGACATGTACTTCTGTACCATGTAACTTTTCAAAATGGAGACTTTCCGTAACAGAACAAAATGAGATTGATAGAAAAACATTAAATAATTACTAAGACTTCGTATAAATGTAAAAATAAAAAGTTGGGCAAACCTGATGCAGACTTGTATGAATGTGGGTGATGTGAGCATGAGTGAGCAGCACCGCCCCCATCTAGGCCGACTGTCTGTGTTTGAAGTGACTTCAGGGACACCTCACATACTGCCCAGTGTTCAGAGTTCTGGGATGCTAGTTCTGTGTGATACTAAAAGTATGGTGCTTGGTATTTTAGCACCTCGTCTTTCTCAATCTCTTATATTGATATATTGTTAAGATTCTGGCAGGGGAATAGATTTAGAGACACCACTCAGTACTGCATGATTTCAGGAAAAGTCAGTTGGTACAGAAGTCAGTCAGCACATTTTAAATGCTGAACAGTAAGATTCTTTTGCTAAGTGTCAAAATAGGTTGATTGTAACCCAGACACAGAGGTTGCAATTCTGTCAAGCTTGTGGCCTGGAGAGACTGCCTTTCAATACTCCTATGGAAGCACCACTAGACTGATTCACCAAGCCAACACGCTGGCTAATATGTAAGACTAAGCAGGTCCTACCTCAAGGTCCACTTGCACGGCAGTGGCCTCAGGCACGCATTTTATTGAATGCAACAGCGGTTTCTGTTTCGGTTGGAGTCTTTGAAGCGCAGCCGCATTTAAGGATGATACCTCTCCCAATACACAGGTCACCTGCCATTAAAGCTCCACGCCACTTTTTTTTTTTTTTTTTAATAAATTTTTATTAATGGTAATGGGATGACATTAATAAATCAGGGTACATATATTCAAAGAAAACATGTCTAGGTTATTTTGTCATCAAATTATGTTGCAAACCCCTCGCCCAAAGTCAGATTGTCCTCCGTCACCCTCTATCTAGTTCTCTGTGCCCCTCCCCCTCCCCCTAACTCTCTCCCTCCCTCCCTCCCTCCCTCCCATGTCCTCCCTCCCCCCCCACCCTTGGTAACCACCACACTCTTGTCCATGTCTCTTAGTCTCATTTTTATGTTCCACCAATGTATGGAATCATGTAGTTCTTGTTTTTTTCTGATTTGCTTATTTCACTCCTTATAATGTTATCAAGATCCCACCATTTTGCTGTAAATGATCTGATGTCATCATTTCTTATGGCTGAGTAGTATTCCATAGTGTATATGTGCCACATCTTCTTTATCCAGTCTTCTATTGAAGGGCTTTTTGGTTGTTTCCATGTCTTGGCCACTGTGAACAGTGCTGCAATGAACATGGGGCTACATGTGTCTTCACGTATCAATGTTTCTGAGGTTTTGGGGTATATACCCAGTAGAGGGATTGCTGGGTCATAAGGTAGTTCTATTTGCAGTTTTTTGAGGAACCACCATACTTTCCTCCATAATGGTTGTACTACTTTACAGTCCCACCAACAGTGAATGAGGGTTCCTTTTTCTCCACAGCCTCTCCAACATTTGCTATTACCCGTCTTGTTGATAATAGCTAATCTAACAGGAGTGAGGTGGTATCTCATTGTAGTTTTGATTTGCATTTCTCTAATAACTAATGAAGCTGAGCATCTTTTCATATATCTGTTGGCCATTTGTATCTCTTCCTGGGAGAAGTGTCTGTTCATGTCCTCTTCCCATTTTTTTATTGGATTGTTTGTTTGTTTGTTGTTGAGTTTTATGAGTTCTTTGTAAATTTTGGATATTAGGCCCTTATCTGAGCTGTCGTTTGAAAATATCAGTTCCCATATAGTTGGCTGTCTGTTTATTTTGATATCAGTTTCTCTTGCTGAGCAAAAACTTTTAATTCTGATGTAGTCCCATTCATTTATCTTTGCCTTCACTTCTCTTGCCATTGGAGTCAAGTTCATAAAATGTTCTTTAAAACCCAGGTCCATGATTTTAGTACCTATGTCTTCTTCTATGTACTTTATTGTTTCAGGTCTTATATTTAGGTCTTTGATCCATTTTGAATTAATTTTAGTACACGGGGACAGGCTGTAGTCGAGTTTCATTCTTTTGCTTGTGGCTTTCCAGTTTTCCCAACACCATTTGTTGAAGAGGCTTTCTTTTCTCCATTGTGTGTTGTTGGCCCCTTTATCAAAGATTATTTGACCATATATATGTGGTTTTATTTCTGGGCTTTCTATTCTGTTCCATTGGTCTGAGTGTCTATTTTTTTGCCAATACCATGCTGTTTTGATTATCGTGGCCCTATAATATAGTTTAAAGTCAGGTATTGTAATGCCCCCAGCTTCATTCTTTTTCCTTAGGATTGTTTTGGCTATTTGGGGTTTTTTATAGTTCCATATAAATCTGATGATTTTTTGTTCCATTTCTTTAAAAAATCTCATAGGGATTTTGATGGGAATTGCATTAAATTTGTATATTGCTTTGGGTAATATGGCCATTTTGATTATATTTATTCTTCCTATCCAAGAACAAGGAATATTTTTCCATCTCATTGTATCTTTTTTGATTTCCCTTAACAATGCTTTGTAATTTTCATTATATAGGTCCTTTACGTTCTTTGTTATGTTTATTCCTAGGTATTTTTTTTTTGTTGTTGCAATCGTGAAGGGGATTATTTTTTTGAGTTCGTTTTCTAATATTTCATTGTTGGCATATAGAAAGGCTATGGACTTTTGTATGTTAATTTTGTATCCTGCGACCTTACTGTATTGGTTTATTGTTTCTAATAATCTTTTTGTGGAGTCCTTCGGGTTTTCGATGTATAGGATCATATCATCAGCAAAAAGTGATAGCTTTACTTCTTCTTTTCCGATATGGATGCCTTTTATTTCTTTGTCTTGTCTGATTGCTCTGGCCAGAACTTCTAGCACCACGTTGAATAAGAGTGGAGAGAGTGGACAACCCTGTCTTGTTCCTGATTTAAGGTAGAAAGTCCTCAGTTTTATGCCGTTTAATAGGATGTTGGCTGATGGTTTATCATATATGGCCTTTATCATGTTGAGATATTTTCCTTCTATACCCATTTTGTTGAGAGTCTTAAACATAAAATTGTGTTGTATTTTATCAAAAGCCTTTTCTGCATCTATTGATAAGATCATGTGGTTTTTGTTCTTTGTTTTGTTGATATGGTGTATTATGTTAACCGTTTTGTGTATGTTGAACCATCCTTGAGATTCTGGGATGAATCCCACTTGATCATGATGTATTATTTTTTTAATATATTGTTGTATTCGGTTTGCCAGTATTTTGTTTAGTATTTTAGCATCTGTATTCATTAGAGATATTGGTCTGTAGTTTTCTTTCTTTGTGCCATCCTTGCCAGGTTTTGGTATGAGGGTTATGTTGGCCTCATAAAATGTGTTTGGAAGTATTGCTTCTTCTTCAATTTTTTGGAAGACTTTGGGTAGAATAGGAACCAAGTCTTCTTTGAATGGTTGATAGAATTCACTAATATAACCGTCTGGGCCTGGACTTTTATTTTTGGGGAGATTTTTAATAGTTTTTTCTATTTCCTCCCTGCTGATTGGTCTGTTTAGGCTTTCTGCTTCTTCATGACTCAGTCTAGGAAGGTTGTATTGTTCTAGGAATTTATCCATTTCTTCTAGATTGTTGTATTTGGTGGCATATAATTTTTCATAGTATTCTACAATAATTTTTTGTATTTCTATGATGTCTGTGGTGATCTCTCCTCTTTCATTTTGGATTTTATTTATTTGAGTCCTGTGTCTTTTTTCCTTGGTGAGTCTTGCCAAGGGTTTGTCAATTTTGTTGATCTTTTCAAAGAACCAGCTCCTTGTTTTATTGATTTTTTCTATAGCTTTTCTGTTCTCTATTTCATTTATTTCTGCTCTGATTTTTATTATCTCCTTTCTTCGGCTGGTTTTGGGTTGTCTTTGTTCTTCTTTTTCTAGTTCCTTAAGGTGTGAAGTTAAGTGGTTTACTTCGGCTCTCTCTTGTTTGTTCATATAGGCCTGAAGTGATATGAACTTTCCTCTTATTACTGCTTTTGCTGCATCCCAGAGATTCTAATATGTCGTATTTTCATTTTCATTTGTCTGTATATATCTTTTGATTTCTGCGCTTATTTCTTCTTTGACCCATTCATTTTTTAGAAGTATGTTGTTTAGTTTCCACATTTTTGTGGGTTTTTCCCCCTCTTTTTTGCAGTTGAATTCTAGTTTCAAGGCTTTATGATCAGAAAATATGCTTGGTACAATTTCAATTTTTCTAAATTTGCTGATATTGTCTTTGTGGCCCAATATATGGTCAATTCTTGAGAATGTTCCATGTACACTAGAGAAAAATGTATACTCTGTCGCTTTGGGATGAAGTGTCCTGTAGATGTCTATCATATCCAGGTGTTCTAGTATTTCGTTTAAGGCCACTATATCTTTATTGATTCTCTGTTTGGATGACCGATCTAGAGCCGTCAGCGGTGTATTGAGGTCTCCAAGTATGATTGTATTTTTGTTAGTTTTTGTTTTAAGGTCAATAAGTAGCTGTCTTATATATTTTGGTGCTCCTTGGTTTGGTGCATATATATTAAGGATTGTTATGTCTTCTTGATTCAACTTCCCCTTAATCATTATGAAATGACCATTTTTGTCTCTGAGTACTTTTTCTGTCTTGTAGTCAGCATTATTAGATATGAGTATTGCTACACCCGCTTTTTTTTGGGTGTTGTTTGCTTGGAGTATTGTTTTCCAGCCTTTCACTTTGAATTTGTTTTTATCCTTGTTGCTTAGATGTGTTTCTTGTAGGCAGCATATAGTTGGATTTTCTTTTTTAATCCATTCTGCTACTCTGTGTCTTTTTATTGGTAAGTTTAATCCATTTACATTTAGTGTAATTATTGACACTTGTGGGTTCCCTACTGCCATTTTATAAATTGCTTTCTGTTAGTTTTGTATCTAGTTTGATTCTTCTCTTTTGTTTTTCTATCATTTGTTTTTGTTTGTTTGTGTTCCATACTTCTTTCCTCTGTTGCTACCTTTTTTAAGTCAAGTGTTTTTGTGGTGGTTTTTTTAAGGGTGGTTACCATTAAGTAATGAAAAGGGTACCTACCATATTCATTGTAGTACCCTATCTTATAAGTATTTCTGCACTTCATCATTCTTTGCTACTGTTAATCTCCATCCTCTCCCCCCTTTTTTTCCTTTCTTGTCACAGTTTAAGTTTGGTTTTATTGTGTTCTTGGTGGAGCTGTTACTTGTGGTGTTGTTTTCTTTTGTTCTTTGAATCTGGTTGGAAAACCCCCCTTAGTATTTCCTGGAGTGGGGGCTTTCTGTTGATAAATTCTCTCATCTTTTCTGTATTTGTGAATGTTTTTATATCTCCTTCATACTTGAAGGATAGCTTTGATGGGTATAGTATTCTTGGCTGAAAGTTCCTCTCTTTCAGGGCTTTAAATATTGGGGTCCACTCTCTTCTAGCTTGTAGAGTTTCTGCTGAGAAATCTGATGATAATCTAATAGGCCTTCCTTTATATGTTGTACTCTTCTTTTCCCTGGCTGCCTTGAGAATTTTTTCTTTGTCATTGGTTTGTGTCATCTTTATTATGATGTGCCTTGGAGTGGGTTTGTTGGGGTTAAGAAAACTTGGTGTTCTGTTTGCTTCTTGAATTTGAGGCTTTAGTTCCTTCCACAGGCTTGGGAAGTTCTCGTCTATTATTTGTTTGAGTATATTCTCCATTCCATTTTCTTTCTCTTCTCCCTCTGATATACCTATTATTCTTATGTTATTCTTTCTGATGGAGTCAGACAATTCCTGTAGGGCTTTCTCATTTTTTATTATTTTTGAGTCTCTTTCTTCTTCTCTCTGTTGTGCCTCAAGTTGTTTGTCTTCTATTTCACTAATCCTGTCTTCAATCTGGGCTGTTCTGTTAGCTAAGCTTGTTACCTCGTTTTTCAGCTCGTGAATTGAGTTTTTCATTTCTGTTTGATTTGTTTTTATAGTTTCAATTTCCTTGGTAATATATTCTTTGTGTTCATTGAGTTGTTTTCTGATCTCCCTATATTGCCTTTCTGTGTTTTCTTGTATATCTCTGAGTATTTTTAAGATTTCTATTTTAAATTCTCTGTCATTTAGCTCCAAGGCTTCCAATATGTTAAGTCTTTTCTCCATAGATTTTTCCACATCTATTTGTGTTACCTCTCTTTCTTTTGTATCCATAATATTCGATTTCCTCTTTCTTATCGGCATCTGAGGGTGGTCTTATTGATAGCACTAATTAGAATTAATAAAGAGTAAAAAGAAAAAAAAAAAAAAGGGTAAAACACCCCACAAAAAAAAACAGTAATAATTTATTATTTCCCCCTTTTTTTCTCTCTTCTCTTTCCCTCCTCTCCCCTCCTCAGGGAAATATCGTGCCTATAATGGAGGGCCTGATTTGGGGTGAAGAGTTCAAGGGGCAAAAAAAAGGGAGTAGGGACCTACTAAATGCAAAAAAAAAAAAAAAAAGGAAGAAAATCTTAGACAAGCATAAGATGATTTGCTTGTAAGTGATGGTCAACTAAGAGATATAATGAGAGGGATAAGAGGGAATCAGAAAAAAGGACCAAAAAAGAATAATAAAGAAGAAAAAATAAAAATAATAAGTAAAAATCTGTTGTATTAAGTGGAGCGAAGACTAAATACAATGGAGACCTTGGGTTGGGAGGACCCAAAATGCCACAAAAATAAACAAACAAGAGAAAAATAAAATAAAAACAAAAGCAAAAAAGAGAAATAAAGCCAAAAAAAAGCCTTGAGTCCCAAATTAACTAATTTGTTCGTGATTGAGGATTATATGGGAGGAAAGTAAAATGAGAAAAGAAAAAACGAATAGAAAGGAAAAAATAAGAAAAAGAGAAAAACGAAGGAAGAAATAAAATAGGAGGAGAAAAAAACAAAATAAAGCAAGACAAAAAAAAAAACAAAAGAGGAGAGAGTGAGAGTTAAGTGTTTTGGAGTATAACCTTAAAGGAGGGTGAGGATGAAGAAGAAAAATAAAATGCAACACTCATGGGTAGTGTAGTTCAAGAAAGGGGAAGCATAAGATGGGCAGAGAATAGAAGGACCGAGGTGGAGGAAATAAAGGCAAAAAGATAGAAGAAACAAACAACAACAACAACAACAAAAAAAAAATTAGTGGATCAAGTTGTAAAGTCTGTGGGTTTTTCTTGATTTTGAGAGGTTAACTTCTTCCTTTTTCTTTTCTCTCCCTCTTCCTAGTCGGTGACTCTGTACCCCAGGCTCTGCCCCTGTGTCACTCTTAGGTAGGGATTTGCAGTTGATGGGATTCTATGGCAATGTCATATAATTGGCTTTAGTCTTGCTGGAAGTAAAGGCTTGTTGGCGTTTGCAGGGTCCAACGATGAGAGAGTTTGCTTTCCTGGATTCTCTCTCCTAGTCCCCCCTTTCTGAATTAGCAGCCTGGTGATCCAGCTATAAGGCTGCAACTGCTTCTGCCTGGGGAGTAAGAGGCTCAAAGAGCTGGGAAATCCCCACTCTATCCCCACTCAGTGCAAGGCTTTGGGAAAGGCTCTGAGAGTCAGGGCCTCCAGTGTAATCAGGCGGGGGTGGGAGTCAATTGTTGTCAAGGTGATTGTTCAGCGCCTATCATTTAGTTGGACCTCTCAACCCAGGCTTTCCACACTTTGTAGCCTGTTTTTGCAGGGAAGAAGAGGCACTAGTCTCTGCTTACGACTAGTGTAGTATAGACCTTATTATCTGCCAAGTCCTTCTTGTTAGCGTTTATCCCTGAATATGGAGGCTCTATCAATCAGAAGTTGCCCCCGCCCCTTTAGCGAGAGGCACTAAAAAATATCACGCCTCTTGTCTTGGATCGCTGAACTGAGAGAGATCTTATCAATTAGAACCGAGGGTGCGCAGATTTTATGGGTTAAGCTAATTTCAGTGATTGGGTCGCAGCTGTGCTTCCGAAGGTATTTTAGGCTGCCTGCGCGCGCCCCTCCCCCAACGCTTGATTGTTAGCTTGAATGGCTGGGTGAGGTGCCCCGCCCACGGAGAGAATCTCCCAAGCCTCTCCCGCTCGCCCCGCTGCTGGCGGCTGGACCGCACCAGGCGCAGGATAATGGAGCCCCCTGGGTGTGCGGGCCAGCAGGGCGCCCTGGGCGCATGGAATGCCCAAGGCACTCGCGCGAATGGGGCGCTCCGGGCACCGGTGGCCGGCGACCCCCACTCGCAGTGTGCGGGCCGCTGGGAACGTCAGCGGTGCTCAACCGGACCGGGCGCGAGCGCGGCTGCTCGCGGCGGCTCGCAGCGGCTCGCGGCGGCGGCTAGTGGCGGCGGCTCGCGGTGGCGGCTCGCGTCAGCCGCTCGCGGCGGCTTGCGGTTCCCAAGTATATGGGCTGACTCACCGCAGGCGCACTCCCTTGCGGCTTGAATGAGCGTCGCTGCTGCGGTAGCTTCCTCCACACCCTCGTCTCTCAGATTCAAGTGATAACAGTCCTTTTGCTTTCAGTTTGTGTGGAACTCCGGAATGCTCCGAGGATAAAATTTTCTGTTTCTAGTTGACAAATTTGTTGTGATTTAGGGGAGAGCTGTCGGACGCGCTTCTCACGGCGCCATTTCCGTGACGTCACTCCCTCCACGCCACTTTTGTTTCATGAACTGTACTACAGTTCACATTTCATTCCGCCCTCCATCAATGCCAGGGCAACAAGCACCGGAGCTCTCCCAAGGCCTGCAACACAGTGAACAGCACCGCAACAACCTGGTTCTTCATGAAACTTAATTTTTACAAGACATAACCAGTCATCACAGTCTGGTTGGATAGTGGTGCACCGTCATCAAAAGGCCGGTCAAGAACGCAGGTGCCTTCTTTCTCCACAAGAGCAGTGTCCTAAGTTGCTCCACATACCCGTACTATTGTGGAAACTCCATACGGCTTAAGTTCCTCCATAAGTTTGTTTAAGGTCGCATTGCTTGGATTGTGTGTAATAAGAAATCTCACGTTCTTGTATGGGACATCCACAGGAGCTGAGCAGTTGGTTCAAGCCGTGGCGATTTAGTTAAAAAAACACTCAATAGGGTTATGAAAGAATTTAAAGAATGACTACAGAAATGGCGTAAAGAGACTGAGTCTTCTTCAGTGCACTCCACTTGAGGTTCTCAGTGCTTTGAGTATGAAGCTGGGAATAACAGGGATGAAATGAGCCTCCTGAGGAGAAGCAGCGGTTCCGCCGGCAATACCGAGGCACTAGAAAGATGGTGCACTGACGCTTACCCCATCCAGGTCAGAGACTGACAGACACTTACCCCATCCAGGTCAGAGACTGACGCTTACCCCATCCAGGTCAGAGACTGACGCTTGCCCCATCCAGGTCAGAGACTGACGCTTACCCCATCCAGGTCAGAGACTGACGCTTACCCCATCCAGGTCAGAGCTCTTGTAAAAATGTGCCGCAGATTTCAATTCAACACTCCTGGGTCCAGGTTAACCACTCTTCTGGGGGCCCCTCGGTGGAATGGTAATGAATTTCCACAGATCACTTGTCCGCATGGAGACTGTGCTGTGCCTGGCAGTAATCTCCACTGCCCTTCAGAAACCCCAACATGTGTGACCAAGAACACCACAGAACTGAGGAGTATGTTTGTTCATTGAAGATGTTGGCCCACACACAGCCAGTCTGGAGGCGGCCTCGACACCGAGGGTGGCGGCGGCGGCGGCGGCGGCTGCAGGGCCGAGGGCTGCAGGGGTCGGGCAGGGCTGCGGCGGCTTTGCAGACTGGGGGAGGTGTTCCTACCCACCTGTGGGGCCCTCTCTGTGCACGGGACAGTGTGAGCTGCAGGCCGCCGAAGTGGGTGCTCACTCACCCCTGTGAGCACAGTTCCTGAGCAGACCCGAATCCTCACCTGGAGACCTCCCAGACCTGGTCCGCACAGCACCAGGGGGGGAGTGTGGTGGGGCCGTCTGCCCCGTTGCTGTGGAAGGTGGCTGGACATAAACATAGACTTCTCTAGATTTGGCCTGTCTTCACTGTTGACTTAACAGTTTTGTATAAACTAAAAGTTAATGTTAGATGTCCCTAGAGAAGTGAACTTGACCACGGAGGCAAGAAAATCACTAGGAATTGGTAGCTGTCTAGGGTCCCTTAGTGAGGGGGAAATAGTCCCTAGTGGGTGGGGCAGTCTCGGGGAGGGGGCTGTGGAGGAGACCAGGGCTTCCACTTTCCTCTCCCCCTCTGCCTGTGCAGCAGTGTGCACGGTCATGATACCTGTCCGAGGAATCACTGCGTGGCCAGTTCTGTTGACTGTGGTGTCTCTTCTCTCGTCAGGCTGATCAAGATGTCGAGCCCATACATGAACAACCTCATCATCCTGGGAGGGATGCTCTCCTATGCATCCATTTTTCTTTTCGGCCTTGATGGATCCTTTGTCTCTGAAAAGACCTTCGAAACACTCTGCACTGTAAGTCATTCTGCTTGTTCCTTTGGAACATGATCTAAGGTTTTTTTTTGGTGACCTCAACCATCAAAAACACTCATGCGAACCCAGAAATGCATGAAAATACATGAACAGGCAGAACACAGCCCGCTCAGCTGTTCACACAGTTCAATGGGGCAGTAGGTTGTTGCTTTTAGACCAGAATGGACTGAAGTATTACCTGTAAAATTAAGATTTTGGATTGGACAGACCACTGTTAGAAGAGCCCACTGTGGAATGACTAGATAACCTCAAAAGGCCAGGGAGAAAAATTACCATCCAGAAAAGCATCCACACCTGGGTTCAGGTCAGGGCCATTTAAGAAGGAACAAGTCCACCCCTTTACCTCAATGACCATCCCAGAGTGTAAGGAGACAAGTCTGTATGGATAACGAACTTTAAGTCGTATAGAAAAGATTGTTTTCAGAGACAGAGGGAAAGTCAGAGAGAGGGATAGATAGGGACAGACAGACAGGAATGGAAAGAGATGAGAAGCATCAATCATTAGTTTTTCGTTGCAACACCTTAGTTGTTCATTGATTGCTTTCTCATATGTGTCTTGACCATGGGCCTTCAGCAAACTGAGTAACCCCTTGCTTGTGACCTTGGGTCCAAGCTGGTGAGCTTTTTACTCACACCAGATGAGCCCGCGCTCAAGCTGGCGGCCTCGGGGTCTCGAACCTGGGTCCTTCCGCATCCCAGTCCAACACTCTATCCACTGCACCACCGCCTGGTCAGGCGAAAAGATTGTAATTGTTATTCTCAACTTAGTGTTTTTCAACCATTTTTTCCTATTGCCCCTTCCACCAAGGAGTCTTTTTAGACTTTTTTCCTAATCATCCCCTCACGAAAATTTAATAGCAAAGACGTGTGCACCATATGTACTGAGGTATATCTTTAGTGTCTACATAAAAGAGTAATATTTTTTTACATTCAAGACCCAATGTCGGCCCCCTTGGGAACTAGATCACCCCCAATGAAAATGCATATATTGAGGAAGCCCAAAATAGTGTAACTTATGCACTATATTTTAGAAATATTATTTTGAAAATTAATATGTTTTAAATTGTTGCGCGGTGGTCGTTGTCATTTTCAGGAGCTTCGCCATTAACAGTTGGCAGTTGTGTAGCGCCCACACTCGGTGGCCAGGGTCAGCAGCAGACTTTTTAAGACGAGTAAGACCAGTTGAGATTTATTTCTAGACTTTGACTACTGTGATCTCTCAAAAACTGGGTCGGCCATTGGGTCTCTCTCTGTTGTCCCAAATGCAATAAGTCATCTAATTCTCTGCCTGGAAGGTGAGAGCTAGAAGGGATGGTCAAAGGATTGGTGCTGACAGAATTAATCCAGAAGCACCTCTTCTGTTGTTGGGCCCATTTTTGCAAAGCCGACTCTTTTAGATTTTATTTGTTGCTCTAAAGTCTCAGTGGCGCCCACTACTGGATGGTGATGGATTGAAAGTTGGCAGGGAGGGAAAAACAAGCAGAGGACCCCCTAATACTTGCTTCAGGTCACCACCCTGTTGGACTTTCTGGGCTGCATTGGATTCCTATGCCCTGAGACAGCAGGTGGCAAGCAGAGAAGCCCTTGGAATCTTATGCTGTATGTGATGATGCTCCCCTGATTTCTGCAGATTTTTAGATTGGACTGACCCTTACGTGGAGTCGAGAAATTGTTAATGTCACCAATAACTTCAATGTGAGTTGTTTAGCAATTGCGATAGAACCCTTTGAACGCACTTACTTTGTTCAAAAGGCTTCATCTGAGAAGTGGATGGTCGTGTCCCCGTCCCCAGGCAGATGATGAGGTCAGCAGGGTGCTCAGGCATCCATCCTCTCCGGGAAGGCAGTCAGACCCCGAGTATTGCAGGGTCACCCAGATCTGGCTTCCTGCTCAGAGATTTTTATTCCAAGCCCAGCACTGCCCCCTCTGCTTCATCCTGCCATCCTGGGGTTCAGAAAGTGAGCTCAGGAGTTACCGGTCCCCCATGTGCCTGCTCTCAGGGTGCCTGGAGTCTGCTCCTTCCGAAGCTTAACTGTTCCAAAGTCCTTGTGGCTTTGAATCAGTGGTGTTTTTCCCTCGAGAGTGTGACCCTGTGTGTGTGACTTCAGTCGTGGAAGTCTTGCTCGTTTCAGGGAAGGCATGAAGCCCGTCATGTCTCCTAAATTTCTGCATCCGGGTGAGTTCTGTGCCCTCGGGTTGCTGTTTCCTGGGAGCCGTGTGTGTCTATGGGGAGCTGCTCTCGGGTCACCCTGAAGAAGCTCACTGAGAGAAACAAGCTTTCCTCCCTGCTCTGTGCTCGGGGAAACCCTCCCCAGGTTTGAGGAGACGAGAATGAAAGTGCTCCTGGGGGCTAGTTTGGTGACTTCTGATTTGCTCAGGGCTCTGATCCCTCCATGCATCTCTGAGAGCTGGGGGACCCCCCCTTATTCCCCCAGCTGAAAATAAGGGCAGCAGAACTCCACCCTGTCCCACGGGAGGGTCCCTGTGCCCAGCTCCTCCTCGCTCGCTGCCTGCCACCTGCGAACACGTTTCCTGGCTTGAGTTTGAGTGTTCGGAGCAGAGGCTGAAGGCCCAGCCCTTGCAGACTCTCTCCCTCCTGGGAAGAGGCTCCTGACATCCCTCCCCGCGCACAAGCACAGGTGCTTTCTGGGGTTTGACCTGAATCTCTCAAACACTGGGTGACGCAGGCTAGGGAGCAAGAAAGGGACATCCCCCACACCCGGCATTTTTCTTTTAATGAAGCCTGACATTCTATTCTGGGAGTCGTGCTCATTTGTGCGAGGGAAAGCTGTCCTGGGAAGCCTGGCGAGGCAGTATGAATAAACCATAAAGTGCTTTACAAATCAGCATTAGCTCCGCACACAAGGGCTCTGGGAGGACGGCAGGGCCCGCTTCTCGCCACCCCGAGGATTCATTTATTTGCAGTCAGGGCTGTTCCAGAGGCTCTGCAAAGCGGAGCCCACATTCATGACTGTGGGGAAAAGGCATCGACTAACTACTCTGGATCGAAGTGGGTCAGCACCAATGTGTGCATGGGTCATTTCTTTAATAATCCCCAATATTGCCCAGAAAGGCGAACTGAAAGCTCTGAGTTTAGAGCCCAAACATCACGACCCAGTGGGCGCAATTGGGTTGGGCTCCACCTGCTCTTCCGGGGTTGGCTCCTTTGTTTCCCTCGCTGCAGAGGCCTCTGTTTTCTCCTGGCCTAGAAGGCTGGCCCAGTAAACTCCCACCGGGGGGAACAGAAGGTAGAAGTAGGGCCTCCTGGGGCAGTGAGCACAGATCTCAAACAGCAGCCCGGGTTTCACCCCCTCCTCCTACACTCACCAGTTCCCACCATGGCCAGTGACTTGGCATCTCAGCCTCGGTGTTGTCATCTGTAAAATGAGTGTCATGAATGCAGGATTGTGGTGTGGGTTAGACGAGATGATTCAGACAAGCTGGCTAGAACATAGGGTGAAGAAGGGAGTGGAGAGGGGGAGAGGGGGAGAGGGGGAGAGGGGAGGGGGAAGAGGGGCGCAGGGATCAGCATCTTTCTCCCCATCCCAGTATAATGGCCTGGAGTCCCACTCTGTGTTCTGTAGGAACTCTTCTGGGACAAAGGACAGGGCAGCTTCCGATGTGGAGCAAAGTCACAACTCAGTCTGTTCCGCCGCCACCTTTTCTCTTTTTCTTTTTTTATTTTTTAGTGTTCAGTATAGAAACGAAACATGAAAATAAACCCTGAGCATCACCTCATGAAGAAACGTATGATAGTCACTAGTTGATGCCTCTCTAGAGGCTGTGCCTGTGCTCAGAAGAGCCATTATAACATGGATGGGGGGTGGGTGATGTGTGAGCACACACACGCACACGCACACAGCTCCTGCTGGGGAAGCAGTTACACGCAGTTCCCATCCCCCGCTCCTTCTGACCCTTTCCGGAATCTTCCCAGCCTGGTTTCAGCAAGTCTTGCAAAGAGCCCCAGCTACACTGTGCTGTCTCCCTGGACACTGTGTGGGTAGCGGAATCACCATAGCAACGTGGCCCCTGTGGGCACGGAGCTGCCTATGAGGACAGTGCTGGATGTGGGCCAGAGCCCGGGTGCCAGGGGGGGTGGGAAGGCATTATAACAGCTTACATACTGGCCTGGCTCAGGAGTCCCAGCCCCTGGCAACCCAGAGAGGGAGCCAGGTGGGTGAGGAGGAGGAAGGGCACCCATCCTCCTTGAGGAGTGTTAGGCAGGAGCCCAGCACAGGCATGGAGAGTGAAGAGGGACCCTGCAGGAGGATGGGAGACTCAGGGAGGCCTGAGCCCGCGTGAGCGCAGGTCCCAGCAGTTTCGGGACCCCTTGGAACTTTCCTGCCGGCGGTCCGTGTTATCACGCCCAGCCAGTGCGCTCATGGAATCCGGTGCTCTCCGCCCTGGTTTACCAAGGCCAGCTTGCTGCCCGCCCGGTGCAGCCTTTCCTCCAGACCCCCCAACCGCCCGGCAAGGCTGGGCTTCTGTCCCCACCCTGCGGGAGAGGAAACTGGAACTCTGTCCTCCATGGCCAAGTGGCAGGGCTGAAGTTTGGAACCAGCTCTGTGGGACTAAAAAGACATCCGAGATGTTTCATTCATCTTTTCTTTTTTTTTTAAGAAATATTTTGATTTTTTTTTTTTTTTTTTTTGTAAGCTGGTTTATAACAAGAGAAACAAATGAACTAAATTCTTAGGGTTGGATCAACACATATCTCAACCAAAGTTGTCCATTTAGATCTTTAAAAATTGAGATGTGATTCATATACCATAAAAATTTACCCTTTTGAGGTGTACAATTCAGGAGTTTTAGTGTATTTATGGATCCTTTTTTTTTTTGCATTTTTCCGAAGCTGGAAACGGGGAGGCAGTCAGACAGACTCCCGCATGTGCCCGACTGGGATCCACCTGGCATACCCACCAGGGGGCAATGCTCTGCCCATCTTGGGGCATCACTCTGCCACAATCAGAGCCATTCTAGCGCCTGAGGCAGAGGCCACAGAGCCATCCTCAGCATCCAGGCCAACTTTGCTCCAATGGAGCCTCGGCTGCAGGAGGGGAAGAGAGAGACAGAGAGGAAGGAGAGGGGGAGGGGTGGAGAAGCAGATGGGCACTTCTTCTGTGTGCCCTGGCCGGGAATCATACCTGGGACTCCTGCATGCCAGGCCAACGCTCTACCACTGAGCCAACCGGCCAGGGCCTGGATCCATTTTTTGATGCATCTCCAAAGTATATCAGAGAGCTGCAGTCAAGGCTGCTAGTGTTCAAATCCCAACTGCTCTCCTTCCCAGCTGTGTGTTTAAGTTGCTTAACACCTCTGAACCTTAGTTTCTCCTCTCTAAAGTGGAGATAATGAAAGGGGTGTGAGGATTAAGTGAGATAGTGTCTGTAAAGCACTTAGTGCCTGCCTCGTAATAAGATTCAGTAAACGTTAGCCATTACCATATGAATGAATGAATGAATAATGGGACTATCTCTGGGTAATTGTATTCACCTCTGCACACTGCTAAGAGTGACCCTGATAAAGCAGAGTAATCTGGGATGAGGAAAAGGCTGGACAGTGGGGTTCGTGCTTGTTGACTGGATATAGTTTCCATAACCATGGAAATTTTGGTCTTACATGGTCTTGTTTTGCTAGAGCAGTCAGGGACAGACTTAGGGCCTGCCTAAGTCATGGCCAAGCTGGTCTGCCTCTGCTGCATTGACGCTGACGCCTCAGGACGGGCTGTGAGGGAGGTGCGAGTGACACAGTGGGACCTCGGAGGGCACTCGCAGGAGAGTCCTGTCCCTGCAATCTGACGTAAGAGCTAATCGAGGCCAGGCTGGCCCGGGGCTGCTGTAACGCTGCCCTTGTTCTCCCAGCTGACTCCCCTGGCCTACTATCCTGACTCCTTTCGTTTCTCACTTTTTGTTCAAGTAAAGAACAAATATACGCATAAGTATGTGGCTCAATGAATTTTCACAAACTAAACTTAACCGCGAATCCAGTCTCCAGATCAAGATCGTTACTAGCATCCCGTAAGTCCTCCCTACGCCTTCCAGCTACCGTCTACAACCCCTGCAGGGTAAGCCTCCCAGCGGCTACCTGCACAGAGAGTGCTGCCCGGCGCACACATGTGTCACCCGGGTCTGGGCGAGAGCAGATTCTGGCTCAGTAGGGTGGCCTGAGGTGCTCCCTCCCTGACAAGCTACCAGGTGATCCTGAGGCTGCGTCCACAGGCCACAGGATGGCAAGGTCTCAACTAGAACCCGTGCTTCATTCTCGTGTTGGTCTCTTGGAGACTATCGTGGAAGAGAAATGGAAGCACCAAAACCACGTCCCGTGAGGATCACCTGGGAGCGGGGAGCTGGCCTCCTGGGCCTCCACCCTGTAATCTCAGCATGCAGGGCAGTCCCCTCACAAGAGGCAGGGTCGGACTCTGGGTCCCGAAGCATGCCCCCAGCCCTCCACCTGCTCACAGAGGTGTATGAATGGGTTCAGGCTGGGCAGCTGCTGGGAAAGAATGGGGAGCCAGCACTGGGCTGGGGAGCATGACATCCTCTTCCAGCCTTCCTGGAGCTGCTAGGATTTTCTAACTCTAACTCAAAAGGTAAAGGCTGTCTGGGAATTCCCAACTAGCCTCCAAGTATATTCAAGTCTAGCAGGAATTAATGATGTTTTTAGTCAAAAGGCCATAAATATCTGTTTGTTTATTTGTTTGTTTGTTCTGTCTTAGGGATTTCTTTTTAAGGCAGTTGAAAGATAACCTAATATAATCTTATTGTTTGGGGGCTGATCTAGCATGTGATGCCATGCTTTTGCAGCAGCCCATGGTAAAGGGAGTGGTGATTTTAGAAGGTGGTCAGAAGACCTGGGCCAGGAAACACCCACATGGTTTGATGGTGGCCTTGACTGACAGGTTCAGACCAGCTGGAGGGAGCCAGCTGCTAGGACTGGCACTAACAGGGACCTGTGTGGGCCAACTGGAGTGCTGGACAGGCTGTAGCATCCTTTCTGACAGCAGTGCCCCCCCTCTGTCCCCAGCCATCTAAGGCCTGCAGTTGGGAAGGGCTCTGTGGGTCCTCTGGCTTCCAAAGGAGGGCCCCAGGGGCTCCCCAGACTTTCCAGCCCATGGGCAGCTGATGTCCTCCCACCCCACACGCCTTCAGGTGGGCCAGTCACAGCCCTTATTCATTCATTTAGATAGCAACATTTTCAAGGTACTGCTATGTGCCAGAGCCTGCAGGCATAGATCACTGTCCTCGGAGAGCTGGCAGTGCGGACAGGAATATGTAGGTACGCAAGTATCTTCTATTCAGCATGTTGTATGCCCTGATAGAGACAGGCATTGAGGAAGGAGTGTAGACAAAGCAAAGAAACAAATCGGGGAGCTTAAAATAGGGGATGCCTCAGTACGAGCTGCAGTTATTTCTGGAGGTCCTAGAAGAGGCCTCTTCCTTGCCCACAAATTTCACAGCAACTTCTGTCAGCATGGTATGCCCACCCTCTCCTTCTCTTGCCCTAACACCCATGCGTCCACATCTTTAGCCCACAGAGCTGCCTGGAGACACACATCAGCCCCCTCCCCAGCACACACTCACACCTGCTGCCACCACCCATGTTGAGAATGTCACACTTCCAGAAAACTCCCAACCTCTGGTGGCCAAGGCACCTGCTGGGGTCATGGAGAGGAGAAGAAACAGCTCTCCTCTCACTCCGTGTTGTTCTGTTCCCCGAGCCAATGCCGTCGAGCGCAGTTGTACATTGTGTGCACTGCACCAGAGTGTTGGCATCAGGGGTGACGGGGGCTGAATTCCAGCTGAACCTGATGAGTTCTGACTGGGAGGGCCAGAAGGAGGGGGTTCTTTCAAAAGGGTCTCGAGGGCGTGCCTCTTAGAAATGCCTCCTCCCAAAAGGGAGAACTTTCTCTAATTGGCCCCCAAGGCTCCTAGGACACCCCACTGGCCCTGACTGTGGTCCCAGAGTACCCCTGTTTGTGCCCAGAATCCCCCATGGCTCCCTGAATTGTTTCCCCAGAGAGGCTTTGCTGTGGTCTAAACCCTACAGGGCATTCATTATCTGTGTAGGTCTTACGTACAGGACCCTGGGCAAGGCAGGGTCTCTAGAGCTATCTACAGGGTACTGCCTTCACAGGTTTATTGCCTTGGGACACACGTCACATCTCCCCCCCCCCCCTTGCCCAGAGACCGCAGGCTGAGGCCGGGTGTTTCAGCTCCAGGGTGCTTGCCTTTTCCCCAACCTCATACATAATGGAGGTCTGGGGCTTGCTCTTGGGCACTCTGGGTCTTTCCTTGCCCTCTCACAGTGGTTGCCTGGGGTGAGCAGTCAGAACAAAACTAAAGGCCCTTTTCAGAACCTTGGACAGCAGGCGAGCGACTTGCACCCCAGCCACCAGGGCTTCATCCTGGGCTGTCTGACTCCGGCCTGGGGCCCACATGCCTCCGGGGCCACAGGAGGCCCTGAGCATAGCGGCCCCAGTCTTCTGTCAGAACAGACCTACCAGAGCGCTGCACATCCATTTTCCTGCTGATCCCCAAAAGAGCAATGAAAGCCCTTCTCTCTGCCTGGCAGCCCTTCCCAAAATCAATTGAACATGCAGCTGAGCAGACTTGTTCCAGGCATAGATTTTTCTTTCCATTTGGAGATTTGTTCTAATTGTTTTCTTTTCCTTTATCATAGTTGAGACTGAGATGGGCATTGCCTGCCTCGAGTTCTACACACACACACACACACACACACACACACACATCATAGATGTGTGTTCAAGGCAGTGCGCAGAGGGGCCCAAGTACTTTATGGCTGAGGAGAGAAAAGGAAAGATGTTAAAATCAGAAGAGTAAATAATGTTTAAGACTCAGAGAAAAGAACGAAGTAGCTGTTCATCTTGTGTTGATGAATCAGGAGAGATTTGTGGTAGAGGCAGCATATTGGAAACAGAACCATTACAGCCCCTTAGAATCTTCCAGTTTTTCTGGCATCATAGAGCCCCACAGAAGGGAGACAGCTGGGACTCCATCAAATAAAGCTTCCCCCAGTGTAGGAAATGCCCCTACAGCACCCTGATAGGGGGTCCTCCAAGCTCTGCTTAAATATGGGGGGGGCAGGGAGCTCACACCTCAGAGCATAATTCATTCGGATAGAAGGGGACGCCAAGGCCGCAAACTCAGCCCCTTCTGGAGCTGAACGCTCGTTCCCTCTGCGGTCTTCCTGCCGTGTCCTTGCTCAGCTCCACTTCACATTTCTGGGGGCAGAGCCCACTACCTCTCTATCTGGGCCACCCAGCCTGATTGCCCCTCAGCACTGGCCCAGAGGTCCAAAGTTGGGCAGGGCAGGCTCTGCCTGCCAGGAGCACCATTGCTTGGGAGAGGCAGACAGGTGATCAGGTAGATGTCCCCTCCTCACGACCAGCACAGCAGGAAATGTGTGTGAGGGCAGAGTCTCAAGAAGGAGACAGCCATGACCTCCCTGCAAGACCTGAGCGGGCTTCTCAGAGGAGGTGGCGCATGATTTCGATTGTGGAAACAAATGAGAATGTGTGAAGGTGATAAATAGAGGAATGGCACCCTGAATGGAGGAAAGAGCTGGAGCCAGGCTGGCCGCTGAGTCCGGGTGGTGTGTGGGGAACGTTGGAGCAGCGTGGAGTGGCTCAGGTGTGCAGCGCCAGGTTGGGAGTGGCAGGAGAGGTGGTGGGGTGGTGGGAACCACACCCTGGAGTCTAACCTGAAGGGTTGCAGGGCAGTGAAGGGTTTAAGCCTGGTCAAGCTTGCTTCGATTTGCACTGGAGAGCAGCCTCCCTCTCGGCTGAGTGAGCAGGAGGCGAGGGCAGAGGCGGGGAGACTGCTAGCTGGCGGCCCCTGCAGTGGTCCAGTGAGTGGTGATAAGGAACACGTGAACAAAAATCAGATTCTGATTATGAACCTCAGCACTTTACACACGGTCTTCTATCTAACTCCTCGCAACCACTCTACCAAGTCAGAGGCATTAATGTTATCCCCCCTTCACAGATGAGGAAATTGAAACTCAAAGAGGTTACAGAACCTGCTATCTGTCCATATAGATAGCAAGTGGCGAAGCTAAGACTTGAGCCGTGTCGGTCTGACTCCAGACTAATGCGAATGGCGCCATGGGAACAGAGAGGAGGGGTACTAACAAGAGACGTGGGAGTGAGACGGCGTTGCCCCTGGCAGAAGACAGAGCCCACCCTCTGGTTCATATAAAGAAGCAAACAGGGGTGTCTTGCCGCCAGGGACCAGCAACTACTGGCAGACTCACCACTCCGGGGCCTCAGAGGGTAGAGACGGGGGTGTCTTCCTGAGCCCGGAGAGGATTGGAGTCGTGTGAGGAGCCACCTGTGGCCAGAGGAGCAGCATGGACACAGGGGCAGCAGGGAGCATATGCCCATCTTCTCTCTCCTGGCACCTCTAGTCCCCTGATGGGGCCTTCCAGGCCCAGCCAGTAGCCAGAGGGCAAGGGAGCCCAGGAGTTGCTAGCGTAGGACTCCACCTCTGAGAGCACAGGGAAGAGCAAAGGAAGGTCAGGGGGCGGGGGGAGACAGAAGGAGGTGGGCTTGTGGGTTGACTAGCAGAGTGAGACTGGGGGAAATTCCTGGGGGGCTTCCAGGTCCCTAACTTGGGTGACAGGTGGATAATAGCCCCCCCCTGGGTTGGGGAGAGATGGAGGAGGAGGGAGGGCTCGGCTCTGGCTGTGCAGTGTGCAGGTTTTATGGGACACCTGAGTGCCACCTAAGGTCCCAGTGACAGGTGGATAATAGCCCCCTCCCTGGGTTGGGGAGAAATGGCGGAGGAGGAAGGGCTCGGCTCTGGCTGTGCAGTGTGAAGGTTTATGGGACACCTGAGTGCCACCTAAGGTCCCCAGTGACAGGTGGGTAATAGCCCCCTCCCTGGGCTGGGAAGAGATGGAGGAGGAGGGAGGGCTCGGCTCTGGCTGTGCGGTGTGCAGGTTTTATGGGACACCTGAGTGCCACCTAAGGTCCCCAGTGACAGTGGCATAGGCAGGTCTGGAGCTCAGAAGAAAGATAGGAACTGGGAAAGAGATAAGAGAATTGTCAGCACCGAAAACAGTGGTCAGCCCTGGAAGTGAGGGTGCTAACCCAGGGAGAGCCCCTTGAGAGGCAGGACTGGCCCCTCGGTCCACTTCCACCTCAAGCAGATGTGAGGAGTGGAGAGGGAAGCAACAGTTCCCTTTTGCAAAGGCCTGACCCAGTGCTGACCCTGAGCAGAGCCAGCCTGGGATGGGCAGCTGTGTGGGGGTCCCACTGTCCTGCTTCCTGAGTCTTTCCTCTGGAGTCGTTTCATCATTGTCTGAAGAGCTGTCTCCAACTGGGACATGAGCCCACTGGGATCGTCTTGTGGATGAATGTATTATAGATTTTATTTACTTTTTTATGTGGGGGAAAAAATGAAAGCAAATAAGCTTTATTAATATTTACTCCTTGGACTGACCCTGGGGCCCTGGTTCAGAGGGTGTGACGGGTGGTCTTTATGCAGGAACTGTCCCGAGCAGAGTTGTTGGTCAACCCATTACACCAGAGAGCAATAGGGGATCGTGTTGAAAGGCCCCAAGACAACCCCCAGTTCAGTAATTCACTAGGGGGGTTCAGCATGCGGTTGTACTCCCAGCAGTGATTTATTACATCGAAAGAAAATACAGCGAAATCAGCAAAGGGAAAAGGTTCAAGGGGCAAAGACGAGGGAAAAGGTTCAAGGGGCAAAGACGAGGGAAAACCAGCTGCAAGCTTCCGAGAGCCTCTCCCCGTGAAAGTGCATGAAAAGTCACACACAGGACATGCTCGTGCAAAATGCTGTCTACCAGGGAAGCTCACTGGACACTCCGTGCCCCTCCGGGTTACTATGGATCACCTTGGCTCCCTCTGCCCAGCACATACCCCAACTGCAGGCTCCCGGCAGGAAAGCAGGTGTGCGACATAAACCACGTTGTTTGCACCAACAGTTCAGGCACAGAGAGTCACTCTTCTCACTGAGGAAGTGGTGGCAACCCCGAGTCCCGGTTCCCAGACTGCAGCTTGAGGGCCAGCCTTGCCCGCGGGCCCAAGGACCCAGCCTTCGGGGCCTGTGCGTCTTCCCTGCTGGGGAATCCTCAGCCGTCCTTTGCCTTCAGTTTACGGCAGGACCCCGCAGTTTCTGGATACTGGGTTAAATTTATATGACTGAGTTTTAACTAATGTAACTCATTTATATTATTGAGTCTTAATGAATTCAGCCCTCACAAAATAGACAACTGGCATGAAAATGATCGCTTTAAAAAAAAAGTCAAAGCAAATATAATAATGCTAAGCACACTGGAATGACACTTCTCCTCGATATAAGAGATCTTTGTCAGCCACGTGATGAGATGAAAATAATATTATTTCATCCTTTGTCATTCTTTTAAAATTTTCATGTTCTGTGTAAGTTCATGTTGAAAATTGTTTTTCTGGTCAGCAAACAAAAATGCATGGAAATCATTAGTCTTAACAGTGGTGACGACCCATTAGCCAAGGGCTGAGATCACCCAGGAGAGGGTTCTCAGGCTGGTCACCCACCTGGGTGAGTCCTGTCCCTTTGACAGCTGACTCCGGGGCATGGATGAAGCTGGTGTGGGTTAAGGGAACTCAGTTTGAGGAGGAGGGACCACGATGTGGGGTGAGAGGGCTGGGCTGGTACAAGGTGCTGGGTTCCCCGCTCAGCTCTGGCCGGAGCCGTGTGGCATGGCTAGAGAAATACCCTAAACTTGAGTCTCAGCTTCTTCACCTGCAAACTGGTTTTCTCAACCTATACCTCTGAAAACATCACCCTGGTTTTTGTTGCTGTTGTTTTGTTTCTTTGTTTATCATAGAACACTTAGCCACTGGCCTAAGAATACAGTCAGTCATCAACTTACAGTGGTTCGGACTTAACATTTTTCAACTTTACGATGGTTCTGAAGTGATCTACATTCAATACACTTACTTTGAATTGTGAATTTTGATCTTTTCCTGTGCTAATGATATATGTGGTACATCTCTCGTGCTGTGGGGCAGCAGCAGCGAGATAATCTTGCCCTACTATAGGCTAATGTACATGTTCTGAGCATGTTTAAGGTAGGCTAGGCTAAGCTATGATGTTCGGCAGGTTAGGTGTGTTCAATGTATACATATTTTCAGCTTATAATTGTTTCAACTTACGATGGACTTATCGGGACATAACCCCTTTGTGTGCGTGGAAGAGCGTCTGTGCTTCCTGAATAAACATAAGAAGGAATAAACACACGGATGAATAAGATGACCCATGAGGTCCTATGCAGTTCTACCAGACTGGGAATGGATGATCTGGTCGCTGGATGAGCTGAGGTCTCAATTTGCAATGATTGGCTCCTTCCCCTCTCTGTTATGTTTACTTTCTTGTATACTCTCTCTAGAATATGGGTAATAATGTGACCATACTTTGCCTTCTCGGAAGGACTGTGATTCATTCTTGCCTGTCTGATTTCTCCTTGTTTTTGGAATTTGGAAAAAAAAAAAGGGATTAGTGCCCATCTCTACATTGTCAGCATTCACATGTCCATGTTTCTGAAAAATAGCTGTAACGCTGTCATTCTTCCTAGACTTAGGGCATCAGCCTTGCAGTCTACCCAGCCGGTTCCTATTGTCACAACTAAAGTAGAAAGGGGAAATGATTTGTCTCTGAAACGCTGGAGAGGTGAGTTTCTAGAAAGGCAGGAGGGGACTTTTGCAAGCAAATTTAGCTCAACAGAGCTGGGGAAAGGCAGAGGAAAAGCTGAAGCCTAGAACTAGAGTTCGCAGGGCAGGGACCCCCGTGGCCCACAGCCCAGGGCTGGGCGGTGATGCAGAGCCCAGTCTGGAGTGAAGTGAATGCCCTGGATACTGGAGAGTGTCCAGTCCAGCTGGTGAGCGAAGGCTGGAAAGGCTGGGGTCTGGCCATGATGGTTGTGTGGACAGAGAATGGGTGTCCAGGAGGCTCCCAAACCCAACAGATGATGACTAGCCCTTCCCAGCCTGCCGGGATCCAGACTGTTGGCTCCTATCAAGGCCGGCTATTCCCATCAGCGACCAGCGCAGAGCTGGGGATCGGGCACGTCTTTGTCCTTAGGGAATAGAAAAGAGCCAGACTGGGCCTTAGTCCTGAGCACAGACCGATGGTCCAGTGTGGGCTCAGGAGCAGGCCAGCCTAGCCCAGAGTAAACAGACTCCTGAGGTCACACACAGCAGTAGCATCCAAGCAGCCTAACTATGAGAGGGTGTGGCAGGGGCTGGACAGCAGGACCAGGCAGCAGCTGCTCCTCGCTTCCTCCAAACACCTGAGGAAACAGGCCCCTGGGGGGAGTGAGGATGTCAGCCCTTTTCCTCTGGCCTCCCTCCCTAACTGAGCAGCCTCCTGTGATGGCCTGGAGCTGGCCAGCTCTGGCTGAGTCCTGCCCTGCTCTACCGGAGGGGCGGGTTTGCTGAGCACTGGAGAAGGCCCATAGCAGGCTCATTCACCTGCCCAGTCTCAGCCCCTGGGGCTCAGTGACTTCCTCCACGCTCTGCCCACAACACAGGAGCCAGGAGTCCCATAGAAGGGGTTTCTGGGCCACCTGGTCTCCTGTCGACTCAGGTGAAGAGACAGAGAAGTCAGCGGTTACACTCCCTTCTGCAGATCTGTCTCCTCACAGGAAGAAAAGAAAGAGGGAGGGCTGTTCTGTTGCCCCAGTAATCCCTCAGAGGTCCTGGGGCCCTCTGTGCCTCTTTATGGCTGTCTTCCTTGGGGGCCCATCAAAGGCAGGATTTGAATCTGAAATGCCTCAGTGCCCAGGACCCTGGGTCTGGCAAGGGTTGATAGAAATGTCTATAGGCTGACTCGAGCTGGGATGCAGAAGCCACTGCGCTTTGCAATTCGGTTGCGGAGTCTGTACAGCCGACGCCAATTAAGAAATTGCATTCTCTCCGATTGTAGACCCTGTAAGATTTGAATGTGTCCTTCACATTTGACTGGATTTACAGTGGTTTCAGCAGTGTGCTACAGCGTTCAGGATTATATAAGAAAATTGGTAAATTGGTATTTCTTAGATTGGATAACGCAGGAGAAACAACATTGCTACACATGCTAAAAGACGGCAGACTTGGACAACATATCCCAACATTACATCCCACTTCAGAAGAACTAACCAAGAGTGTCATGACCTTGACAACTTTTGACCTGAGAGGTCATGTTCAAGCTCGAAGAGTGTGGGGAACACTACCTTCCTGCTATCAGTAGCATTGTATTTCTGGTGGATTGTGCAGACCATGAAAGGCTGTCAGAATCAACAGAACTTGATTCACTAATGACAGATGAAACCGTTGCTAATGTGCTCAGACTGACTTTTGAGAATAAGATCAACAGACCGGAAGCCATCAGTGAAGAGAGAACACAGAAATGTTTAGCTTCTCTGATCAGACCGCAGGAAAGGGCAGCATTTCTCTGAATGAGCTGAATGGCCGGCCTTTGGAAGTGTTTATGCGCAGGGTGCTCAGAAGGCCCGGTGACAGAGGCTGCCGCTGGTTGGCACAGCACAGTGATTGGCACCCACCTGCCTTGGGTCCAGGTCTCACCATTTAGGCCTACTCAGAGATTTGATTGCTGAGCATGCATAATTAGAATTCAATAACCTTTTGTTGGTTCAAAAACAGATATTTTTTAGCCCTGGCCAGTTGGCTCAGTGGCTGCAGGAGTCCCGGGTTCGATTCCCGGCCAGGGCACACAGGAGAAGCACCCATCCGCTTCTCCATCCCTCCCCCTCTCCTTCCTCTCTGTCTCTCTCTTCCCCTCCCGCAGCCAAAGCTCCATTGGAGCAAAGTTGGCCCGGGTGCTGAGGATGGCTCCATGGCCTCTGCCTCAGGCGCTAGAATGGCTCTGGTCACAACAGAGCAACGCCCCAGATGGGCAGAGCATCGCCTCCTGGTGGGTGTGCTCGCTCGGGCGCATGCATGAATCTGTCTTACTGCCTCCCTGTTTCCAACTTCAGAAAAATACAAAAAAATAATAATAATAATAATAATTAGCTGATTGATGATTGCATGGTGCCTTTCAGATTTCAATAATATTTCTTCTCAAGCAAACCTCATGTAATAAAACAGACCCTCATGTTTGGCAAAAACAACAACAACAACAACAAAAAACCCCCACTAAATGTCTATCACATTGAAGTATGATTGAAAAACTGTTGACACTAGGAAAACTCTGTGGTACACAGAGTGTCTGTCCCCGTCATCTGGAGTCCCCTTGTTGGGATAATCTCATGAACGACAAGGTCGGTCCACCTACGGAATGTTAATGCTTGTGTTTTCTCATGGCCTCTAGGTCAGGACCTGGATTCTCACCGTGGGCTACACAACTGCCTTCGGGGCAATGTTTGCAAAGACATGGAGGGTCCACGCCATCTTCAAAAATGTGAAAATGAAGAAGAAGGTAACCACTCCTGTTTCCAGGTGTCTGCAGTGTTCACTCAGCATTTATTTCACAAATTCTTATTAAGCACCTACGATGTACCAGGCACGGGGCTGTTTGCTACGGATTCAAGATAAACACAGTCCTGGCCCCACCCCACATCAAACCCTACACCTTCAGCCACCTGGGGAAATCAGAGTGTTTACAGAGGGCAAGGCAGGGACATAGGGGGGTTCCTGGGGTACATGCACTCAGGGAAGGCTTCGTGTAGGAAGTGTCACCTGGAGGGCTGAGCGGGGATTAGCCAGGCAGAGGCTGGGCAGGTTTCAGGCCCTGTAGAGGGAACTGTGTGCAAAGGCCTGGGGTGGAGAGGGGTGTTTTCGTGCTTCTGAGAGAGGCTCAATGCGCTGGGGCACAGCGTTCGTGGGGACAGGGTCTGAGAGGAGGCCCCAGAGCAAGGCAGCAGCCGTGGTAAGGATACTGAACTTTTACTTTTGGGCACTGGGAGCCCTTGAAAGAGGGGAGTGACACAGAGCACAGCAGGGACCTGATTTAATCATTCCATGTTCAAAGAGCCCCGTGGAAGACAGGGGTTCTGCCTTCATGTGGGTGGAGAGCATTCGCCACCGGTGTGGTTCGGTGTAGCCAGCGTGCCGACTAAGCTTGACTCCTAGGATATGTCAGAAAGGGACTTTCTCTGTCACTGTCCTTTTAACTCTTCCAGTGATGTGTTCCTCCCTTGCTCCTTGATAAAATGTAGGGCAACTCTCATGACCTTGAAGGCCCTCTGGTCAGCAGCTATTATATAGAGTCCGTCATAATATCCACAACTGCAGGCCACATTCAGAGGCACACCTTCGCCCTCCCCGAGCTCAGGCCTGCCCTGGAAGAGGGGTGCAGGTGGGCCCTTTCCTCTCTTTTCCAGCCTCAGGTTTTCCCCATCATCCCATCCCTAAGGTTTCTGAGCCCTCCAGGGTTGGAGTAGTGGAAGGGGCAGGAATGACCCTACTGGCCAGTGGCTGGCATTGGGCATGCTGGGCCCGGCCGGGGTTAAGCAGGCCCTTTAGACTCTCCTGGGTGTGTTTGTGGGTTTTTCAAAGCCCCCATTACTGGGACTTTCTGTCCAGCAGTGCCTTTGACATGGGTGAAATACCTTCCAGTTGGCTACGTGTGGCTTCTTCCTCGCCGCTGGCAGCTGGCGCCCCACCCCCAGGCTCGCCTGGCCCCTCCCCTGCAGCTTGTCTTGCAGGGACCTCACAGCCCTCCCTTGCCCCGGGGGCCATATCTGCTGTGCAGGAGGTGGCACTCACGCTTCCTTCTCTCCTGCAATCTCCAGGGTTTCAGGTGGACCCCACTGTAGCAGCCGCCCCCTTTATACCCCCCTCACCTCCATGACAGCTGCCAGCCTGTCATCTCCTTGTAGGCTTTTCAGACAGTAGTCAGGCATCAGTTCATCGGGTCCCCCCAGGCTGCAGGGACCCCTATCAATCAAGCCCCCTGAATGCTCTGCTTAAAGCCTCTTTCTTGACTAGAGGTCAAGGAGGAACCATCCCCACCCCCACCCCATCCTCTCACCTTGAGGGGAAGGGTCTCATAACATCATGACACCTTTTCCAAACAATCCTCTTCTTGATTCAACCCCACCCCATCACACACACACACACACACACAGAGTTACTTTTTAAATCCCTAATGTGAGTATAACCTGACATCTCCTCTGCAGATCCTGCACTGATTCTTCACCCCAAACTTGCGTTTGCCATCCGGTTACTGGGTTATGAGCCCTGGCTCCCGTAGCAGACAGCACGCCCGCCCAAGGCAGTGGGGCCAGCAGGCAAAGCAGGAGAGAGGGCGTCTACTCTCTGCCTCCCCACTGACCTGCCGAGGGGCTTCAGACACATCCCTTCATCCTCCAGAGCCTCTGTTTCCTTATCATAAATGGGGGCATGTTGAAATAGTATGTTTCCTGGGTGGTGATTCTGCCTGGCGCCCATGGCACCTCTCACTCGTCATCCCACCACCGCCCCATTCCCCGCCAGGGCTGCCTTAGAAGCTGCTCTCCAGATTGGGGGAAGGAAGCCAGGGAGAGGAGTCTCTGCCCCTCTCTGCCCCCTGCCTCGCCTGGCGCTGGCCCACCCTAGGAAAAAACTGCAGGCTGCATTTAGAGGGCGGAAAGAGCTCCACTGGGCCACCCACCGCCTGTGCTCACCTGGAGGGCCCCTTCCCTCACCGGGCCTCACCAGCATCTGTGACAACATCCCTCTGTCTGTAAGATGAGAAACCTGGTTACCCATCCTTCTCAGCTCTGGCAGCCTGTTACAATCAAATGGGAGCTTTTGAATACTACAAGAAGTAACCCAGCCCAGCCCAGTTACACCCAAACTCTGCCACTGGAGCTGAGCATCGAGTTCTTGGACTTTCCCAAGTGATACTAACAGACAGCCAGAGGGGAAGACCTCTGGTTAGATCTAGGCTGCACGGAGTGAGGGCTGGACCAGCTATAGCAGCACCCTCAGCATCAGCTAGGAGCTTGTTAGAGATGCAAGTTCTCAGCCCCCAGCCCAGCCCGAAGAACCCTGGCTGGCGCCCAGGAGCAAGTTTCTCACCAGCCCCTCCTGGGGATATTGATGGAAGCCAAAGTTTGAGAGGCACGAAGGGACATCTGGGGCCCTCCTGCTCTGTGGCTCTGGTTAGAGAGGGGCTCTGCCACTTATGACAACTCCATCCAGGCTTTGAAGAATCGCTGCGTTGATTCCTCTGTGATTCACCCATATTGTGATCTGTAACAAAGAACCAGCCTTTATGTTCCATTACTCATGTGATCAGTGAGCAAGAACACTCCGATTGTCTGGCAACAATCGACAGAACACGTCGAGGGGACTGTAGGGGTTCAGTTGTCTGAAAGCTCCCACGAGGCAAGCTGTGATGTGACCATACCCTGCTGCACTGCCTGAGCCCAGGGCGCCTGCTGCAGCCTTGGGGGTCTGGGCAGCTGAGAGCTCGGACTGGTAGTGGTGGACCCAGGGCTCCCGGGAAGGGTCTCGTCTGAGAAACTGCCAAAGGCTCTGAGTACAGATTTGGTCCGTTTTGTCTGTTGTGAAACCGATTAAGGTCAGGGGAACGCACCGTTGTAGCATGAGAAACTTTCTCCTGTGGGCTTTCTCGTTATTCCCGGAGGAAATTGGGGGAGGTTAAAGGTGTGGAAGAGAAATTTATATCATACACAGATCAAAAACTCAAGTCTGGGGACCAGATTGTTTTTGAAAGGGTTGTGGAAGTTGCAGGTCAAAACTGAGATTGAATTCTCCATGATTGAAACCTTTTATATAGCCGAAGTTGGTTTTTATTGCTTTGTTTTATTGGTTTTAAGTTTAGACATTTTTACTAAAGTATGCCTTTTAATTTTTTTACTGATACATATACTAGATTTACATAAATTTGTAAATGCGGTCATACCCTTTTTTTTCATACAGTCTTTTTATCCTTTTCTTCTTTCCATGGCTCCCACCTCCTTCTCCCTCCGCCCACAATGGCATGCCCTCCCCAAACGCACCCATGTGACCATATTTTTTAAAACATTAAAGGAAAAAAAGCCTATTGACATGTGGTGACTTAATGTTTCCAAATTCAGTATCGGTGTAGCGTGTTACCCTTAGTTTCTAAAGACCGATCATAAACTCTTGAATTGCAAAGCTTTTTTAGTCCTTATTGCACCTCTTACCAGGACCACATTGAAATGTTGAGATGAGAGCAGCAACTCATGGAGGAGATCCTCTCCTGTGGGGCACATGGGGTTTTTTTGAGGACAAAGAAAGTTCAGTACAAACATGACTTGACACTGTTGCAGAGAGTAACGTGGGGACATCCACTCAGATCTTCATCCGGGCTCAGCTTGAGGAATGTGACAGCAGAGGATTTTCAATAGCTTCACAAAGCGTCAGGCATCTGAGTGGTAGCAGAACGACAGCTTAGGGGGCACCGCTCATACTGTATTCCCCCCGGAATGGTGTCCCTGGAACTAGGCAACGAATTGTCCTAGAGAAGTCCAGTCTGAAGATCAGTCAGATATCTGAAGTTTTGGAAGAAAGAAGAGATGCCTTTTTCGGTAAGCCGAGAGTAAGCCGCCACCTTCTGCAAAGGGCCAGCTTGGAAATACGTTAGACTTTGCAGGTCATACAGTCTCTGTTGCAACCAGTCGGCTCTGCTGTTGTGGAATAAAAGCAGCCATATGCATAAGTGTTCCAGTAGAACTTTATAAAAATTAGCAATGGGCCCCGTTTGTACTTTGCTGATCTCTGCTCTAACAACAGTGGGAAGTGGCATGTAATAATCATAGCTGACCTCTGTTGAACAGTAACTGTAAGCCAACCTCTGGCGATCTAACGTGATTTGTGTGGTTTTCATCCCAATTTTGTAGGTGAGGAAACTGGCTCAGAGGGATTAAGAAACTTACGCAAGATCATGTAGCTAGTGGTAAGACACAAACTCAGATCTGATTCCAGAAACTGGTGCTCACTCATTCCTGGGTGCCTTTGATGGCACTAGTAACCTCCTAGCCTCAGAAAGAGAGTGAAGTGTAATGGCATCAATATGCAGTGATATAGCAGAGAGCAGTCCATACAGCTTTTGAAGAGAAAGTTGAAAAATAAAGGATTCAGAGAAGAATTTTAGGAGACTTTGAAAGATGGTCTTGCCTGACATGAGGATTCTTTCGCATTCAGACTTTATATGGTCAGGTCAAGTACTATTATTTATATACAAATTTTTATATCTTCTTTTAAAAGGTCATTTAAAACCTCCTCTCCTTGACTTTGTATTGTGTATGTGCATGGGTATTTATTTACTTATTCACAGTTAGTCTCCCTCACTGTCATCCATGCTCCATGATGGCAGGATATATATGTTCTGTTCGTCCCCAGTACATAGACACTCAATAAGTGTTTCTGCACTTAATAAGTGTTTCTGTGATTAACAAATGAAATGTAGCATAAATCCATCCAGTCACAAACACTGGTCAAGTGCCAGGCTTTGGAAATGGTACCAAAAGGAAATTAGACATGTCCTCTCCTCTTGTTCTCAGAATCTTCCTTCCTACCATGGATCCATCATTGTGATAATTAGTCTTGAGTCTCATAGAGCTGTGGTGCAATATCACGCTTTACCCCTAGATGTCACTGTCAGGCACATAAACAGAATCACTAATCGCCAAAACCCAAGTAATGGTAGCCAAACAGCCACCATTTGCTGAGCACCTTTTCTGTGCCAGACACTGTATCTAGGTGCTCTCTCTATATCTCATTTTACTCTTATACCAGCTGTCCAACTTAGGGTTCAGGGGTCCCGGTTTTAGAAGAGGAAACAAGCCTTGCAGTGTTATACTGCATGCCCAAGATGACATTTGTCAAGAGCTGGAATTAGAATGAGGTCTTCTAAATCCAAAACCCACGATCTTCCCTTGACACCATCCTTAGAGATAATACATGAGCCTTTCTGCTCCCTGCGTTCCTCTGCTCCTTGCCATTTTATAAATGAGAAGTGCGGAATGAGAGATCAAGTGATTTGCCCAGGATCACACAGGGAGCAAGAGATGAAGCCAATCCAGGTTCATTCCAGTCCCGGTCCACTTAATCCCAGATCCTGTCCTTCCACCACTCCACGCTATCTCAAACTTCATACTTGAGCCTTAAAATTTGAAAGACTTGGCCCTGGCCAGTTGGCTCAGTAGTAGAGCGTCGGCCTGGCGTGCAGAAGTCCCGGGTTCGATTCCCGGCCAGGGCACACAGGAGAAGCACCCATTTGCTTCTCCACCCCTCCCCCTCTCCTTCCTCTCTGTCTCTCTCTTCCCCTCCCTCAGCCGAGGCTCCATTGGAGCAAAGATGGCCCGGGCGCTGGGGATGGTTCCTTGGCCTCTGCCCCAGGCGCTAGAGTGGCTCTGGTCACAGCAGAGTGACGCCCCGGAGGGGCAGAGCATTGCCTCCTGGCGGGCAGAACGTCGCCCCTGGTGGGCGTGCCAGGTGGATCCCAGTCGGGCACATGCGGGAGTCTCTCTGACTGTCTCTCCCCGTTTCCAGCTTCAGAAAAATACAAAAAAAAAAAAATTTTTGAAAGACTTTACTTTGTCACCTGTACCAAAGGGAAGTTCTGCTGCTCATCTTTTAAGCTCAGCTGTGCTATATGGTGCTTTTCCTGTTCAGGCAGCAGGGGAGGTGCTATATCCACTCTGAAGAGAATCTTCTCCTCTTGCCAGTGACTCATTGAGTGTGACCACACCCCGTATTTCTCAGCTCTTTCCCTTCCACATGCCACTTTTTGTCCAGTGTAGACTGTGCATTCCCAACAGACCCAAAGTTTTGTGTGCTGGAGTGCAAGGTGTTCCACACACCTGTGCCTCATGAGCTCTCAGGAAGAGACCAGGAGAAAATGGCACTGCTGAGCAAGTTCAAGGTCACTGTCTCCTCCAGATAAGACTATGAGTAGTTGGCCTTTAGCCTCACGGGAAAGCCGTAGCAGAGAAGATGGGATCTGGAGGTGCTGACACTTACTGGCGGAGGGAGTCTGTGGAGAGGGAGAGAACTGAGGCTGAAGCCAGATGGACAGGAGGATGCCCAGTGTCTGTGGCATCAGCATCGTCTTGTCTATCCTGGTAGTCACTGCTCTGCATCAGACCTCCTCCCTGCCCACCAGGAAAACTGTCCTAGCTTCTAAGTGGTCTCCACGGCAGGCTCCTGCCTTGACCCACCCCTCAGTGCTGCAGATTGCTCCCATCACACCAATGCTTCAAGATGCTTAAACCTCCAGCGGACCCCACTGTCACGCAAGCTCTTCCCCCACTCCAACTAGCCCTATCTCCAGCCACCCCCCACCCACCCCCCATTCACACTTGGCCACACACAGAGCCTCTCACAGAAAGAATAGGGTGTTTCTAACAAAAGATCTGGCACCTACAAAGGCTGAAAGGTGAGAAACACAACCTGGCCACAGAGTAGGAAGAGGTTAGGCATTAATGAAGTGCATGTGTTTGGGGAGTGGTCAGGCCATGCTGGGGAAAGGCTTAAATGCCCAGCAAAAGAGCTTGGCTGGATTTGTCCTGTGGGTGATGGGGAGTCATAGGAAACTCTAGAACCAGGGACGATAGGATGTGGTCCTTCCCCTCAGCTGCCATTCAGGAAGCTCTTCCAGCTCCGAGATTTTGCAGTGCTGCTTCCTCTGCCTGACAGCCCCTCCTCCCCAGCCCCCAGCGGCCTCCCGCTCCGTCTCTGTGGAGCTACTTCCTCTCCTCCAGCACCCTCCTGAAATCATTATGACAAGTCTGTCTCTCCTGCCCACCCTGGAGGGCAGCGCCGGGGTCTCTCCATCTCTGTGTCGCCAGTGCCCAGCTCAGATTGAGTGCCCAGGGCATGTTTTCTTAGATCATCATCCATCTGCCAGTGCTTACTGAGTACTTTTCTATGCTCAGACAGGTGCTAAGAACAGGGCGATTAGCAAAAGCTAAGCAGCACAGAGCTTGTAACATAGTAGGATGACTGATATGAATAGAATGATCACACATATACTGTGAAGTGACTACTCATAGGGACATCAGGGTGGGAGGGTGTCTGCAGAAGGGTTGGGGAAAGACCTTCCAGGGGTCAGGCACAGCATGGGCAAATGCCTGGGGGCTTAAAGTGCCTTGGGTGAGCATCTCACTGTCAGCCTGTCCTCCAAGTCCTAAGCTCCTCAGGAATTTCTTTCTTTTTCCCCAACTTCTCAAGGCTGGTAGAGTTGCTCAGCTCCCCACAGAGCTAAGGTTAGCTGGTTTCTGCAAAGCATCAGCGGTTCACTAGATGCTTCCGGAAAATCTCAAAGAGGGTTTTTTGCTAACCCCCTACCACCATGTAAAGTGGTCTTGGTGAATTGGATCTTTTAGGCAAGAACTCAAAAATACTTTCTTCCAGTTCTTTGCACAGTTCAGCTGCAGAGAGGCGCCTTGAGTTTATATTTCTCCTTTAAATGTGGCTTTAATGATGAAAAGCCAGACCTGGTGATATTTCTTAGGTTTCCCTCAGTTTTGTTTCTTTTTCTATAATCTTTTCTAGAACTACCTCATCACATTAGCTTTTATTGGGGGGAGGAGTACATAGACATGCAATGAGTGAAACACAGTTAGCTTTGGTACTGACAGCATTAGCCCCCAGGCCAATCCCCTACCAAGGGGACAGAAAGTGGGGTGGGAATTTCACAGTGTAATAAAGATATCATGGGCTGCAAAGAGGGATGGAAGTTATATTTCTTCTTTTTATATTCCTTCATCTCAATTCAATCCATCAAACTACCTACTGCATGCCAGGCCCTGCAAGGTACTGATAGTACACAAAGAAATGATTACTGAGGAGGGCACATTAGTATAATGTCTGATCAGTGCTATAAATATTGGACAGGATGGGTTCTAAAGATAGGAGGAACTTGGTACAAATGATTTCACCTCTTCGTAGTAATACTACCCTCAGCAAGTTACTTCACCCTGCACTAGCCTCAGTTTCTTCATCCATAAAATGGAAATAATAGAGTGTGTCTTTCTATTTGAGATGAAGTTTGTAGAGCAGTCACCTGGAGGCGAGCACGGAGTTAGTGTTCATTCATTTTGTTCTTACTACTATTACTACTCCTGATAATTAAGTATGTGAACAGTGCCATGGGAGTAATTAGTTCTGATGAGGGAGTGAGAGCAGACTTCATGGAGGAGGTGACAATGGGTCTGTCTGGGTCAAAGATTATTAGGAGTTTGTCAGACTGAAAGAAAAGAGTGTTTCAGACAAAAGAACCAGCCCCTAAAAAGGAGTGGGAGGTGAAAAATCACAGCAGGGCCTCAGACAAGGAGCTGTGGGGCTTCACTGAGAGCATGTATGTGCGTAAGGGGTCACAGGCCACGCTTGGGAAAGAGCTTGAATGTCAAGCAAGGAGCTGGTCTGATTTCCCTATAGATGATGGATAGTCTCTGGAGATTCTCAAACCGAAGGTGACCCGATTCAGTGCCTTCCCCAACCCAGCCCCTCAGCTTCTACCCGGAAAGCTCTCTCACCCCCCACCCCCGCCTCTGCTGTCGCCCTCTCTGCAGATCATCAAGGACCAGAAACTGCTGGTGATCGTCGGGGGCATGCTGCTGATCGACCTGTGCATCCTGATTTGCTGGCAGGCCGTAGACCCCCTGCGAAGGACGGTGGAGAAGTACAGCATGGAGGTAAGCGCGAAGGACGGTGAAGAAGTATAACATGGAGGTAAGCGCGGGGCACCAGATACAGAGGGGCAGAGGCCGCCCGCCCATCCATCCACTCAACTGCCCGGGGTGCACTTCCGGGGAAGAAATCGAGGTAGTCATGGAGAGATCACCACAGGTCCACATGGGCCCACCTTCTCTATCGGGGACCCCCACTATTTGTTTCCTCCATTTTAGACACACATTATTTCAGGAAGGCCAGCTATAAGGTCTTCACCCCTGGGGGAGAAATGGTGAAAGAATTTGTCTGGGCATATAGATACATGCAGAATTAAAGGGAAATGTTGACCACTTAAACGAGTATATTTTCTACACGCAGTAGAAATCCCCATGTATCTGATCTATTCGGTCCAGAAGCTACATTGCCTTTTTCTTCTCTTCTTTAAGACAAGTTCCCTAACGAGTGCTACTAGGGAATAAGCACGCCAAGAGCTCCTTTGATTTTCAAAGTGATAAACAAGAGATTTCTTTTCACACAGTTGATACCAGAAATTTATTGTTAAAATGAAGAGCCTTACATAAAAGCACTGTTAAATATATATTGGAATAACCTTGCACTCGGCTTTGCCCTTCTCTCAGTGATCTTCCTAGGATGCGCTAGATTAGGGAAGTTCAAGAGGAAGGAAGTAGCATCTTTGTTGATTTTCTCTAGGAACAAGTAAATAGGCCTTTGCCGGAGGGACTAGCTGAACGGTTTGTGCTGTGTGCTGATTCCCCGTGGCGTAGCATCTTCTGCTGAGAAAACTGGAATTCTCTCCAGTTCTTCCACTGCATTCTTAGGGAACTCTTTTTGTGGGTTTTAGTGTTAATTCTTAAACTAAACAGGAAAGGGTCATTTTTTTACATTGGGTGAAGAAATTTTTATCCTTCTGGACAAGACAATAAGATGCCTGGCCTCGTTGGTTTGGAGGCAGACACAGCGTTTACTCAGCTCAGTAAGACAATTATGGAATCAGAGCGGTGGCTGAGGGTGCCGGTCCTGACGGCGTGATTTAGGAGGGAGACTTAGGGCTGTGCGGCTCCATCTCATCGCCTTAAATATACATCCTGGGGGAAGCAGACCCAGCGAACCCAGATAGTCCCAGCTCTAGCTGTGCCCGTGGATCAAGGGGTCTGGACCTCAGCTGAGGTCGCTTGAAGACAAAGGCTGTTTCCAGAAGAGAGGTGATATCTGGTCACCATTTATCTACACAGGGGGCAAAAGAGCAGTCCTATAGGACTTCCCTCCCGAGGGAATTCCTCACTCACCACCAGGATTTGGAAATTCAGACAGGATGTCAACACGAGGAACAGCTGCCACTGGCTAACTGTATCCCCAGGCCTGGGGCGATGATAATCACAAGCAGTCATACTAATAATAGTAATGATGATGGTGATGGTAGCTAGCCTTGTGTTACCTCACTGAATCCTCACAGTAACTCTGTGGAATAAGTGCAATCCCACTTTAATGATGAGGAAACAGAAACCCAGAGAGGTTATATAACTTACCCAAGATTATGGAGCAGGTCAGTGGCAATACCACTAACTGCCCTCTCAACCACTACCCTACCCTGCCTTTCAACATATCACAGCACTTTGCAGTTTTAAAGGTTTTCATAGATCTTTGGTCATTTGCCACAGATCTGTGAAGTGGGCAGGGCAGGGAAGTGTTTCCACATTCTACAGATGAAGACTAAAATTAGAGTCATGGGCCGACTGAGGACCCAGGATGTAGAGAGGGAAGAAAGGCCAGTCTAACAGAGCTTGTGGGAGGACCTGGAGCGGGGACAGGCGGACAGAAACCACACCCAGCTGGCTTGGTGCTAAGCCCAAGGGCAGGCGAGGAGACAGGCGCTGCTACCTCCTTTCAAGGTTCAGGTGGGGGCTGAGCATCCACTAGGGGTTGCCAGGCTCCAGCTGTCGGGGGAGAGGCTATCGGGCTGGAGTCAGCCTGAGTCAGCGGACTCTGGAAATGGATCCGGGAAGCCTGTCCCTGGGGACCATTTAAAGATCAGCCTTGTGAGGTCTGATTTGTCTAAGTGATGGTTTGCTATCACCCGTCTTACTTGCTTTCTGTAACAAGTACTGCTGCTCTCCAGCTCTGTGTGCAGAACCCTAGCCCTTGCCAGACCTTCCAGGGCAATGGTTCTCAAACTGAGAACCTGCAAGGGGCCACGGAAATGCCTCTCTGTGTAAATGAGGAAACTGAGTCTGGGAACGAGAAGGTCCTGCCCGGGGCATCCAGACGTCCCCAGGCAGGCAGGAGAGCCAGCCCTGACTCTGTTTCTCTCCAAGTATCTGCTGAGATTCCTCTCTAAACCTTTTCTGGCCTGCTCCTCTTTTTCCCTTATGTTAGAGTTGCCCCGTCGTTCTGTTGCCATGGTAGCAGAACCCTTTGATTTGTCGACCCACAGGCTCGTAGGTTTATTGTCAGTTTATTGTCATTTTTCCACCAGTGCTATGCTGTCAGGTGTTCTCTGTCAGACGCAGCATGATGGTTGAACTGTGTGCCCAGGGGGTGAGGTGTCCTATATTCTCCTCGAGAGGCTCTTTTTCCTAGGCCCCCCAGAGAGATAGAAAATCCACTGGAGGAGAGGTGATCAAAGATCTTTGTGGTCTGCTCCCTCTTCCCTCACCCACCTCAGACGGCTTAGAGTGCTCTGGATACCCTGAATACGTCAGGCTTCCAGGTACAGGCCTTGCGCTGTGTTTTATTATCAAGACTGTGCCCATGCTTCCCCCCTTCTGGAACCTTCTCTGACAAGTAAATAACCTTCAGTCCTAGGCCCCCATGTTACCTCTGTGGGGACGTGTCCCCGAGTTCCTTGCCTCCACCAGATTGACAAGCCTGCTCTTCCCCACTGCGGCCCTAGGATCCTGAACATCCCTCTGGGGACACTTGCCAGGCTTCCTCTGTGCCGAGTGCTTCCCTGACCCGCTCCACCCACCCACCCACCCGCACTGGACCACCAGCTTCTCTGGGACAGGGTGATGTCTGAGCCGTCTCCCTCACTGCCAGCCCAACGCCCCTGCGTGCATCTTCCTTCTTCCATCTTCCACGGGGGAGACAGAGGTGGGCGCAGCAGCCATGGCCCCACAGGCAAGTGGGGGCTCATAGTGAACACGTGGACAAATAAGCATAATTATGTTATATTACATAGATCGTGATAAAGAAACAGGGAGAAGAGTTTGAGAATAACAGGAAGGACCCATGGGGCAGTTCTCCCAGTGAGAGTACATGCAAGTGTCCAGGGAACGAAAGTTGGATTCTGAAGTCCTCCTGGAGGCCTCCAGCGCCACAGCCTCATGCATTTCTATGTAATAACTATCTACCTAGCATTTGTTACCTGCCAGCTATATTTTCTCTCAGTCCATATTTTCTCTTTCCATTCTCTTAACTTTGTCCTTTGCAGAGCAGAATCTTTTTTTATTTTAATAAAATCCAACTTATCAAATACTTTTTTTCATGGATCATGCTTATGGTATTGCATCTAAAAATTTATTGCCAAACTCAACATCATCTAGATTTTTTTTTTCCTGTTATCATCTAGAAGTTTTATAGTTTAGGATTTTACATTTTGGTTTTTAACCCGTATTTTTTTATTTAGAAATTTAAATTTGATGGGGTGACACTGATTAATAAGAGTATATAGGTTTCAGGTAAACATTTTTGTAGCATTTGAACTGTAGATTGTGTGTGTGCCCATCACCCAAAGTCAGATCATTTTCCATCACCGTATATTTGTCCCTCTTTATGCCCCTGTCCCCACCCGCCTTTCCCTGGTAACCACTGTACTTTTATCTATGTCCATGAGTCTCATTTTTATATCCCACCTATGTGTGAAATCATATAGTTCTTAGCTCTTTCTGATTTACTTATTTCACCCAGTATAATAACCTCAAGGTCCGTCCACGTTGTCATAAATGGCAGTGTGTCATCATTTCTATGGCTGAGTGGTATTCCATTGTGTATATACACCGTATTTTTCGCTCCATAAGACGCACCTGATCATAAGATACACCTAGGGTTTTAAGGAGGAAAATAAGAAAAAAATATTCCGTACCAAATGGTGTGTTAAAATATTTAATAAAATACTGTATTTTTTGCTCCATAAGACACATGGGCATTTTCCCCTCCATTTTGGGGGAGGGGGGAGTATGTCTTATGGAGCAAAAAATACGGTATGTACCACATCATCTTTATGTAATCCATGTTGAGTTAATTTTTATGAAAGGTGCAAGGTCAGCGTCTAGATTTGTTTTTATGTACATAAACGCCTAGTTGTTCCAGCACTGTCTGTTGAAGATGCTGTCTTTCTCCATTAGATTGCCTTTCCATCTTTGTCAGAGATCAATTCACTATATTTGTGTGGACCTCTTTCTGGGCTCCTTGATGTTATTTTATTTTATTTTAATTTATTGTGTTTACATAGATTCAAGTGTCCCATCGAATATATCTTTCTCCCCCCCCACCCCTGTGTTCCCCTTGATACCCCCATTGCTCCCTCCCCCAACACCCTCCCCTCTTTCCTCCAGGATTTGCTGTCCTGCACTCTTTGTCTCTGTGTTATGTATACATAATTTCACTAATCCCTTTCCCCTCTCTGATCCCATCCTCTCTTTCCCTTTCCCTCTGTTCCCTTTGACCCCACCTCTGCCTCTATTTCATTCCTTAATTCACATTGTTCATTAGATTTCTCATATGAATGGGGTCATATGATATTTTTATTTCTCTGCCTGGCTTATTTCACTTAGCATAATAGTCTCCAGATCCATCCATGTTGTCTCAAAAGGTAAGATTTCCTTTTTCACAGCAGTGTAGTATTCCATTGTATATATGTACCACAGCTTTTTAATCCACTCATCCACTGATGGGCACTTGGGCTGTTTCCAGAACTTGGCTATTGTAAACAATGCTGCAATAAACATGAGTGTGCATGTCTTCTTTTGAATCAGTGATTTGGTATTAGGATATATTCCTAAAAGTGGGACAGCTGGGTCAAATGGCAGATCCGTTTTTAATTTTTTCATAAAACTCCATACTGTTTTCCACAGTGGCTGCACCAGTCTGCATTCCCACCAGCAGTGCAGGAGGGTTCCCTTTTCTCCACACCTTCACCAGCACTTATTGTGTGTTGATTTGTTAATGAGCGCCATTCTGACAGGTGTGAGGTGGTATCTCATTGTGGTTTTAATTTGTATTTCTCTGATGATTAGTGATGTTGAGCATTTTTTCACATGCCTATTGGCCATCTGTATGTCTTCTTTGGAGAAGAGTCTATTCAGTTCTTTTGCCCATTTTTTTATTGGATTGCTTACCTTCCTGTTGTTGAGTTTAACAAGTTCTTTATAAATTTTGATTATTAACTCCTTATCAGACATATTGGCGAATATGTTCTTCCATTGTGTGGTTTGTCTTTTTATTTTGTTCATCGTGTCTTTAGCTGTGAAAAATCTTTTTAGTTTGATATAGTCCCATTTGTTCATCCTGCCCTTTATTTCACTTGCCCTTAGAGATAAATCAGCAAATATATTGCTGCGAGAGATGTCAGAGAGCCTACTGCTATGTTTTCTTCCAAGATGCTTATGGTTTCACGACTTACATTTAAGTCTTTTATCCATTTTGAGTTTATTTTTGTGAATGGTGTAAGTTGGTGGCCTAGTTTCAATTTTTTGCATATACCTGTCCAGTTTTCCCAACACCATTTGTTAAAGAGACTGTCTTTACTCCGTTGTATGCTCTTACCTCCTTTGTCAAATATCAATTTACCATAGAGGCATGGGTTTATTTTTAGGTTCTCTATTCTGTTCCATTGATCTATATGCCTGTTCTTATGCCAGTACCAAGCTGTTTTGAGTACAATGCCTTGTAGTATAACTTGATATCAGGGAGTGTAATACCCCCCACTTTATTCTTCTTTTTCAAGATTGCTGAGGCTATTCGCGCTCTTTTGTAGTTCCATATAAATTTTTGGAATATTTGTTCTATATCTGAGAAATATGCCATTGGTATTTTAATAGGACTTGTATTGAGTTTATAGATTGCTTTGGGTAGTGTAGACACTTTAATGATGTTTATTCTTCCTATCCATGAACATGATAAATGCTTCCACTTGTTTGTATCTTCCTTGATTTCTTTTGTCATTGTTTTATAATTTTCTGAGTATAAGCCTTGAACTTCCTTGGTTAAATTTACTTTTAGGTACTTTATTTTTTGTTGTTGTTGCATTAATGAAGGGAATTGTTTCCTTAATTTCTCTTTCAGACAGTTCATTGTTGGTGTATAAAAATGCCACTGATTTCTGAATATTGATTTTATATCCTGCCACCTTGCTGAATTCATTTATCAGGCCCAGTAGATTTTTGACTGAGATTTTAGGGTTTTCTATGTATAGTATCATATCATTAGCAAATAATGATTGTTTTACTTCTTCTTTTCCAATTTGGATGCCTTTTATTTCTTTTTGTTGTCTGATTGCTGTGCTAGGACTTCCAGAACTATGTTGAATAAGAGTGGTGAAAGGGGGCACCCCTGCCTTGTTCCTGATCTTAAGCGGATTGCTTTTAATTTTTGCCCATTGAGTATGATGTTGGCTGTGGGTTTGTCATAGATGGCCTTTATCATGTTGAGGTATGTTCCCTGTATTCCCACTTTGCTGAGAGTTTTGATCATAAATGGGTGCTGGATTTTATCAAATGTTTTTTCTTCATCTATTGATATTATCATGTGATTTTTCTCCTTCCTTTTATTTATGTGGTGAATCATATTGATTGATTTACAAATATTGTACTAGCCTTGCCTCCCCAGATTAAATTCCACTTGATCATAATGTATGATTTTTTTTATGTATTGCTGGATCCAGTTTGCTAATATTTTGTTGAGAATTTTAGCATCTAAGTTCATCAGGTATATTAGCCTATAGGTTTCTTCCTTTATAGTGTCCTTGCCTGGTTTTGGAATGGGAATTATGCTTGCCTCATAAAAGGAGCTTGGAAGTCTTCCCTCGTCTTGAATTTTTTGAAATAGCTTGAGAAGGATAGGAGTTAGTTCTTCTTTGAATATTTGGTAAAATTCACCTCTGAAGCCATCTGGCCCAGGACTTTTGTTTGTTGGGAGTTGTTTTTTTTTATAACTGTTTCAATCTCATTTGTTGTAATCGGTCTGTTTAGGTTTTCTGATTCTTGCAAATTGATTTTTGAAAGATTATATGTTTCAAGGAATGTGTCCATTTCATCTAGATTGTCTAATTTTTTGGCATACAGTTCTTTGTAATATTTTCTTACAATCCTTTGTATTTCTTCTATGACAATTGTTACTTCTCCACCCTTGTTTCTAATTTTATTTATTTGAGTCCTCTCTCCTTTTTTCTTGGTGAGTCTGGTTAAAGGTTCATCAATCTTGTTTACCTTTTCAAAGAACACACTCTTGGTTTCATTGATCCTCTGTATTTTTTTTTTTTTTTAGCCTCTATGTCATTTATTTCCGCTCTGATCTTTATTATTTCCTTCCTTCTGCTTCCTCTGGGCTTTACTTGCTGTTCTTTTTCTAGTTCTTTTAGATGCAGGGTTAAGTTGTTTATTTGAGCTTTTTCCTGCTTCTTAAGTTATGCCTGTAATGCTGTGAACTTCCCTCTCAGGACTGCTTTTGCTGTGTCCCATAAATTTTGAGTTGTCTGTTCATTTTCATTTGTTTCAAGGAAATTTTTGATTTCTTCCTTGATCTCATTGTTAACCCATTTGTTATTTAATAACATGCTATTTAGTCTCCAAGTGTTTGCATGTTTTTCAGGTTTTCTATTGTAGTTAATTTCTAATTTCGTGCCATTGTGGTCAGAGAAGATGCTTGGTATGATTTCAATATTCTTAAATTTATTGTGACTCTTTTTGTGTCCTAACATGTGGTCTATCCTAGAGAATGTACCATGAGCACTTGAAAAGAATGTATATTCTGCTGCTTTAGAGTGAAAGGTTCTGAAGATATCTATTAAATCCAGTTGATTTAATGTGTCATTTAAGGCTGTGGTTTCTTTATTAATTTTTTTGTCTTGAGGATCTATCCATTAAAACCCCCTATTATTATAGTATTGCTGTTGATCTCGCCCTTTATGTCCATCAATATCTGCTTTATATATTTAGATGCTCCTATATTAAGCACATAGATATTTATAATGATTATATCTTCCTGTTGGATTGCTCCCTTTATCATTATGTAGTGACCCTCTTTATCCCTTACTATAGTTTTTGTTTTAAAGTCTATTTTGTTATTTTGATTATGATGTGTCTTGGTGTAGGTCTCTGGGTTCCTCTTTAATGGGACTCTGTGCTTCTTGAACTTGTGTGACTTTTCCTTCATCAATTTAGGGAAGTTTTCAGCTATGATTTCTCCAATCAGGTTCTCTATCCCTTGTTCTTTCTCTTTTTCTTCAAGAACCCCTATGATGCAGATGTTGTTTCTCTTCATGTTGTCACAGAGCTCTCTTAGAGTTTCCTCAGACTTTTTGAGCCTCTTTTCTTTTTGCTGCTCTGCTTTCTTGCTTTCATTTTTCTTGTCCTCTAAATCACTGATTCGATCCTCTGCTTCATCCAGCCTGCTTTTAATTCCTTCTAGTATAGTCTTCATTTCTGATATTGTATTTGTCATTTCTGACTGATTCTTTTTTATGATTTCAATGTCCTTTTTGATGCTTGCTATCTCTTTATTTAGGTGCTCATTATGTCCATTCATTGTTGCTCTAAGATCTTTGAGCATCCTAACAATCATTATTTTAAACTTTGCATCTGGTAATTTGGTTACTTCCATCTCATTCAGTTCTTTTTCTGGGGATTTCTCTTGTTGATTCATTTGAGTCATTTCTCTGTCTTCCCATTTTTTCTGTGTATAGACTCCTCCTTTGGGTGTGCTGTTTAAATAGATAGCTGAGTCTAGGGTTTAAGTTTTCTGCTTCCAGCTATTAGTTGTATTTGTTCTAGATCTCCTTGGGTTGGCATCATCTGTTGTTTGTAATCTGTTGTGGGCTACCTGTCATCAGTTACTGCTCTTTTTACTGTTTGCATGGGTGGTTTTCTGTGCCTGGGTAGCGTGGGAGGGGCCAACCTGTCTATAAAGATCAGCTTCCTCCTGCTTAGAGCTGTCAGCAGCTCCATACAAGCTGCAAACTCTGAGAGATTTGCCTCTACTTTTCAGCCGTTCCAGCTCCTCTTGCAGCTGCCTTGTCTTTCCAGAGTCCTCTGTTGAAAGACTATAGTGTGGGCCTGACTGGCCTCACCTAACCTACCCCTGTACAGATTGCAAGCTTGTTGGGTTAGGGCAGCTGAGGTTGGGAATACAACGTTAGTGGGACCCTCTACTTCAGGGGTCTCTTGGGCTGTAGCTCAGTACAGGGAATGTGGCCCCTACTCCAGGACCTAATCCCTCAGCCTCTGCTGGGTACCTGAATTTTATTTCTCCCCAACAAGGTGAGCCACAAGAAAGTCTGAATTCCTCTGATTTTCTCTTTCTGCTGCCTCTAATTGCTAGGTACTCACTGGGCCCAGCAGGGAACTCCAGGGATTAGTGTGGGGGCAGTGGGCGTGGCTTGCTCTTTGGTCCCAGTTGTCACTCTATTCAGATTTTTTTTTTTTATACCAACTTTAGTAGGGTGTTGCCACAGGAGTGCGGTGGGTGTGGCCTCTGAGTCTCAGCGGTGTGGCCTGCCTGCTGCCACTGCCTTTCTGGGGGTGGGGCACATTCTCAGCAGTGTAGGGGGGGGTGTAGCTTGGGTCTCACTGGAAACCTAAGTCACGGACCCACTCCCTTGCTTCTTCACCTTTCTTTACGAGCTTTTCCCCTGACTAGATATGGAGAGGTTTCTGGGTGTGGGGAAGCTGCCTTTTCCCAGACTGGTGCAGAACAAAGGGATAGCTCTTTCCCTGTATATGTCCACTTTTTCTCTGGAGAATGACTCAGTGCAGGTGTTCTGATTACTGTCACCGTGTCGCTCCCTGTGCCTCCATCCAACTTTACACTTTCCTCATGCAACTCCAGTCCTCTCAGCTCTCGTGTCCTTTAAGGCTGAATCTGCCATTCTGAAAGCTATCTCCCTCCTGCAGACAGAAACCCTGCTCTTTTCACCACTCAATGCTGTCTAGTTGCCTATTCTAGTCACTTGGGCTCCAAGCTGGGGCTCCGAGCCTAGGGCTGAGGCCCCCCACATCTCAGGGTTCCTCTCCCTGCAGTGAGAGTCCTTCTGGGCACTCCATTGCCCCCAGCTCCTGAGAACGGGGCAGCCCCATTGTGTCTCCGCACTTCCTACCAGACTCAGTGTGGTTTCTTCTGTGATCCTTGGTTATAGTCAAGTCCTCTTCATTTTATCCAAATTTGGTTTTTCACGATGATTGTTCTTAAATTAAGTTGTAATCCAAATTTGGTCCTGGGAGGTGGATGTTGTAATGTCTGCCTACTCCGTGGCCATCTTGGAATCTCCAATACCACACTGTCTTCATTACTAAGTATTATAGTAAGTCTTAAAGTTAAATAGTGTCAAAGTTCTTTGATTTTGTTCTTTAATATTATATTAGCTATTCTGGGTCTTTTCCTTTTGTTGATATCTACAAAGTAACTTGCTCTTTGATCAGGATTGCATTGAATCTCAATAGACCAAGCTGGGAAGAATGGACATATTAACAACATTGACTCTTCCTGTCCATGAACATGGAATATCTTTCCACTTATATAGATCTACTTTGATTTTTTTCATCAGAGTTTTGTAGATTTCTTTATATAGATTTTATACATATTTTGTTAGATTTATGCCCAAGTAACTTTGATTTTAGTGCTAATATAAATGGTATTGTGTTTTTAAATTCAAATTCCAATTGCTCATTTCCAGTATATAAGAAAGCAATTGAGTTTATATATTAAGCTTGTGTTCTTCAACCTTGTTCTAATTGCTTATTAGCTCCAGGACGGGTTTTGTTGATTCTTTGGGACTATCTACATAGATAATCATGTCACCTGCAAAAGAACTTATTTCTTCCTTCCCAATCTGTATACCTTTTATTTCCTTTCTTTTCCTATTTTTGTATTAGCTAGGACTCCCAGTACAGTATTGAATAGGAGTGGTGAGAGGGGAAAGCATCAAATTTCACTGTAAACCTTGAAGTTAATGCATCTTTGTTTTCTTAAAGGTTACATATGTAATAGTTCTTCTGGCCAAAGCTAAGGGTGTCTTTGGGGAGGTAACAGAAAAAGAAAATGATGCAGGCAGAGCCAGATTATTAGGAACTTTGTGTGCTAAGCAGAGAAGTTAAAACTTCACAATTAGAGACAATTAATCAGGGAGGTGACAGGATCCGATCTGCTCTGGCTGCAGAGTGAGAACAGATGGAGGGTGAGGCTGGAGGCCCAGAGATGGCTCAGAGGTGGTTTTTACAGTAATCCTAGCAGGAGCTGATGGCAACTTAAAGCAGGGCAGTTGCAACGGGAACACAAAGAAGTAGATGGATTTGAGAGCTATTAAGTAAGCCAGTATGACAGGGCTTGATGATTTATTGACTCCGAGAGGTGAGCACAGGGAGGCAACAAAGGGCAATGCCCAGATCTCTGGTTGGTAGATTCACTGAGGCAGGGTATAGAATGAGGAGTGGGTTTGGGAGGGGTCATGGGCGGTTCATTTCTGAGCAGAGGGGCTTGGGAGATTGGATGCAGGGTCCTAGAGCACAGGGGAGCAGTTGGTCCAGTAGATAAAGATTTAGGGGGAGGGGCAGTTAGCATGTTGAAAATGGAGCTGAGGGAATGAGTGTGGTCACCCAGAGAGTGGTACAGTAAGAAGTGAAGATATCCTGACTGGAGCCCTAGGGACCACTGAGTGGTAATGGGAACAGGAAGAGAAACCAGGGAAGGGGACTTTAAAGTGGTGATCAGAAGAGGGTAGCCAGGAGAGAGAGAGAGCCTTCCATGGGTGGGGCCATGGGAGAGAGAGCTGTCCATGCAGAGGGGAAATTTGAAGAAGGAAGAAGTCTCCAAAGACAAATGCTCTAAACGAAGGCGAGGACTGGTGGGTGCCCCACCCATGGATTGGCCCCTGGCTCATGCTCAGTGCTCCTTCGTTGCATCTCAGCCTCTGCTGTACGGAGTCTGGTGGGAAGATCGGCTGTTTCTGCATTTCAGATATAGCAGGTGTGGATAAATCTGCCAAGTATGTTAAAATGTTTTAAAATATAATTCGTATTTTTGGAAAAAAGGAAAAAATTCGCCTCTTTTGAACACCTACTCTACAGTGGCGATGGTGAGTAGGTAGCCGTTGCACGTACAGGTCTGGAGTTCAGGGAGAGGTGTGGGCTGGAGATGGGAACTTGGATGCAGTCAACACAGAGGTGAGATCGAAAGCCTTGGGCGAGAGCTCCTGGGGTGGGGGTTGTGGAGAAGGGGACCATGGACACACCCTCAGTCACACCAGTGCTCGAAGATCAAGGAGGCAGTAGGGAAACAGCAAAGACCTGTAATAAGAGACACAGAGATAAGGAGAGTTGGTGTCTTAGAAACCAAATAAAGAAAGTGTTTCAAGGAGAAAGTTTTTGATGATGTGTGTCAAATGCTTATTTTAGATCAAGTAAAATGAAAACCAAGAACTGACACTGTGTGTGTGTGTGCATTCACACACACCCATTTGTCTTATAAGGAAAATAATTTGAGTTAATGTCCCCAAAGGTAAAAACAGTACCTTCTGATGGTGTGAAGACAGCCTGTGAATCTAAGTAGAAGTGTGATTTATTTTTTCCCAAGCCTTCCTTCTGTACCAGGCCACCACCCACACTTCTACTTGACCATTCTGAAATGGTTTTGAAACAGAGAAAAAATGGCGGACAACACTCAAGGTCACTGAACATTGTACACCAAAGAGAGGCACAGGGCAGCCACTGAGGCATTACTCTGAGGCTGCCTTCACTCCCGGAAGCCTTCCCCCATCTGCTTCCCAGGCAGGCTGCAAAAGAGATGGGATTATGTGCAGTGCGGTCACCCACGGGAGCCATATGTGTGGTGTTCACTTACAAAAATGGCAGGAGGCTGTCCCCACAGGCTACCAAGCAGCCTGCATAAAGAATTCCCTGCACTCTGGGTTCTGTGGCTTTCTGGCCATTTGGGCAGTAATCAAGTTAAGGGCAGTCTGGGACAGAGGAGTGTCTCAAACTTCCCTCCACATGCCATGCTTTTATCATCTTTTTTGTTGTTGTTTTTTTATGGAAGCAAATGGGGGCTTTGGAAGTCATGGACTACACTTGGCTTTGAAACTGGTGGCTTATTCCAGTTGTTTCTATGGAAACAGATATTGGAAGAGACAAATACATAGAATTTTAAATAAGTTTAACTCTTATCTTCTACCTCCCTCTATAGTTCCTCTAAAAAAAATCCTAAAGCCAACAATTTCCTGGAAACATCTGGTATGTTCACAAAGTTTGTCCAAACCCTGTCTTAACACTGTTCATTTGAAGTAAGAAGCCATCAGAATGGCCAGCGTGACACAAGTGCTGAAGATCAGGACCCACTCTGCTCTGTGGGCTGCTCTCAGGCAGCCTGGTGGCCCCCAGCTTCAGTGGGTCAGCACTGCCAGTCCTGGACAGTGGGCCAAGGCCTTGTCATTCATAGTCACCCGTGGGGTCCTGGATGGCCTGGCTGGGGCCCCAGCCAGACGCAGAGCAAGTTCTAGGCAGGACGTAGCAGGGCTCCACGAGGACCTGTGATGGGTCTGCTCTGAGGCTGCCCCAGTTGGCCTGACTACCTACTCTCTGGAAAAGGGCTGCGTCATTTAAAACTCCAATCATATCCTTCTCAGGTTTAAAGTTCTTCCCATCTGCTAGAGGGGGAAGCCTCACTCAGCGGGTTGGGAGGCCCTCGAGGATCTGCCCTGTTTCCCTTCGCAGCCTCATCTCTCGGCCCCTCCTCATTCCTAGCGTTCCGCTGTCCTGAGCTCCTGCACCTCACAGCGTCACCCTCTCCCTCACTCTGTGCCTTTGCCTGTATCGTCCTCTCTACCCAGAACACCCACCTTCCTGCCCCAGTATGCCATCTTCATGTAAAAAAAAAAAAAAAGCTCTACTTGACTTTCAAGAGGTGGCTCAAAAGCATCTTCTCCAGGAGACTTTGGGTCTGCAGGCTCCCTTGGATGCCTCTGTCTAGGCTCCCACCTCACCCTGTCTGCCTTCTCATCTGGTCACACTGCTGGTAATTATCTGTCTGTGCACCTGGCCCCCTAGTCCATGACGTCCTCAGAGGCCAAGGTCATCTGTGTGTCCCCAGCACCCACTGGCAGGGCCTGGCTCGGTAAATATTTATTGAAGAAATTGTTCCTTCTACCTGGAACTCTCTCCCCATGCCACCGTATGTCCAACTTCAACCCATCTCTCTGGGCCCATTAAGCTGGATTCTCCAAGAAATGTCTTTGCCGAGTTGCAATTTAATTTAATATTACACCCTCACCTTTTATCAAGGGCCCTCTTATGAGGCTAAAGCTGCCAATTGAAGAATGATTCAGCATCTTCTATGAAGAACTGTTGTTTGGTTTGTGACTTAGTGCCCCTGAGATAAAGGTCCACAGGATAATCCTAGAGGAATTTAGCCTCAGGAAATAGGCAGTGCTCTGCCCAGAAACCTGTGTCTACTTCCTTCCTTCGATCAGACAGGCCGTGGTACCTGAATAAGCCACTCTATTTTCTTTTAACCTTGGCTGCCAGAAAGTTGGAGCCAAATTCAACACTCTGGGCAATGACCATTTTATCACAGGTTCCTGGGAGATTATCTCTTCCACTGATCGTTTGTCTTTATTTCTCTAATTGTCCTGTGTGTTTGGGCTTTGACTGTGCGCTGCCTCAGGCCCTTTGGGAGAGGGAGCAAGATGTAAATTCCAGATTAAGTTATTAAAATGAGAACGGTAGGTGAGATTTAATTGGAAGGAAATGCTAGAGAGACATCTTAAGGATGTCCACAGGCATTCGCCTTCTGGCAGGGGTCCTGGCTCAGCCCGGGCTGCAGGGAGCACTGTGGGCCCGTGTTTGGACAGAAGGGCTGCACCAGCCAGGCCGTATTTCTGGAACACCTCACATCTTGTCATCTTAGGTGAGTGGCGGAATTTTATTTCGTGTTCTTTGTTGGCATCTCTTGTGCCTTTAGGAAGCACTTGGGCCCCAGAGGCCACTCAGGACAGAAAACAAAAGACACAGCACCACATGGGCACCAAGGGACAGCACTGACGTGGGAGACTGGTCTCACCTGCCTGGTGCTCTCCAGGGGATGTGCTGTTTACTAGACATCCTCAAGTCCATGGGCCAGACGGCTGGGAAACTGTCTGTGATCCTGGCATCTTCTGACCATGGTGTGTCTTGGTAAAGCCATTCCAGCTCTTGAGCACAGTGTTTAAATGCTGACAATTTTCTACACATTCATATCAGCAGAAACACAGGCTATGGCACCCACAGAGACCTTCCCTCTCTTCGCAAGGAAATTCCAACCAAACTGCCTCTTTGTAAATGGTGCGTCCCAGGCACTCCTTTTATTTATGGGGCTGCTGTGCCCAGGCTTCCTTAAGGACCACAGTCTAACAGGCAAGTTTGGACTCACACCGAGTGGGCTCTTACCAACGGCATCTTCTCCATGGCACGTGCCTGCAGACTCTTGGTTTTCAGTTTGAGTTACTGTGCTGAGGTACTTGGCTTTACTTTTCTAAAGTGTGAGCTAGGATTGAGTTTGGATTTAATGTCCTATAGAGCAGTGGTCCCCAACCCCCGGGCCGTGGACCGGTACCGGGCCGTGGGCCATTTGGTACCGGTCCGCAGAGAAAGAATAAATAACTTACATTATTTCAGTTTTATTTATATTTAAGTTTGAACGATTTATTTTTACATTTTTCCGAAGCTGGAAACGGGGAGGCAGTCAGACAAACTCCCGCATGAGCCCAGACCAGGATCCACCCGGCATGCCCACCAGGAGGCGATGCTCTGCCCATCTGGGGCCTTGCTCTGTGTGACCAGAGCCATTCTAGCACCTGAGGCAGAGGCCATGGAGCCATCCCCAGGGCCCGGGCCATCTTTGCTCCTATGGAGCCTTGGCTGCGGAAGGGAAGAGAGAGACAGAGAAGAAGGGAGGGGGGGTGGAGAAGCAGATGGGCGCTTCTCCTGTGTGCCTGGCCAGGAATCAAACCCGGGACTCCTGCACGCCAGGCCGACACTCTACCGCTGGGCCAACCCGCCAGGGCTGATGTTTTATTTTTAAAAAATGACCAGATTCCCTCTGTTACATCCATCTAAGGCTCACTATTGATGCTTGTCTCGGTCACATGATACATTTATTTGTCCCACCCTAAAGGCCGGTCCATGAAAATATTTTCTGACATTAAACCAGTCTGTGGCCCAAAGAAGATTGGGGACCACTGCTCTAGAGGGTGAAAAAGTGAGAGAACATAGATTAGTCAGGGTGTGCTAGGTTTTGCTATGGTAACAACAAAAGAAGAGCAACTCAGTGGATTGAAATGAAGGTTCTTTATTCATTGTAATATTTGTCCACAGAGGGTCCCCCATAATTGTAACTTGCCCCCATAGCATGCTAACTGCAGGATGTAGCTGGTGGGGCACCTTCTAGGATGGTTTTTGTGGCAGAAGGAAAGAGTGCGTGGCAAAGTGTTCACTGACCTTTAAAGTTTCCACTCCAAAGTGTTACATGTCACTCCACTCGTTTTTTATTGGCCAGAATGTGTTAATCCTCCATGCATGAGTTCAGTGGGGCAGGGAAGAGCAGTCCTACAATATGCCCAGAGGGGAAGCAGGTGTTGATGTCCAGCCATACTGGCTACTATATATAGTAAAGTCCATCCAGTTTCCTATTACCATCACAGACACTGCCCAAGCCACTAGAAATTAAGCTTCATGAGAACACAGGAAGAGGGATGGTTGTGTTTTAGTTACTGCTGTATCCCTAGCACCTGAGAAAGTGCCTGGCACACTCAGTAAGTAATACTAGTTCAATACTTGAATGAATCTAGCCTTAAAGCCACCTCATTAGATCAATGGGGTGTTCTCTGTGTTCTGTCTTAGTCTTGCAGACCCTACTGCCAAATCCTATCCAAACCCATCACTTCTGCCCATTTCCACTGCTACCCCTGAGGTCCAAAGCATCACCATGTCTCGTCATCTGAGGGCACCGTGAGCTAAAGCTACAGTTGGCACACAATGGAGGAGAGGTATGATGAGGATAAACAACCTTTCACGTTTAAGCCACTGAGTTGTTGCTTATTATTATTGTTACCAAAAATTTCTAAGCAGGCTCCCTGCTCCCACTCATTGCCCCTCCCAAGCCATTCTCACATGGCAGAGGAATCTTTATATATATATATATATATATATATATATATATATATATATATATATAATTTATATATATATATATATATATATAATTTATATACCATAAAATTCCATTTTAAAATGTACATACAGTGGTTTTCAGTACATTCATAAGGTTGTGCAGCCATCCGCACTATCTCATTCTGTAAAATTTCTATCACCCCTAAAAGAAACCCTGTTTTTTTACCCAAGAATTCCCATTTCTCCTTTCTTTCAGCCCCTGGCAACCACAACTCTACTTTATGCCTCTGCATTGTATCAATAGCATGTATCAGTACTTCATTCCTTTTTGTGGCTGAAGAGTATTCCTTTATACAGATATATCACATTCTGTTTATCCATTCATCAGTTGATGGATATTTTGGGGTTGTTTTTACTTTTTGAATTCCACTACTATTAATAATTCTGCTGTGAGCATTCATGTGCAGGGTTTTGTGTGAATATGTTTTCCATCCTCTTGAGTATATCCACAGATGTAGAACTGCTGGGCGATGTGGTGGTAACTCCGTTCGACATTTTTAGCAACTACTGGACAGTCCTAAGTGGTGCCCAGCGGCTGCACCATTTTGCATTCCTGCCAGCAACACATGAGAGTTCCAGTGACTCCGCATTGTCACCAACACTTTTTATCTGCCTTTTTGATTAGAGCCATCCTGTATCAGATTGGTATCTGGTGAGGTGGCATCTGATTGTGGTCTTAATGAGAATGACTATCAAATGACAAATGATGTGAATCATCTTTTCATGTGCTTATTGGCCATTTGTATATCATCTTTGAAGAAATGTCTTTTTCCTTTTTTAAATTTATTTATTGATTTTAGAGGGAGAACAAGAGAGAAAAACATTGATTTGTTGTTCCATTTATTTATGCATTCATTGGTTATTCTTGTATGTGCCCTGACCAGGGATCAAACCCGTAATCTTGGCTTATGAGGATGATGTTCTAACCTACTGAGCCAGGGCAGAGAAATGTCTTTTTAAGTCCTTTGCCTGTTTTTAATTGAATTCTTTGTCTTTTTGTCATTGGGTTGTAAGAGTTCTTTATACATTCTGTATACTAGACCCTTGGCAGGTGTATCATGTGCAAATATTTTGTCCCATTCTGAATTATCTTTTTACTTTCTCAATAGTATCCTCTGACACACACACAAAAAATAATTTTGATGAAATTCAATTTATATGTTTTTTTCTTTCGTTGTTTGTGCTTTAAGTATCATAGCAAAGTAACCATTACCTGACCTAAGTTAGGAAGATTTATTACACTTGGGTTCTCTTCTGAGTTATAAATATTAGCTCTTATATTTAGGTGTTTGATGTATCTTTAGTTAAATTTTGTGTATGGTGTAAAGTAGTGGTACAAATTAATTCCTTTGCATATGGATATGTAGTTTCCCAAGCACCATTTGTTAAAAAGAATATTCTTTCCTCATTGAATACTCTTCTCACACCTATTGAAAATCAGTTGAGCACTGATGTATGGTTTCTTTCTGGCCTCCCAATTCAGTCCCATCAATCCATATGCCTATCCTTATGCCAACCCACACCGTCTTGATGACTGTAGCTCACAGTAAGCTTTGAAATCGGGAAATGTGTGTCCTCCAACTAAGTTCTTTTTCAATATTGTTGTGGCTATTCAGGGTCCCTGAAGATTCCAGATGAATTATAGGATCAATTTTTTTATGTCTGCAAAAGTGGCATTGGGATCTTCCTAGGGGTTGCACTGAATTTGTAGATCGGTCGAGGAAGAATTGCTATGTTAACAATATGAACAAGTCTTAACTGACCTTTCCCATCCTGTCTCCCCTCGGCCTGTTTCCCCGTCAGGTCCTTTATCCCTCATACCCTCACCTGTTCTCTGTCTTCCTCCCCTAGAGGGTGGGACACCTGGAATAGGGGCCTTGTCCTTTCTGCTCGCTGCTTCCTCTCCATGGCCTCGCAGAGGGTCCGGCAGGAACGTAGTAGGTGCTTAGTCTATGTTGTTTGAATGGACAAGTGAATGATGAGCAAAGGAATGCATGTATGTGTGTATGTATAGATGGATGGATGGACAAGTGAACAAGCTTCCATGTCATGCTTCTTGTCAGCATTGACAACTTCTGACCAGGTGATGCAGTTGCCCAGTAGCTGGCTTAAATTATCGGGTGACTATGTTGAATCTGTAAAGAAAATTAAGTAATATTTTAAAGAGAGGAAGATTTTTCAATAATTTTAAAGATGGTCTGGATTTGTGGTTCTTAATCCTGGCTGCAGCACCCAGAATAGAGCTTTTTAAAAATACTGGTACTCAGGACACACACACGCACACACACACACACACACACACACACACAGATTTAATTGGTTTGGGAAGAGGCCTGGACATTGGGATTTTTTAGAGGTTGCCCCGGATTCTAGTGTGCAGCCAGGGTTGGAACTTTCTGGAGCGGACCTTCACCAATCTCTAGGGAAGGCCCAGGACTGCACTTTGGACACCAACGTTAGAAACAGACTCAGGGCAATACATTTAAGGCTAAAAGGTAGGAAGAGAAAAGCCTGAATCCAAGAAACCTGAAGTCCACATGGTGTGCTACCAACCGAACCTCCAGCTGGAAAACGTGATGGGGACAAATGACGGGCACACTCAGAGGGAGGGCCACCTGGGAAGGTGCACCCTTCCCATCTCCTGTTTCTCTGAAAATCCTTAAATTATCATTTGAACAACTGCTTCCCCGGTGGAATAAGAAAGGAGGAAGAGCTCCGGGGTTTCTGTTTCCGCAGCCCTGGTCCTTGCAGGTGAGAGGCAGGGGGTGAGCAGCGCCAGGCCGGACCGTCAGGTGGGCTGACACTGCTGCCCGGCAGAAACCGCCGAGGGCCAGGGAACCACGGCGCGGCCAACGCCTCAGCACCCACGGTGGCTCTGAAACGGAACCACCAGCCACTTGGTGGGATGTTCGTTATTCCCTGACATTGCCGTTTCTCCCTAAAGTGACAGTGGATTCAAATTCAAACACTGAGGTGTTTTGACTTGGACATAGGATGGTCGACCAAATGCGACCAAAAGATGCTCAGCTCAGTTCAGAGGACACTGAGACACAACCTCGGGGCCCTCCTCAGAGCTTAGGAGACAGCGGCGTCATCTCTGGGGCTGCCCGATTCTCAGCGCCCAGACCGCCACTCCCCTGCCCTTCTCCAGCCTGGGACCCTGACCCCAAGGCTACCCCATGTGGGTGTTGGTACTGAACAGTTGGCAAACACACACTGTAATAATAAAAGGGCCTCACATTTCTACAGCATGCACAGTTTACAAAACACCTTGACATCCCTACTTGAGAGAGGAGGAAACTCAGGCTGGAGAGGTGAACTGACAGGCCTGAGATGACCTTGCTACACGTCGGAACTGTCCCCAGCCAGGCCATGTGGTATCAGATAACTGAGGATCGATTCAGCTGGGATCAGTTTGTTGGCCTGTTCGTACTTCCTGCTTCTTTCCACATCAAACCTGTGTTTTACTTGGTTTTGTTTTAAAGAAACATTCTCTTCATTGATGCTTTCAAAATTATTAGCCTCCATTAAGCGTGCTGTTCCCTCATAAATGTTTAAACCTCTTTCACATCTGTGATTACTATTGGTGTTGTATAAGAGTGAAGCACTAGCGAGCAGATATTCAAACCCAGTAAATTGTATCTGAGAGCATGGTGCCCAGTCCAGCCTCACCTGCAGTAGCAGGTCTGCTCAGGCTACATTCAGGATTTCAACAAAGCTGGTGTGGTCTTGGTAATAACAAGAGAAAAGGAAATAATAGCAACAGCTTTTGTTGCATTCATACTCTGTGTTAGCACTGTTCCGAGTGCCTTACCTTCTCAACCCAGACCTCCCAGAAAAAGAGTTTTTGCAGATACAATTTAAGATCTTAAGGTGAAATCATCCTGGATTACCTCATTGGCCCTCAATCTAATGACAAGTATCCTTATAAGAAACAGAAGAAGAGAATACACAGACACAAAGGAGAAGGGTGATCACATGATGGAAGCAAAGATCAGAGTGATGCAGCCACAAGCCAAGGAGTGCCTGCAGCCACCAGAAACTAGACGGGATACAAGATTCACCTCTAGAGCCATCAGAGGGAGCACAGTCCTGTGACACCTTGATTTCAGGCTCCTGGCTTCCAGAAATATGCAAGAATAAGTTTACATTGTTTTAAGCCAACCAGTTTGAGGAAATTTGTTATACCAACCTCAGAAAACTAATACAGTGAATGACTTCACTTCTGAGGGTCAAAATTTCTTCATCCATAATATGGGTCTAGATATGAATAATACCCACCTCACTGGACTTTGGAGGATTAGAAGGGACATTGCCTGTGAAGAACTTACCCTGTGCCCAGTGTGTCAAAGGTGCTCAATGGATGCTAGCTATTACATGAAGCATCATTTATTATCTGGCCCTTGGCCATCCTGCTTCTGAGCCCTCTCAGAGCTAGGCCCTTATCTTGCTATTTTCTTGTATATGACTTCTTGTCACTGGACCCCCCGAGCCTAGCCCAGTGTGGTCCTGGCTCAGGAACCTCAGGGGAACTGAATCTGAGTCTCAGACACAAGCAGCAGACCCCACTCCTCTGAGCCATTATCGCCGGAGCTGCCAGAATGAGACTGTGGACATCCACATGTGGCATTTAATATTTCACCGAAGAAGTCATTTTCTTACGTGAGTCAGACACAGAAGGCTCAGAGAATTAAATCAAGAATGGCAACTCAGGGCTGGAGTGATTTCTGCCAGCAGTGTGGAGGATTTTCCTGTGTCCGCTCATCTCTTTCTTTCTTATCTGCGTCTTCCAGGAGACAGGAAGCCAGCTGACGAGAGAGTGCACGTTCATACCAATTATTCACAATATATGGCAGGCTTCTGGGAATGCGTTCCCGTGCCAAGGAAATGGAATGCGTTCACCAGCCAGGCTCCTGCACTGTAAGCTTTGGAAGAATGATGGGATAGTCGTAAACACTAAGATCCAAGGTTTTGGTCTGCATTCTGCCACCTCCTAGCTATGTGACCTTGGGTGAGCGACTCACCCTCTCTGAACCCCAGGGCCCATTAGGAAATATCCATTCCTCTCTCACAGGCCTACCATGAGCATTAGGTGGGATAACATGTTCAAGTGCCTAGCACTAAGCCTGACACACAGGAGGCCAATCATTGGGACTTTTGTCCCCACTCCCTGACTCAGAACTTCTGACTCCATAGGAAAGTAACATAACTACCTTGCCAGCCTCCCAGGAAGGTCTTGAGGAGCAATGCTGGGTGTATGGTAGGGTTACACCTTCCAATGCACTTCCACCGACTCCACGTATTAATCCTCACAGTTGCCCAGAGCAGAGAAAGTTCTATTCCCATTTTTCAGGTGAGCACTTGGAGGTGCATGGAGTCCAGTGATGGGCTCTGGACCACACAGGTAACCAGTGGGGCTCAGAGGCTCTAAGCCAGGCTGGCTGCTCTCCAATGCCATGTATGTTCCTTCCGTGCTACATGCTGGACTCTCAAATGAAATAATGAGTGGGAAATTGATTGATAATTAGTGGAGCTCTACCCCAGCATGAGGCCTATTACTGTATTATGTCAGGCACCTGTCTGTGATCTGACATCTTAAACTTACTTTTTCGTCCACATTTATTGTCCTTACTTTCCCCTTCTGGCATAAGCCAGTTGGGTGAGTCTCATTTGGCTCATTCCAAGGCAGTCTCTGAACTTAAGCCAGTGTGGTTGCACTGTGTCCGTGCATGCAGACTCCCACCCCCTCGTCTCTGCCTTCTCATGCGTCCATACCCTCTGCGCTACACAGATGCCTTCACTTCCAGGTCCAGGACGCTCTCAGCACAGCCCGCCCTCTGACGTGAAGAAGCCCTCCTGAGGCTTAGCTGTACCTTAGACCAGTGGTCCCCAACCCCCGGGCCGCAGACCGGTACCGGTCTGTGGGCCATTTGGTACCGGTCCGCAGAAAAAAAATAAATAACTTACATTATTTTCGTTTTATTTATATTTAAGTCTGAACGATGTTTTATTTTTAAAAAATGACCAGATTCCCTCTGTTACATCCGTCTAAGACAGGGGTCCCCAAACTACAGCCCGCGGGCCACATGTGGCCCCCTGAGGCCATTTATCCGGCCCCCACCGCACTTCTGGAAGGGGCACCTCTTTCATCGGTGGTCAGTGAGAGAAGCATAGTTCCCATTGAAATACTGGTCAGTTTGTTGATTTAAATTTACTTGTTCTTTAATTTAAATATTGTATTTGTTCCCGTTTTGTTTTTTTACTTTAAAATAAGATATGTGCAGTGTGCATAGGGATTTGTTCATAGTTTTTTTTATAGTCCAGCCCTCCAACGGTCTGAGGGACAGTGAACTGGCCCCGTGTGTAAAAAGTTTGGGGACCCCTGGTCTAAGACTCACTCTTGACGCTTGTCTTGGTCATGTGATACATTTATCCGTCCCACCCTAAGGGCTGGTTCGTTGAAAATATTTTCTGACATTAAACCGGTCCGTGGCCCAAAAAAGTTTGGGGACCACTGCCTTAAACCATTAGAGACATGTGCCATTTCATTCATTTACCAAAGCCACATTTGCTGGGCATTCACCGTGTGCCAGATGCTGGGGCCACAGTGATTGGAAAGAGAACCCTTGGTCTTGGGACTCTCCCAGAACAGGGGGACAGATGTGTTCATTGACAATATCAGTGCATGCAGGTGGTGAGTGTAAGGTATTTTTCCCTGCCGAGAAGGAAGGAAGAGGGCTCGAAGCCACAAAGTGTGGAATAGTAAACAGCTTTATTGAGTACAGCACATCCTGCCCGGCAAGGTTCCCTGGCCCCGAGGTAAGATGGAGGCCAGGGAAGTTACACAGATTAAACCGCGTGGGAGATATTTAAAGGGGTCCCTCTAGGGAATTCGAGCTAACATGATGTGGTGAAATCCCACTGGCTGGCAGACGGTCGCTTTTTTCCAAACAGTTCCTGTGAAGCCTCCTTTGGCGCGCTTGGTTGTGGGCGGTCCTAGCCAAAGTTCGTGGCTCTGAGTTCCCCACGTGACCATCCCCCATTATCCACCGACCTTACAGTGAGATCTGGCATAGTCCAGCCCCAACCTATGGGTCAACCTAGGAGATGGCTAGTCATCCTGTCTTGAGAAATGTTTCACAAAAAAAGGGGGGGGCAGACTTTTCTCCCACAAGTCTTGAAAGAACCATTAGGATTTAGATAGTTAAAAATAATAATAATAATAATAATAAGCCTGACCAGGTGGTGGCACAGTGGATAGAGCGTTGGACTGGGACACAGAGGATCCAGGTTCGAAACCCCGAGGTCACCGGTTTGAGCACGGCCTCATCTGGTCTGAGCACAGCTCACCAGCTTGAACACAAGGTCGCTGGCTTGAGCAAGGGATCACTCGGTCTGCTGTAGCCCCCTGGTCAAAGCACATATGAGAAAGCAATCAATGAACAACTAAGGTGCCTCAACGAAGACCTGATGCTTCTCATCTCTCTTCCTTCTTGTCTGTCTGTCCTTATCTGTCCCTCTCTCTGTCTCTCTCTCTCTCTCTCTCTGTAACAAGAGTTATGCAAAATAGTCCAGAAGTTCCTCCAAAAATTAAACAGTTACCATATAACCTAGCAGTTCCACACCTGGGTCCACACTCAGGAAATGGAAATGTGTACACAAGCTCATGGTAGCACTATTCACAATAGCCAAAGAAGTGAAAACAACCAAAACATCTATCAACCAATGATGGATAAACAAAATGTGGTCTAGTTGGACAACAGAACATGAGTCAGCCATAAAGAAGAATGATGTAACAATACATGCTACAACATAGATGAAACTTAAAAACATTGTGTCCAGTGAAAGAAGCCAGACACCAAGAGGCTGCCTACTGTATGATTCTGTCTATATGCAATGTCCAGAACAGGCAAATCTATGGAGACAGAAAGTAAATTAGGGGCTGGGGAAAGGGAATGGGGAGTGACTACTAAGAGGAATGGGGTTTCTTTCTGATGCGATAAAAATAATGTGGAATTAGCCCTGGCCGGTTGGCTCAGCGGTAGAGCATCGGCCTGGCGTGGAGGAGTCCCGGGTTCGATTCCCGGCCAGGGTACACAGGAGAAGCGCCCATCTGCTTCTCCACTCCTCCCCCTCTCCTTCCTCTCTGTCTCTCTCTTCCCCTTCCGCAGCGAGGCTCCATTGGAACAAAGATGGCCCGGGCGCTGGGGATGGCTCCTTGGCCTCTGCCCCAGGCGCTAGAGTGGCTCTGGTTGCAACAGAGCGACGCCCCGGAGGGGCAGAGCATTGCCCCCTGGTGGGCGTGCCGGGTGGATCCCGGTCGGGCGCATGTGGGAGTCTGTCTGACTGTCTCTCCCCGTTTCCAGCTTCAGAAAAATACAAAAAAATAATAATAATAATGTGGAATTAGATAATGGTAACGGTTGAACCGTGTTGTTAATGTTAATGTTACCATTGATTGTACACTTGTAAGTAGTGAAAATGGTGAATTTCGTTGTGTGAATTTTATTCAATTTTGTAAAACAACAGGAAAGAGTAGGTGAGGATTCCAGGTGAAGGGTGCCCCAAAGCAAGGGTGGGAAGCGGGGGAAGTGCCCTCGGAGAACAGCAAGCGTCCGCAGCGACTGGCGCATGAGGCGCCGTGTGTTTGTACTGTCGCTTCACAGTGATTGGAAAGAGAGTTCTGTCGCTTCAGAAGGCGACACAACTGTCAGCCCTAATCCCGGCAGTATTCATTAGGATGTTTTTGGTTGCAAGTAATTCACACTGGAGTACACAGTAGAGGAAATACGTTGGCATTCTGGAAAGGTCCAGAGGTAATATGGACTTCAAGGCACAGTTTGATCAGGGATTAGTTCCAGTTCTCTCTAAGTCTTTTCTGTCTCTGTCTTCCTCCGTACCTGACCTATGTCATCACACTAGCTTCCCACCTATTATAGAGATATAAAAAGAAAGGTGCATTTCATCTAGAAAGACCTTAGAATATTCTTTGGACAACATAGAATTTTAGCTGAGCTTTAAATGATGGCCAACCTCAATGAGAAGATATCGGAGGTAATGGTGTTCCGGGTAGAAGAAAATTCTTGAGCATGAAAATATAGAGTATGTCTGGGAAGAGTTCAGGAATTAGCTGAATCTGGCTACTTATAGGTAGAAAGTGGGTACAGGACTGGAGGGAGGTGGGACTTTAACCTGAAGGTAGTTGGGAGCCATTAAAGGTATTTCAGCAGCCAAACAACATGATGAGCTCTTTGTTGAAGTTCACCGTGGTTGTCAGATAATATTATTGCATTATTGTTACTTTTCCTGATAATATTGTGGTTATGTAGGACTGTATACTAATTCATGCTGAAGTGTCATGGAATCTGAGATTTACTTACAAATGGTTTGGGGGTGGGGGAAGTGTGTGTGTGTGTGTGTGTGTGTGTGTGTGTGTGTGTGTGTGTGTGTGGAGAGAGAGTAGAAATGGCAAAATGTTAGCAAATATTGTTGACTCCTAGAGGAGAGTGCTCAAATATTCACAGTATTATTCAGCTTTGCTCTTTGTTTGAAAAAAAGGTTTTCATAAACATTTGAGAAAGGAAAAAAGGAAGGGTGGGGGAAGAGACCTCTCTGGGGGAGGAACAGGCTGGGAGATGGTGCAGTGAGGGCCAGAGAGTGTGAGCCCCAAGGGGCGGGCTACGATGTCCTGCTGGTGAAGCAGGCGAAGGCCTGAGCCCTAGGGCGCAGGGCACGTGGACATGTTGATGAGGGAGGCATGTAGTTCCATGACTCTGCGGCTTCCACCCAGAGGGCCCGGGAGGACCGTGGTGCCAGGAAGACGGTCAAGGAGGGAGGAGGAGGCAGAGAAGGAGCCTCCAAGGAGGGTCATTTTTTATCTTAACAATCCTTTGTCTATGTGACCAGTGTTGACTCAGTATTTCAGAGCTTGAGATGATTTAACAAATCACCCAAACAGACCCCTCATTTCTCTGATGGGGAAACTGAGGAACAGCCTCATTCGAAATCCCAGAAAGGCCAAGTCCCATGATGAGCAACAGGCAGTCACCTTCCTTAGATGCCTGTCTCCACCTTCCTGCTCTCCCTCGAAACCCCCAGGACCCAGGCACAGGAGAAATGACAGGAGGGACACGAGTTTGGTCTGCCTTTCTTAACGAATGCAGACTCTGAAACATTTCCTGAACTCTCTGAACTATCAGGGAGCTTTTTCTTGGGTAGATTGCCACAAGGCTATCATAGTAGGAACAACTGACCTTGTCTGAGCCATTCACTCAGGCCAGGCACTGGCTGGCCTAAGGGCTTCACACATATCTGTCCATTCGGTCCTCAAAACTGTGAAGAGGTACTATGTTTAGGCCCATTTTACAGAAGGTATCAATGAGGTTAAACAGTTGCTGCGGGTCGCATCATTTAAGGAGCAGAGTTGAATGTAAAGCTCAGGCATTCTGACCCAAAGGCTGATGTCTTTTAACCACCTTGCCATCGACCATGCCTTCTGGCAGGGGTCTCGCATCCCCGTCTAAGCACCTCCCCAACATCCTCAGTGACTGGCTGGCTGACTGATTGCTTGAGCTGTTTATTTTGCCAGGGAGAGGGTCAATAGCAAATTCTAGCCCTAGCCTCACTGATACTTTTTGCAGTAAATCAAGGCCTATTTATTACTCCTAGAGTATTTGGGGGGGTCTGTGATAAAAAAGAAATGCAAAACTGCCTTCACTGCCCTGCTACACCGCTCTTTCTCTTTTTTTTTTTAATAACCCTCTCTTATCAGCCTCCTGGCAGCCTTTGCGTTTGCTGTGCACATTAATTACTTTATTAATTACGTTGATATCTTTGGTTCTGCCCAGTTATCTTGGTGCTTTTGTTCCCAATATGCACCCATTTTGCTGTGTTCGTTGGCACAGGCATGCCCAGCTTCCCTTTCTAAAAGGGATTCTTTGAGCCTCGGTAAACACATGGCTTTCAATTAGCCGTGCAGTCGTCACTCCCGTTTCCATCTCAGCCGCGTCACTGACAGAGTGTTCTCAACATTCTCCCGAATAGGGGAGCATCATGTTCGGTTCCTGAAACTGCTCCTCAGCCCTTGTTTTCTCTCCAGGTTACAGCTCAGAGAGCCCACAACCTGGGACCGGGTGACATAGTGAACAGGAAGACACCTGGGGTGGGGGAGGAGTTGAACCCTGGGGTAGACGGATGTAGGGTTTTGTGGGATGAGACAGGCGGGTGACCTGGGACTGAATCCTGGGAGGGCTTCACGGTGAAGGTGAGAGTTTCATGCTTCATCCTAAAAGCCAACATCCTCCCAAAGTATATGACATCGAATATTAATCCCATTAGCCGTCCCAAAATAAAAGGCAATGGAGGGATTTTTGTGGTCCAAGAGTTTTAAAAATTCCAGAAACTACATGTGTGCCTCTTGGGCTTTAGCATGTTAAAGGCTCTGGAAGGCCCTGCAGTTTAATATTTTAGCTGACAATTTTACTTAGCACTTCCAAAACTTCTGTAACAGTGGACCCCTTTCTCATGGCACGTGTTCACCTTGACATATGCTGAGGACTGTGATTCAGGAAGTGCCGCTGGAGGGGGCGGGGCCTGGCTGGGTTCTGAGCAGGAGGGAGCATGCTCAGACTCTGGGTTAGAAAGGGGGTCCTGGCGGGCCATCCAGAGCGGGGAGACTGGAAGCGGCGGGAAAAGGAGGCAGGCCCTGAACAGTTCAAGCAAAACGAAATAAGGATCTACATACACCAAAGTTTCAAATGCTTCGGTGTTTTCTCTCCACTTTATTTCATGCCGCATTGTCGTCTAAAAATTGAAAAATCAGTGTTGCTATAATAAATCAGAGCACAAGGATTTTACTCAGGCATAAAATCTGAATGAGCAAAGCGATCCGTGCAGTCTCCCATCTTCAAGGGAAGCGTTTAGCCCCGTGGAGTGCTGGAACACAATAGCCATCTGTTTCCGCAAGTCACCCGGATTCATCGAGACTTCCCAATCAGACAGACCCAGAGGTGGGCCCCAGAGCCACACCTTAGTTGCTCTGTGACCTGGGACAAGCGGCTTCACTTTCTCTGTGTCTTTGTTCTCCCATAGGAAGAATAATCCTTTTCTCACAGCTTCCAAGATTGTATGGGGTGACATGTGCAAAGTCCTTAGCACAGGGCCCGGCATGAGATAACATAAAAATAAATGTGGCAGCCCTTCTACATTGGTCAGGATAAGCCTGGCCAAACTGCAGTAGTAAAGAACCACTAAATCTCAGCAGCAAAATATATCAAAGGTTTGTTTCTCTCTCATACAAGTCCACCTATAACTCCAGGTGGCCTCCAGGGAACCATCTTCCGTGAAGCAGCTCAGTGGTCTGGCCCGAATAACAGGCAGCACACAGATCTTGTGACAGGTCTCCTAGGCTTCAGCCCACAACGATCAAATGTCACTTCCTCCCGTAGCTCATTGACCAAATCTGGTCATGTGACCCCCACCTAACTTCACAGGGACCAAGAACTGTGGATGAGCAGCTGGGATGTCAGGGGAGCACCAGACTCCACTTCTCCTTCATTCCCTTTGGTTAGTCCACTGAACCTCTCTCAGCCGCAGTTTCCTCATCTGTAAAATAAGGCTCATGTGTCCTATCCTACCTTGTATGAGATTGTCATGTGGGCACCTGTGGTTATATCTATGGAAAATGTTAAGTTAACATTAGAGGCAATTATATGCTTACTTTTTGCTATGCCAAAGCCACGTTACTTCTTTGGTTCATAGAAAATACATACAACTTCAATTCTCCTTCAATCTGCATTCCTGTTCTGATTCCCCCAGCCCTGTCTTGTCTCTGGATCGCCTGTCCCTCCTCTGATTTGGGTCTTTTTAATTTCTTTGGTGAGGTCATTAAGGTCATCCACCAGTAGCCTCTGGGACCTATTTTTGGAATTGTACACGTGGTGGCACATCTTGCATGGAAAAGGAAGCCCTGAAGTGTCGTGAGGGGTGACAGGGCCACTGGTACAGTTCTCCTGGACAGCAGAGAGAACTCTCAGGGGTTCTGCACCACAGGATATGTGGCTCCTTAGATCCCTAAGGGACACCAGACATGCTCACGTGTGTGTGTGTGTGTGTGTGTGTGTGTGTGTGTGTGTTCATTCCAAGTGCCAGTATTCCCTTAAATGTGGACGACAGTGTGGACTTCCAAGCTTCGTGGTGTAGTTGGCAGCCAAATAGCCAATGAAAGGTATGCCCCAGGTGCACAGGACTCTATGCATGGGGACAGAACACCCCTCTTCCCGCATTCTGATCACTTTGGATACGTATTTTCATATGGGCCTCAGACCCTATAGATATAATGACAAAATGAAATGTGGCCAGGCTGAGGAACTATAAGAAACTGCCGTGTAGGAAGAACTGATATCAGCCCAGCAAAGAGAAAGCACAAAGGGACACAGTCACGGTGCTGGGGCCCAGGGAGGAGCCACAGCTGCAGGATCCCAGAAGGCAAAGCCAGAGCCATTGGGGCAGTTCCGGTGATATAGATTTCAGCTTAGGATGAGGAAGAACATTCACATTTTGGTCTGTCAGACCTATCCCAAAATGAGCTTCCTTAGGAGGTAGTGAGAGTCTCATCACCAGAGGTGTGCAAAGAAAGGTTGGACGAGCTCTTGGCAGGGACTGCACACTGAGGAAGGGAACTGAAAGAAGATGCTTGAGTGAGTCTTGTCAAGTCCAAAGTTCTGTGAGTGCACAAAATAGAATAGTTGGATAGTGTGACCTCAAAAGACATTTTACAGCCTGACCTGTGGTGGCGCAGTGGATAAAGCGTCAACCTGGAAATGCTGAGGTCGCCGGTTTGAAACCCTGGGCTTGCTTGGTCAAGGCACATATGGGAGTTGATGCTTCCAGCTCCTCCCCCCCCTTCTCTCTCTCTGTTTCTCTCTCCTCTCTAAAAATAAATAAAATTTAAAAAAAAGACATTTTACATATACATGTATACACACACACATATGTATACATTTATACTTATATATTTGTTGATGGGTGTGTGAGAGGTGAGTTGAGAACAGCTGGAAACTGTCGGCACAGAGGAGAAAGCACTGGCAGGGCAGAAGGAAACTGTCCCAGAAAAATGAGCCCTGCCTCCGTGTACGCTCTCCCGGGCCGTGGCGCTTAGGGACTCCCAAGCACAGCACAGCCAGCGGTGGTGGCAGCACCAGTTACAACATCCTATTTTGAAACAGTATTTGCAACACTGCACTTTTGGGGCTCCCAACCCGCTTGCCTCCCTGAATGACAACAGGCAAATGAAACAGATGCATTGTTCCTGCACACATGGCTGCGGTGTGTGTGTCTGGGCCGTGTAGTCTTTTGTCTTCCAGGCTCTTGCTCAATGTTCAGAACAACCCTCAAAGCAGGTGACTCCAGCATTTCTCAGAGGAGAACCTGGGGCTCGGAGTGAGCACGTGAGGGGCCTGGGTCAAGTTCCGGTCCAAAGGCAAGACCAGTGGCTGGCCGTGACACCAGGGCACCGCGGTGTCACCCTGCTGCCTTTTAGCCAAGGGCAAACTAAAATCTGAGATGCAGTAGGGAACAGGAGAGGGGACCCTTGAGGCTGGTCCAAGCAGCCAGCTTCCTTTCTCCTTGCCGAGCCAGGCCTCCCAAAATTAGCCAGTACTCCAGGCAGGGGCACAAACAGCAGAAAGGGCCCTGGGCCAGGAGGCAGGACATTGGGCTCAAGTGCCACATCCTCAGGTGTTTTGCTGTGAGACGTTGGGTGAGTTACAGCCTACTCCTGGGCTCAGTGTTCTCTGTGCAAAATGGGAACAAGACCAATGGCCCTACTAAACTCCTCCACTTGTTAAGCAGCTCTAGTGACATTGAAAGCCATAAAATTGCGTGCACGTGCCCAGCAGTGGTGGACGACAGTAGCTCTGTCCAGGGTCCCACATGCTCCAGCTTCCTGATTTAGAGCGTCTTTGCACCCTAGTTCTGTCACCTCCCGTTTCACACCAAGCTGGGCTAGGGCTTGACAGCAGGGAGTCGCAGTGAACCACCAGCCAGGTCATGCTCTGAGTTAGCAGCAGACCTCCCTGAAAGGATGACGAGAGACAGGCCACAGGCAGGGCCAGGCCAGGGCTGAGAAGGCCCAGCTCCACTGCCTTGGGGTCTGGGCTGGGAGGTCCAACGGCTGGGTGGTTCTGGATTTGCTGTGGAAAGCCAAGGTTTGGGGCAGGGTCCCCAAACTACGGCCCGCGGGTCGTATGCCGCCCCCTGAGGCCATTTATCGGGCCATCGCTGCACTTCTGGAAGGGGCACCTCTTTCATTGGTGGTCAGTGAGCAGCGGGTGCATCCTGTGCTCCTGGAGTACTGTATGTGGCGGCGCCGCAAAGCTGGCGTTGCTCACATACAATACTACTTCCAGTGACGCGGCGGGACGCACACATCACAGCTCCGGAAGCACGTCATATCACTTGTTACAGCTAGCAGTGACAAATATGGAACCGGACATTAACCATCTCATTAGCCAAAAGCAGGCCCATAGTTCCCATTGAAATACTGGTCAGTTTGTTGATTTAAATTTACTTGTTCTTTATTTTAAATATTGTATTTGTTCCCGTTTTGTTTTTTTACTTTAAAATAAGATATGTGCAGGGTGCATAGGGATTTGTTCATAGTTATTTTTATAGTCCGGCCCTCCAACAGTCTGAGGGACAGTGAACTGGCCCCCTGTGTAAAAAGTTTAAGGACTCTTGGTTTGGGGAGTTAGGCAGACCTGGGTGCGAGTCCCAGGTCTGGGTAGAGCCCACTCCTGTGGAAATTATTTGAATGAAATGGGATAGTGCAGTGGTCCCCAATCCCCGGGCCGCGGACCGGTACCGGTCTGTGGGCCATTTGGTACCGGTCCACAGAGAAAGAATAAATAACATATTATTTCCGTTTTATTTATATTTAAGTCTGAACGATGCTTTATTTTTTAAAAATGACCAGATTCCCTCTGTTACATCCATCTAAGACTCACTCTTTGTATTTTTCTGAAGCTGGAAACGGGGAGAGACAGTCAGACAGACTCCCGCATGCGCCCGACCGGGATCCACCCGGCACGCCCATCAGGGGCAACACTCTGCCCACCAGGGGGCGATGCTCTGCCCCTCCGGGGCGTCGCTCTGCTGCGACCAGAGCCACTCTAGCGCCTGGGGCAGAGGCCAAGGAGCCATCCCCAGCGCCTGGGCCATCCTTGCTCCAATGGAGCCTTGGCTGCGGGAGGGGAAGAGAGAGACAGAGAGGAAGGAGGGGGTGTGGAGAAGCAAATGAGCGCTTCTCCTATGTGCCCTGGCCGGGAATCGAACCCGGGTCCCCCGCACGCCAGGCCAACGCTCTACCGCTGAGCCAACCGGCCAGGGCTAAGACTCACTCTTGACATTTGTCTCGGTCACGTGATACATTTATCCATCCCACCCTAAAGGCCGGTCCATGAAAATATTTTCTGACATTAAACCGGTCCATGGCCCAAAAAAGGTTGGGGACCACTGGGATAGTGTATGACACACTTAGCCTAGAATCTGGCACACAGTGAGCAGTCAGTGAGTGTGTGTATGGTGGGGGGTCAGAGAAAGTACAGTTGGTGGAGGGGGTGCTGGGGTTGCTGAGAGGAGGGCAAAAAGACAGACACGGAGATCTCCTCAGGAGGCGGTGGCCCTCCCCGAAGAGAGCCAGGAGGTGCTGGGGCCTCGGAGGGGCAGGGCTGGAAGACTGGGAGAGTTCACCGAGGGAGGAATGGTGTGCTTACACAGTTTAAGAAAGGGTATCCCAGGACCAGGAAGCAGCACAGTAAAGGACCAGGAGGGGAGGGTATGGTGCCCCGCCACAGATGAGGGTGATGATGGGGCTTGAGGGTGGATGGTAGTGTGTACGGTCCAGTCACAGAAGGACCAAATGACTGTCCCTTCGCTAAGCTCCTGTCTTTGTTCATTCTCAGGGTTTAGTTCACAACATCTCAGAATCTTACTGTATTGTTTCCCTTCTCTTCATCCCGTGTCTCTGCTCTCCTCTCATTGTTCTGTTTATCCCCAGACCCCCTCCCCTGATCAGGGCCGTCCCCAAGCCCCTGCCCTGAGACTCTCCCACCCCTGCCTGCTGCCCAGACACTGAGCTGTGGGGTCAGGCTGGTTCCCGGAGGCAGGAGGAAAGCATGGCTCTGCTCTCAGGGTGGAAGGGGTTTGGCCACAGCCATCCCCACCTGTGGCCTGGGAAACAGGCCTGGGAAACAGGGGCCTGTGGACTTCTGCCCTAACAGGTTGGGCATGAGGGATCCAGGCATCCTGGTCTCACTGCAGGTGGGCGAAAACTAGACTCTAGGAGCTGAGTTGGAAGACATGTGCTTCTGTCCGGTGTTGCCACCACAGAATCACCAAATGTTGACACTTGAGGGACCTCAGAGGAGAAAGGGCTTGCTTTCTCAAGGTTGCCTACCAAACCTTTCCACTTAATAATGCTGCTTCTACAAAAATCAGGTGACCATGTGAATAGTTAACCCTTATTTCTGCACAGCCCAATGTCATCTGGGCCTCATGAGTCTTGAGATTCTGGAAGAGTTCCCTCAAACCCCCAAGGTGGAGAGGCCCAGAGCATCCCAAGCCTGCTAGAGATTCTGGCCCTTTCCCAGCCTCTCCCATCGGCACGGTCCAGTTCCTAGTTCACAGACTCTGTCCGCCCCCCCCCCCCACACCCAACATCACCCAGGGAAAGTCTCAAGCACTTTGCCAGGTTCATCAGCATTCTCCTCTTGCTCATCAGAATTTCCTGAATTTTCATAAAACTTTCAGAAGATGCAGAAGTCTGAGGGGAAGGAACATGTGGCTCAGCCAGCTCCCCCCTCCTCCCCACCCCTCTTCCTTCTCTCCTTAGATCCTCTCCTCCTTCCTCCCTCTCCCGGCCCCCCACAGTGGTCTTGGCCTCCTCGGAACACTCTGTGCCCATGGCATACCCCTTCCAGAGCTGGCACTTTCCACCCAAGTGGAGGCTTTCCCTGAAGGGGAGTCTTATCCAGCCGCATTTTCCCCGACCCCGAAGTGCATCCGGGTGCCTTCCTCACTCACACCAGCGGTTCTCTGTTCTTGCTCTCTCCCCAGTTCTTTTACCAAGCTGTCACTCGTGCTTCAACGTGTCCTTAAAACTGCAGGTTCTTCCAAGCATTTGCTCGACTCTGGAGCAAGGCCCGGAGCCACGCTGGATGGGCAGCCCAGAGGCGGGGTGGTGGCAGATGTGCCCACTCACGGGGCAGGCCCTGTGCTGCTCAGTGTCTTATTCCAAAAGAAGCCAGAAATCTGGGCATTCCGGTGAAATTACCTGAGTTTTACACATTGACCAAGACGCCCAGGAAGCTGTGGCTCCGTGGCCTCGTTCACAGTGTGCCTCATGATAGCTCCCAGCACCCAGCGCCTCTGGGCTTCGGATCCCAGGCAATTCCTGTGAGCTCTCCCTGCTCCGGGCTTGCCCCAGACATCCCGGACACAGGCCCGAGATAAGCAGGGCGGCCCTGAAGACCCACCCCCATAGGAAGGAGAACAGAGCCAGGCCACAGGGAAGGGGTGACAAAAGAAGCTGAGATGTACCCCCTCCTGCTTTGCAGGGAAGAGGCCTGGCTTGGCTTTGCCTCTGGCTTGCTGTGTCACCTGAAGTCTCTTTTCCTCTGAGTCTGTGTCCTCACCTATAACATGGGTATAAAATTCCTGGTTCCTTCACCGGTCTGCTCTGAGGTCAAAATCAAAAAGAGATCTTAGTATGAGGATTTATGACGTGCAAAGGGCTAGAAATGTTAGGCCCTATTACTGCCCTTGTCAGCCCTTAACTTCCCCAAGAGGATCCCCACCCCAGCTATGACTTGTACAATCACAGACATTCCTGCTAGATTCCAAGGTCAAAATTGGGATGCCTCTCTGGTCAGGACCAGGCAGGGGTCTGCTGGCGCACTGGCATCCTCATACTGAGCACAGGTTCTTTGCCCTTCTCAACCATGGCCTGGCCACCTCTCCCACTTCATTGGGTAAGTGGTTTTGGACCCCACACCTGCTGCTCCGGAAGCCGCCACAGGTGCACCTGAGCAAGGGTGCACAAGAGCAGTGACTGAGTAAGTCCACGAGTCAGAGCCTGGCCTTCATCCAGCTCCATGGAGCTGGTGTGGCAGTGCCCAGGGCCTGAAAACTGTAAGTCCCCATAAATGGTGGCTGGTGAGCAGCCCACAAAGCCGGCCCCTCCTGTGCCAACCTGCAGCATGATGCAGTGCACAGGGCATGGGACGGGGTCAGGACACCGGCACTGGGTCTCCACTCAGTCACCTCCTTCTTGCTAGAGTTCTTTTCTAGGCCTGTTTCTCCATCTATAAGAAGAAGAATTGAATTAGTGCATAATTCTCTTAGTGTTTGGAAATGGGGAGTCAGGGGAGGGAGATTTGTACTGTTACAGTGACCAGAGGACACTCCTGGCATTTAGTGCCCAGGGCCAGGGGTTCTGAGTGCCCAGCACTGGATAGGAGAGCCCCGCACAACAAAGAACTCTACACTCTCCAAAGAAAACAATGCCGGAAGTGCCCTTGTTGAGAAACCCTGGTGGGTGATTTCACAGGTCCCTTCCAGATCTGAGATTCTGGAAACATTTACTCAAACCGGTAATCAAACGTTCTTAAAAAGAAAATTCTTACCTTGAAACGACAGCTTCTAGCTTTGCTGCCTTGGAGATGTGGGGCTGGGCAGTTGCGATAAGCAGCCCAGCCCCGGAGGGAGCCGGAAGGTTCCTCCCGGCTCCAGTGCTGTGACTCTCTGCAGTTGGAGATAATGATGACGGTTTACACAGAAGGAGCAGGCTTTCGGCTCTCTAAAGCCTGCTAAACACACTGGCACCTCTTTTGATCATCTTGCCAATGCTGGGAGGCTGCAGATGCGGCAGTCATGGCTCAGAAAGGCTTCGAGATGTGTTCAGAGTCACACAGCTGGCAAGTGATGAACCAAGTGCCCTTTCCCCCCTTGCCCAGGCTTCCTTGAAGGGACCCCCACTCCACCCCCAAGAGGCTGTGTTGACTCACCTGCCTTCCCAGGAAAAGAAAAGCATCTTAAGACTCTGAAATGCAGCCTAAAGGTTAGACACCCTCCCCTCCCCAACCATCACATTTATATACACACACAACCTCACCTATCAATTTTACCATATATTTCAAAAAAAATCAAAGTTGAAATTAAAAAAAAAAAAATCAGTAATGGCCCAGAGAACATGCTGTGAGAGCCAGCTCTGAGACGTGGTGAGAAGCGGAAGGCGCCCCTCCCTCGGAGAACTCCTGGCCAGGTGGGCCTTGCAAACGTGAGGCACCCACGCAGTGACAGCAGGAAAGACCAAGAGCCCCACGGTCCCAGGGAAGGCCTGTGGAACCTGCCCCGCCCCCAACCCAGACCCCCACCCTCCCTGCCGGGCCTCGAGTCCCGCCCAGCCCCACGCAGGACACCCGGAAGCAATGCCTTGCGGGGTCTGGACCAGGGTCAGAACACAGACAAACTGTCAAGTTTGACCTTGTGCTGAGCTGTCACTCTGTGTCAGAGGTATGCAAGTCACAAAGGAATCTTCACTTCTAACCAAAAATCTGTGGAGGACACATGTCATCCTGTTGTTTAAGATCCCCCAAGGCCTCACCTCGCTGCCCCGAGGGCAGCCGTGGACCAGCAGCACCCGTGTCATGTGGGGGCATGCTAGAACGGCAGCGCCCCGACCTGCTGACCCGGTCCTCCTGCTAACGAGCTCCCTAGGTGGCTCGTGCACTGGCCCTCGCTGTGACACTCCAGCCGCCCTGGCCTCCTTTTGGTTCCTAAATCCTGCCGAAGTCTTTGCTGTTTCAGGTCCTTCCCACTTGCGGTTCCCTCTCCTAGGGATGGTCTCCCTAGATTCTCACAGGGCTGGTCTTTCCCATCATTCTGCTCTCAGACGAAATGTCAAATGTCACCACTGCAGAAGAGCCTTGCCAGACTACCTGATCTGAAATAGGTCCCCCTGCTAGACCCCTCAAAGTACCTTGAAGCTTTCTTTAGGGACGTATGTCACTGCTCTACTCTTAGCTGTACAGTGTGGGTCATCAACCTCCTGAGCCCTCCACTAGAATGCACTCTCCGGGCAGGCAGACATCCTGTCCTTATACATCTGGGCCCCAGCATGGAGCACAGTATGGGATGCACATTGGCACCTGAGAAATAGTGATTGAGTTTTTCCTGAATGAGGCAATGTAGGACAAGTATAGTCATCCCTCCATTATTCAGGCCCACATTAACTATACCGTAAATTAACCCATGGGCTTTCTCTGCAAAGGGGCAACTGGGATCTGGAAAAAGGTGGGGGCTTGCCCAAGTTCACCCAGTGAGACCAAGGCCTTTGACCTTTCAGGACTCAATGCCTCAACCCGCGCTCAGACCCCCTGCCCGTGGTCTGTGCAGCCTGACAAAGCAGAATGGTTGCAGGGGCCACTGACCTACATTGTGAATAATTGCATTATGCAGAGGGACTCAGGCCAGCTGCTCTCCGTACAGTGCACAGATGGGGGAGGCTCTCCCCAGCAGCTTCTGCACGCCTCCCGCTGCGCCGCAGCTGGACCAGGAGTCAGGTGTGAGCACTTGCAGCCCCCGACCATCGCAGACATGTGTGGCCTCTGCTGGGCACTGCTCCCTGTCAGGCAGGGAAAGCATGCTATCGGCTGGAATTCAGCTTGCATCACCAAAACGCAGCGTTGGCAGAGCTCCGGGGGCTTCGGGGAAGGCCTCGATTGAATGCTTAGCAATTAAGTCATTCTTCCCACAAGTCTACCTCACAATTTATAGAGCAGGTTTATACCCACTGTCTCCTTGGACTTTGATGGGATGCTTTGAGAGAGGCGAGGCAGATTGGAGGAGCTCAGGGTGGGGGAATAAAGAACGCGGGTTTGAGAGTCAGACAAACCTGGGTTTGAATTTCAGCTCTGACACGTTCTAGTTAGAGATTTGGGACAAGTTACTTAACCTCTTTGTGCCTCAGTTTCCTCATCTGTAAAATGAATATAATACCTTGTTGGATTCTCTCTCTCTCTCTCTCTCTTTTTTTTTTTTTTTTTTTTTTGTATTTTTCTGAAGTTGGAAATGGGGAGGCAGTCAGACAGACTCCCGCATGCGCCTGACCGGGATCCACCCGGCACGCCCACCAGGGGGCGACGCTCTGCCCCTCTGGGGTGGTTGCTCTGTTGCAATCAGAGCCATTCTAGCGCCTGAGGCAGAGGCCACAGAGCCATCCCCAGTGCCCGGGCCATCTTTGCTCCAATGGAGCTTTGGCTTCGGGAAGGGAAGAGAGAGACAGAGAGGAAGGAGAGGGGGAGGGGTGGAGAAGCAGATGGGCGCTTCTCCTGTGTGCCTTGGCCGGGAACCTAACCCGGGACTCCTACACGCCAGGCCGATGCTCTACCACTGAGCCAACCGGCCAGGGCCCCTTGTTGGATTCTTATGAGGCTTGACAAGATAACGTGTATTGAGTTCACAGCTTAGCAACTAGACATCACTGTCCTCCATGACCAGCAGCACTTGGTGTTCTTAGCGTGGCTGTTATTGGTGAAGTCCACCCACTCTCCTGAGCCTGCCTTTCATGGAAACATCCTGATCCTAATAGAATGGAAGATCCATGAGGACAGGGCGCTTACCAGTCCTGGTGACTGCTACATTCTCCATGCCCAGAATAGTACCTGGCAAATGGTGGTGCTTGACAGTTCTATATTAAATGAATGAGGAAATGAAGGAATGAATGAATGATTACTTAGGTAATTGCCCAAGTAAGCAGCAAGTGAGGAAGGGAAATAAAGAAGAAAACAAAGCAAGTTGAAAGTTCTTGCAGGCCAGTATCCAGAGCAAGGGAAGCGTTCTTTGGTAGCGGAGATGCAGTAGTCCACAGCTGTGCAGGGGAGTGGGCCTGAAGCCCGGATCAGACCCTGATATGAGGTCCCAGCTTGGCATCTGTAGAGGTTAGTGCCCTGTGCTCACTAGCTCTGGGCTGCATGGCTGGCCCACAGGAGAACAGGTTGAATGGGCTGGGCAGGCACAGCCTGAGCCCAACAGCTCCTCAGTAGTAGCCCCCCCACCCTGCCCCATCCCCACTGCCCTGGAAGGGGGACAAAGGGTCCTCCGTAGTACCTGGAAATCTGGCCTTGTGTAAGGCCCTGTGTGCCTTTTAGAGTCGCACAGAATGTTCCTCAGGGCTCTGTCACTTACACCAAGCCACAGAAGTAGCTCTGTGTCCCCAGCGGAGGATGGCCCACAGCCCCTGGGTGGAACTCTCTGCACAGTTCTTTGGTGTCCTCTAGTGGTGCTTTGGTGCATGACAGTGACTCCAAGTAAGTGTTCAGGTGGTGGCTGTGCTCCCTGCCCCCTCCTGCTGCGTGGTCAGGCACACCTCTCCCTGTGTCACTGCCAGATCACTCTGAACTCCAGTCTCAGGCATGACCATGCCTCTTCTTGTCTTATCTGGAGAAGACAAGAAGAGGTGTGGCTCTTACAGTTTGCTCTGAGATCCAATGCAAGGGTCTTCTGACTTTATTTAGACTCCCCATCCCCCAGCCTGAACCCAAACGTCATCACTCCTAAAACCACCCCCAACCTGTGCCATTTCAGTCCATGTCCAGTGTGCGCAGGCCTGTGAGTGGGTGATGTTTCCTACCAGGAGATGTTGTGGCTTATTTCTGGATCAGAGTCTGTGTACAGAGGAGATAGTATAGAAGCATCTCTGCCTACCCTCGGGGCCAGTGACTTCTCTGAAATCATCCCAGGCCCTTGGCTTTCTGCTGCCTCCCCCTCGCCCCCGCCCCAGCAGCCAAGGTCTATGCTTAAGCTTGTGGAGATGGGTGGGGACTAAAAGACAAGGTGTAAGAATTACAGGATTTAAAGAGGTCAGAGCAGACCAAGATGAGGACTGGAGGCAGGGACTACTAACAGGGGAAAGGTAAGCAGACTGGAATGTTAGCTGCAGAAGGGGAAGGACAGAGCAGCAGCAGTTGGATGAAAGTTACCTGATGGGGTCTTGGTCAACCCTAAGGAACACTGGATTCACCAGTGGAAGGTAGTTACTTGGAAAGCCGAGGAGGTACGGAGCAAGAGTGTAGGCACTCACTTTCATCAGGTGGTTGAGCTCAACCCTAGGTCTACAGATCAATGGTAAACGCGAGCAGGTTAAAGGATCAGGTAGAATGTGGGAGGAGGTGATGTATATCTTTACTGCTGCTCTCCCCTTCCTGAAGGAGGGTGTGCAAACTCAAGGCAAGGCCTCTCCAAGAGGAAAGACCAATGCGGGGAGGTATAGGAGGAGAAGGTTCTGGTTCAGAAAAAAAAAACTGCAGCTATCTCATCAAGAGTGGAGGGAGGGGTCTGTCACTGAGGGTATATAAGCCAGATAACCATTGTCAGCTTCCTGTGAATAGAGTTATCATTACATTGATCAAGGATTTATGACAGAATCAGTCCTCCACACAGAGAACCTATGAGTCCATCATAAATTATTGCCTTTCATTGTAGAACAACAGACACAATCATCGTTAATGGGTTTGCTATTCATGCATGACCACAAAGGGCCTGTGCTACTGCGTTCTGATGTCTGCTTGGTTGTCAGACATTAGAGAAACACAGCTTCTGCCACAAAGTCACTGTTGATCTTGGGACGAAGTCCATTCTCAGTCTTTCCAGTTAATGAAAAGACATCAGGGAAATCCCATCACCCTCAGTATAATCCAGTCTAGCTCCTGGGTGGGAAGCAGTGCAGGAGACATCTCTAGCCTTGGCCCCTCTGACTGTAGTTTCTGGAGATCACTTGGCCCCTGGCTGTCTTTCACTAGTCCCCACTGCCACCACTGCCGAAGCTTCAGGAAACCTTCCTCTCCCCTCTAGCACTCCAGCCTATGTGTGGACCCAGACCATGGAACCATAGAGGCTGAGCTAAGGCTTCCTGTGGCTTGAGACAACCCAAGGTAAAGCAAGCCTTAGAGAGCATACAACTGGATGATCTGGTTACAAAATGGGTTGTGCCCACAGGCCCCACCACTCCCAACAACTCCTGCTTCCATGTGGGAGCACCATCTTTCTCCAAAGCATAGGTGCCCAGGCCATGGCTGCCTCAAAGGCCAGGCCTAGAGAGCAGGGCCCAGAGAAACAGGGTTTTTATATTCTCCCTGCCTAAGGCCTGCCTTCTACCTTCTACAAAGCCAAAGTGCCCCTTCTTCCTCATGACTGACCCTGGGAATGCCTACCCCTTACCCTCTGGCATATAACTTTACCCTAGGCCTCAATAGGACAACATCCTGAATACCGTCCTTTGATGAGATAACCTCAGTGGCATCTGTTCTAAACAATTTTTCAAAGAAATCTTCCATTTTACTTAATAAATTTCTTCGTAGTGTATGGATATAACAGTTCTGTAACTATTTTTTGTCTATTTGTAAGATTAAGCTAATGAGAGAATATTTTGATGTTATTGGAAACCAGCGTTCTCACTGTAGAAGAAGAAAGATGCAAATATGGGATAAAGGGAGGCAAGCAAGAACCCTGTGGTGGTAGAGTTTGTCTCTATCTAGAGATAGATGATTGAAAGATAGAATGATGATGGATGGATGGATGGATGGATAGATGATACATATGTACATACATGGACCTAGAAGTAATATTCCAGAAAGAGTGAGCACATCTAGTGCTGAGATATTGGTTTCTAAATACCAGTCTCTACTAAAAAGAACCAGGACTCCTTGGAGAAATGGCTGATTCTAAGACTGGGACAAGGAAAGTGTGATTAGAGCTTGGAACATCTTGTGCTAAGAAGTAGGAAAGTGCTCAAAAAAATTAAGAGGAAACATTGAAAAACACAGAAGGCAGCATGAAGGGGTCTCCATTCTAGAAATGGATGTCAGATCTGGAAAAATTTGAGCATAAAAAGAAATAATCATATTACTAGATTAAAAAAAAACCTACAAGTCTATACAGGTATCCTTTTTTTTTTTTTTAATGAGCAAAAAGGGAAGATCTTGTTTACAATAGAATGCCAGGTATTTGAGTGGAGTCATGGTGTTAGAAAATCATTTTGCAACCACAAAAATAATGTGACTCAGGTAAGAATCATCAATGGATGCTGAAACCACTGAGTTAATGTTTGTAGGGGAACAGGATACTCACACAGGCTTAAAGTGTCTCCCACAGATTATTTATTAATTACAAGAGGGAAATGGTACCTTTGAGTGGAGAGTTCTGGCAGACATCACCTCAACCAATGATTATAGTTAACATCACCAATAATAGGACAAAATGCCATCAAGTGCCCCCAAAGCGAAACGCCTGGGAGGCCAAAACATCACTTACATAGGATTCCTGCCAAGAATGCATTACCTAAATCTAATCATGAAAACACATTCAGACAGACCCAAATTGAGGGACAGTCTACACAAAATAACTGAACTGGATACTTCAGAAATATCAATGACATGAAAAACCAGAGTAGGCTGAGGAACTGCTTGAGATTAAAGGAGACTACAGGCAGGACAAGTCAATGCAATATGTAGTCCCAGACTGGATCTTGCTTTGGAAAAACCGCAGTTGCCTTAAAGGACATTCTTAGGCCAATTGGTGAAATTTGGAAATGGATGATGTATTAGATAATGTACTGTATCAGTGGTAAATTTCCCAAAATTGGCGAAGTGTGTGTGTGGTTAGGTAAGAGAATCTCCTTGTTCTTGGGAAATATGTGCTAGATATTTAGGGGTTAAGGGTCAGGATGTCCGTAACTTACTGTCAAGAAAGTGATTCAAGAAAAATATATAGACACTATTATTTTTTCATTCACTGGGTGTGTTTTTCTCTTCTTGCCACCTCCTGCCTGATTCTCTCGGTTTCCCAGTTCTAATTCCTGAGCTTGGGAAGGATCTTCTCTACCACCCATCTTGGGCAAAGCACTCTGCACTCATAGGTCTCTGACCAGCCTCTGGTTTGGCTGCCTAGAGTCAGGTTCCCACCCATTGTCCAATCAGCTCTGGCCCAGAGGTCACATAGTACATCACATAGCTACCACCACAGCTCCCTTAATGGGTGGTGGGCAAGAAGGTCTTAGAAGAGCTTGATAGGCCCCATGATTGGCCAGGACACCTGTATCTGCAGTTCCCTGAGTTAATCCCAGAGGGACTTAAAGGCCTCCTGACCTCATTGTGTGCCTCCTTCTTGCCCTCACTCTTAACAAATATTACAGATGCCCGCTCTGGGTCAGGTCTCATGCTAGGTGCTAGGGGCCCAGAAGCAATGCAGTCCCTACCTTCCAGAGCTCTGACTCAAGTTGGAAGGGCATACAGAACACGGATAACTTTAGTGCAGGCGGGATCACCACCGACCAAGAGAACGCAATCAATGCCCATTGAGGCCTGCCCCCACGGAACACAGAAGTAGGAACAGAGGTGAGGTCCCAAGAGCCTTGTGGACAGTCTCACTAACTGTGGCTTCTGGGAGGGAAAAGGACAGACAGATAGGGACCCAGCTGCTGGAAAGGCGCCCAGTGCCATCCCTGGGTTTCTGTTTTTTCTTTGCACAGCCGGACCCAGCAGGACGGGACATCTCCATCCGCCCTCTCCTGGAGCACTGTGAGAACACCCACATGACCATCTGGCTCGGCATCGTCTATGCCTACAAGGGGCTTCTCATGGTAGGTGCAGAGCAGGAGGCTGAGTGCAGGGAAACGCTTCTCTGTTGGACTCTCCCTCCTGGGGGCCTCCATCAGCATGAAAATAAACAGCCCCCAGGACTAAGCACTTATTCCACGCCAGGCCCGTCTGCCATGTTACCGCAATTGCCATAACAACCCTATGAGATAGTACAAATAATCTCCCCATTTCACTGATGAATATGCTGAGGCTCTGTGTGCCCAAGGTCACTCAGCGACTAAGTGGCAGAGTCAAAAACGAGGTACCAGAGAGTAACCCCGAAACCAGCGGCTGCCTCTGTACCACTCCTGGAATGGCAGCTGGTTGCTATGTAGGACATGTTCGCACCCTGGATTTCACTGGATCTTCTAAATCTGGGGAAGGTTAGTGGACTCTCTGAGTTTATAGATAGGGAAAATAAGGCTCACAGAAGTTAAGTGACTTGCCAGAGGCCACCTGGGAACCTCCGATCTCGGAAACAGCCCTTTTCACTCCACTCATCTGCTAAAATAAAAGATCACGTACCAAGCCTGCTCATACAATTGTGGAATTTCAAAGTCAGGAAGAACTTGAACAGTCAGCCCCACCTTACCTTATCCCGCATCGACCCTTGAATCTTGTCCCCACATCCTGTAGAAACTGTCTCCACTTACCGTCCCTCCAGTGACAGGAAGCTGCTACTACACCCTCCTCCGATCGTTCTGCGGGGAAATTAAGCCAGCATCTGCCTCTCTGTGGCCTCTTCTTAGGAGTGGAAAATGAGGCCCTCTCCAAAAAGTTAAATAAGCTGGGATTCCTTACGCTGCTCAAGTGATTCCTCACCTGTTGCTGCTTCCAAAAACTCTTAGTGAATGACCCTGGGTCCTTCAAGGAGCCACACCAGAAGAGCAGGTGTTAGGGGACCCTAGCAAAGATTGTCCTCACTTCATACTAGTTGAGACCCTCTGTGTTTCCATAGAGGTCCTTTGAGAACTACTGGGTGACCATCTGAGCCCCTCAAGGTGATGAGCTGGAGGTGTCCACAGGAGGAGCCCAGAATTAAAATGGGACCTTGAAGACCGGCCCAAGGTCCTAGGCTTGGAGAAGGTCACACTCTGGAGACATGGTCACCACAGGTGGCACAGACCCGAGAGTAGAACCATCATCAGTGGGCAGAGTTGCCAGAGGGCAGCCCTCTGGTCCATGTAAGGAAGGATTTTGTGTAGCAGAGCAGTGTTCACAGATATGATGGAGCCCCCTGGCAAGAAGTGAGCTCGCTGTCACCGGAAGTATGCAAAATCCATGACTAGCCTTTCCCTGGCCCTTGTTGAATAAAGAGAGTGAAACTAGACTCTTTCTAGCGTCCCTCAGTTTCCATGTTCTTGATCTTGACTGTGAAATTAGGTTATGTGAATCAGATTCACGCTAAACTGGATTTATCTGTAGTGTTTTGGCCATTCATTACCTCCCCCACCTGCTTCCAGAAGTGGCTGGAGATGACTATATCTCTTCCAGTAAAGCTAATACTTTCAGTCAGATTATGTCAATAAAACTGTATCTGACAGCACAAATGCTTTATTGTTTCCAGTGTATGCAAAGAATTGTCCATATCCCTCCTGGCCTCTCGGGTTTATAACTAAAAGCCCCCCTCATAGCCCCTCCTGCTCTGATCCTCCGAGTCTCAGGACTGGAAAGAGCATGCCCAGCCCTGTACGCCCGGTCTGCTGTCAGCTGTTCCAACATCCTTGAACCCCACAGACCACCATGAGCATCCCTAACAAGTGTTCTTTCACTCACTGCCTCCACACCTCCAGTGACGGGGAGCTCCCCGCTTCCAGGCAGCCTGTGTGGATGGTGTGTTAGCTGCCATAACAAATTTATTCTCTCACAGTTCTGGAAGCCGGAAGTCTGAGATTAAAGCAGGGTCGTGCTCCGACCGGAGGCCCTAGGGGAGAATGCGTCCTTGCCTCTCCCAGGATCTGGTGTCTCCAGGCGTTCCCTGGCTGTGGCCGCATTACTCCAGTCTCTGCCTCCAACTGCACATGGCCTTCTCTTCAAGTCTGTTCTCCAAGTGTCTCTTATCCGGACTCTTGTCCTTTGACTTAGGGCCTGCCCCGATAATCCAGAAAGTCTCATCTCCAGACCCTTAATTTAATCTGCCAAGACTCTTTTCCCAAATAAGATCACATTCACAGTTTCCGTGGATTAAGATGTGACATCTCTTTTAGGACCGACAGTCAGCCCACTACAGATGGCTTGCTTTACTAGAAAGTTCTTTCTTATCCTCAGCTGAAGTTGCCCTGAATGTTACCTGTGCCCATGAAGCCTCTGTGAGCTCCATAAAAGCCTAAAAAGGAGTTAGTCTCTGTTTCCTCCTGGCATTCTTCAGAGATTCGTGGCCGACGGCTAAGTCCCCAGACCTGCCCTTGTTTTATGACTGGTGGAGACTCTCCCAATGGTCTGGTGGCCCCCTGGCAGTGTGCCAGAGAGCCGGAGTTCTGGCACCCATCCAGCCCTGACACTCCGGCCGGGGACCTCGGGCAGGCCATTTGGCCTTGACCAGCCTCTGCTCCTCCCCTGGGAGATGTGGACAGCCAGGCCCAGGGCCCCTGTGGGACTGCGGGGGACCGCCTTCGAAAGAACCAGCACAAAGCAGGCTTCACTGCTGGTGGTTTCCTCCCCTTCTTCGGTGTCTGCTTCCTGGCCTTCTGGTTCCCCATTTTAAAGGGATTTTTTTCAAAATAAATCAATCTGTGAGAAAACACTAAGAACAACAATGATTGCATAAAAATAATACTAATTACAACAAATGCCTTTTAAATTCTGTAGAGGACATTTCCATTTTTAAAATGCTTTCAGATAACAGCCCTTCATTCCATCAGGAAAGAAACCTTATGAGATAGGTGTTATTCTATATTTTATTTTTTTTAAGTGGGAGGAGGGGAGATAGCAAGATAGACTTCTGCATGCGCCCTGACCAGGATCCACCTGGCAACCCCCATCTGGGGCCAATGCTTGACCCAATCGAACCACTGGCTGCAAGGAGGGAAAAGAGAGAGAGAAGAGGGAGGGGAAGAGAAGCAGGTGGTCGCTTCTCCTGTGTGCCATGACCAGGGATCAAACCCAGGACATCCGCACACTGGGTCGACACTCTTATCTACTGAGCCAACTGGCCAGGGACTGAGAGAGGCATTATTATTATTCCCATTTCACAGATGTTGAAACTGAGGTCCTGAGAGGTGAAGCGACTCTCCCAGAGTCATACAGTCAGTGGACAGCAGAGCAGATTCCAAATCTTCCAACCTGTGTCAGCCACTCTACTACCACATGGCATCCTGCTGCCAAATTAAACCAAACCTCAAAACCTAGGCCCTGCTGTGATGTTAAGTGGTTCGTGCAGGTCTCGATGCCCCAAGCTTCAGTGATGAGATCAGAGGGAAGAGGGGCCTTTGTGGGAAGGTCTCCTAGAGGGGCTGGACTGCAGCAGAAGCCCCCAGACCAGTCTGCAATCTTGGTCAGCTCTTCCTCCCACCCACACCACCATTTCTGCCCTGTCTTTAATCTGCACTTCCTTCTGTGGCCTGCCCTCCCCTTAGACTACCTGTGGGGATAAACTCTCAACATCCTGCTGCGGATTACATTTCAGTTCTATCCTGCTCAATTCTATTGGGAGATATTGATTAGGAGTAGAGCCGCAAGTGACAAAAGATAGTGGTAATAATAACAGTAGGTTAAGAGAGAGTTCATTTCCCTCTCAAGTAAGCAATCTAGGAGAGGTGTGAGGGCTCCCAGCAGCTGAGCTCCTTACATCCTGTGGGTCCCCCATCTTCTTCATGCTATTTCCACATTGTAGTCTAAGATGACTTAGTGGTCAGAGATGGCTGCTCAAGCTCCACCCATCACATTCCACTCCACCTATTAGGAAGGAGGAAAAGAAGCACCTTCCTCTTTAAAGACGCTTCCCAAAATGTATACACAGTTGTACTTACTACATGGCATTGTCCAAAACCTAGTCATGTATAGACTAGGAAATACAGTCTCTATTCTGGGTAGCTATGTGCATTGTGAGAGTAAAAAATGTCCCAGACATGGGCTTGTCCAGTTTACTGGAAAAAAAAGACTGGACTGAACTTCTAAAGATAGAGACACAGTCCATTTTTGCCACCATATTGCTATGTGTCCTTGGGCAAGTCCCTTCCTCTCTCTGGGCCTCAGTGTTTTCTGTTGAATGCAGGGAAGTAGTCGTGATCATGTCTCAAGTTCCTTCCCACTATGGCCTCCTGTGGGTCTGTGCATGAACCAGGGGTGGAGGCGAAGGAGAACCAGACAGCGGTAACTCTCCCAATCTGCACCCCTAGACTCAACCAGGGCCATCGGGGAAGACAGATGATGACATTTAGAAGACCTGGCTGACAGCAAAGCCCCAGCCTCCCTCCCCCACAACCCCCACTTCCTGAGTAACCCTCAGTTCAGTTGCTTCTCAGAGCGGCGAGCGTGTGCCGTACCGCCACTTGGTAACAACCATTTCCCTCTCTGTTCACCGTTTCAGTTGTTCGGTTGTTTCTTAGCTTGGGAGACCCGCAATGTCAGCATCCCCGCGCTCAATGACAGCAAGTACATCGGGATGAGCGTCTACAACGTGGGGATCATGTGCATCATCGGGGCCGCCGTGTCCTTCCTGACCCGGGACCAGCCCAACGTGCAGTTCTGCATCGTGGCCCTGGTCATCATCTTCTGCAGCACCATCACCCTCTGCCTGGTGTTCGTGCCGAAGGTACGGACAGCGGCCCACAGCCCCAGCCTCACCGCCCTGGCCTCTGGCCTCCAGCTCTGTCACACGGGGATTGCTGACTTTCCTCCACATTCTAAGTTTCACATCCTTTTTGTTTTGGTTTGGTTTTTAAATAAACACAATTCACATCACAGAAAATTTGGAAAATGCAGAAAAGTAAAAGCTAGATTTTTCTGAACTCTCACACAGTCCCGTCACCCAAAAATAATCACCGTTAATGTTTTGTTTTGGTTTTATACTGTTAATATTTCTGATGCCTTTCCTTTTTTTTTTTTTAAGTTAGACAGATATAGCTGTCATTATAGCACAAGTGGTGCCTTTTCACTTAATTTTTTGGCCTCTGTATTTCCCCGTGTGTATAACCATCACTGAGGGGAAGCTTCGTGTTTGCTTGTCCGCTAGATCTCTTATTGGTGAGCATTACGTTTGGTTCCATATTTTTTATATTATAAATAACTTTTTTTGTTGTTGTATTTTTCTGAAGCTGGAAACGGGGAGAGACAGACAGACTCCTGTATGCGCCAGACCGGGATCCACCCGGCACGCCCACCAGGGGGCGACGCTCTGCCCCTCCGGGGCATCGCTCTGTTGCGACCAGAGCCACTCTAGCGCCTGGGGCAGAGGCCAAGGAGCCATCCCCAGTGCCCGGGCCATCTTTGCTCCAATGGAGCCTCGCTACGGGAGGGGAAGAGAGAGACAGAGAGGAAGGAGAGGGGGAGGGGTGGAGAAGCAGATGGGCGCTTCTCCTGTGTGCCCTGGCCGGGAATCGAACCCGGGACTTCTGCACGCCAGGCCGACACTCTACCACTGAGCAACCAGCCAGGGCCAATAACTTTATTTTTATACAACACATTTTTCTTGTTTCCAGTTATCCCCTTGAGTAGCAGTAGTAGTATTAGTGGACATAAAGAATAATGGTTTTTAACAACCTCTTACATTTTTCCATTCATCTGAAAAGCTGACCTTCGGGACCATCCCAAGAAGTATTTTTCAAACATTATCCCACCCAGCAGCACGTGAACCAGAGGCCTTGACCTTTTAGAACCCCCCAGTAGCTGGTCTGCACAGAGGGAAGCCTGACCTTGGGTAGGGGCAGTGTCAAAAGTAGAGGAAAAGCAGGAAACAGAGTGGGGAAGGAGTTGTTGGCCCAACTGGGGGCATCTGTGCCTAGGAGAAGGAACGGGGTCCTTCCTCCCAGAGGCTGCCCATGGCACCTGCGTCCTCCCAGGCACCCTGCTTGTCCCCAAGCAGGGTCCACTGTATTCTAAATGCCCCTGGCGTGTACTCCTTCCTTCTCTGCTTGTCAACACCTGCCCAGGCTCCGGGCCGATGCCACCACTCCTCCACTGCACTCTGATGTTCGCTCTGTCCTGTAAGCCACACCAGCTGATTCGAAGCCAGCTCTGATCATGCCACTCTGCTCTGTCACCCTCAATAGGCCTGCGTGGCCCTCCTGGCTCCATGATCAAGTCTCTGACACTGGGCTGCCTTTCAGGACCCTTCAGTCTCCTCGTCTCCCCAGAAACCCCTGTCTGCCATCCAAACTGCCCTTCTCCATCGCGGCCTGAGCCCCAGGCCTCCCTGTGATGGCGTGTGCCGTTTCTTCCCCCTGGGATCCCCTTGCCCTCACCATCCTGCAGACTTTCCACAAAGCTCAGCGCCTCGCGTCTGGACCATGAGATCCTGGTGGTCAGGGGCCGTGGCTCGCTCAGCCCCTGCTCTCCAGGACTGAGCCGATAGCCTGCCTCAAACCAGAGGTGTTTCTCAACTGAATGAGTATAAGATCAGGGTCAAGTGGCAACTCTTTCTCTTCTATAAAAATATCTTTGTCAGGGACAGAGCTGGTCGTTAGTTCACCCCAGGTGCCCACCAGTGGTTCTGACCAGGAGAAGCCTTTCCTCCCTCCCACGGTCTTCACAACTGTCACCTTCAGGTTTATTTTCCCCGTGGCTCAAGGCCGAAGGCAGAGCAGGCTCAGCTGGAGCCAGGCCTGAGGGGCCCTGGGTGGGCTGTGAAGAATGGTGGAGATGCAGGGAATCGGGGTCAGGAGACCAGACTTCTGCTGACAGGGAAGGAAGCAGACACTCAGCGAGGGGAGGGGCTTCCCCCATCACACACAAGCTGACGGAGACAGCCCTGAGCCCGGGGCGCGGGACTCCCAGCAGAGTCCTTTCTGTGGCCCCCTGTTGCCCCCAGTCCACCCGTGGGGAGGGACTGGACAGGGCAGGGGAGGGAGGACCCCAGGGTTCTCTTTTCAAACCTAATCTGTCCTTTCAGCTTATCACTCTGAGAACAAACCCAGATGCAGCAACTCAGAACAGACGGTTCCAGTTCACTCAGAATCAGAAGAAAGAAGATTCTAAAACGTCCACCTCAGTCACCAGCGTGAACCAAGCAAGCACATCCCGCCTAGAGGGCCTGCAGTCCGAAAACCATCGCCTGCGAATGAAGATCACAGAGGTACCCCCACAACACCGCCAGCCGGGGCCCCGTCTCCCCATTTGAATCCCTGGGCCCCGATGCAGGGGCTCAGAGCTGCCGCCCCCACCGTGTCTCCTCAAGGTCGTCCCTGTGTCACAGCTGTGCAGCCCCATCTGCTGTCATTGCGGCGGCAAGAACCAGGGGGAACGTGAGGCCCTTAGCCAGAATGTGGCAGGAGTTTCTGGCCGACCTGGCCCTGGATTCAGGCTGTCCCCAGAAAGAAGGGCGTTCTTAGAGATCTGTGAGCTTCCACATGCCGGAGTGAGTTGGAAAAGCTCAGCTGTGCACCTCCTGTGTGTCTCCTTCACCACTCTCACAGAACACTGTGGACACTCCTGGCACCAAATGTGTTGGGTGGAGGGTGTTTCCCACACCAAGCAATTTCCTGTGGCACTGATGGGGTATCTTACAATTTGGCTCAAGTCAAACACTAACTACCTGGAGACATGTCAGAGCCCGCAGGTTAAAGGCTTGCTCCCACCTCAGTTCACGAGCCAGCCACAAGGAGTAGGTCCCTGGTTACCCTCAACTTCTGACCAAGTTAATGGGAGGTCCCACGATCCTGTCCTCAGGTTCAGTTCATTTTCTAGAGCAGCTCACAGACCTCAGGGAAACACCTACGTATGTCTACCAGTTTGTTAAAGGGTGTGATAAAGGACACAGGTGAACGACTGGGTGGAAAGATACACAGGGCGAGCCCTGGGAAGGTCCGGAGCACAGGCGCTCTGCCCCGCGGGGCTGGGTGCGTGGCCTTCCCGGTGTGGGTATGGACGGCAGCCTGGCCACTCTCCGACCCTGTGCTTCCGGGGTTATTGTGGAACCTTCATCACATAGACACGATCCATTATTAAGTCCATATTCAGCCCTTCTCCTGTCTCAGGAGAATGGGGCAGGCTGAAAATCCAAGTGTCTCATCATGGCGCGGTCTACGTGATGACCGGCCCTCCTCCGGGAGCCCACCCGGAGTTGCCTCATTAAAACAGAACAGCACTCTGGTCACCCAGGAAACTATACGGGTTTCAGGAGCCCTGTGTCAGGAACCCAGGTGGCAGAGGACAAAAATCTATCTTCTGTTATTTAACAGGTGGCTTCCTCCCTGTGTAACCACCCCAGTTTGCCCTCTCCCAACACACCCCGTAATTGCCTGCGCCTGTGTGATGTCCACAGGGAGGGGGAGTGGAGAGAGACTTTCAGGGGAGAGAATTTGCTGCGGCAGACCCGCCTTTGTCCTGCAGGCCCTCAGCTGGGGCTCGAATATTGCAGGGGGGCCATAGCTGTATCGATTCCATTGTGCCCAAGCCAGTCCTCACATTCTGGACTTTCTGTACCTGGAAGGAGAAACCAAATTACCTTCCTCTGTCACCCTTTGGGCCGAGGGTTGTGACTGGGCCTGTAGTGCTCGGGACTTGTGCTTAATGCAGGAATTCTGATTCAATGTGAGGGCGAGGAACAAAGGGCCATGTGTAGGTTAGGACACTGGCTAAGTCACCTTGACGAAGAGGCCCCAAAATAAAGTGCCCCCCCAAATACACATTTATTTCTCTCCCACCTAACAGTGCTAAGGAGAGAGGTCCAGGTGGGCGGGCAGCTCTGCTCCCCGACTTGTTGCCGATGGGTCTCCTTCCCTCTTGCTGTCTGCTGCGTCCCATGCGCCGTGTTCCTGGCAGCACAGTCAAAGCCTGTGGAGGGCAGGCCCTCTTCTCAGTCCTAGGAAGGAAAGAGAAAGGAAGTCCGTGCAGGCGATCCCTTTACTGATACAAAATTGTACACATTTGGGGTTTGCTCCAGTTACCCTGACAGAGAACTTACACATACTTAGCCACGGGGAGGAGGGGAAATGTAGTCACTAGCTAAGAGTCCCAGGAAAGAAGTGAGACATAGGGTTGTCAGATTAGATATAGGATGCCTAGTTCAATTTTAGTTTCAAACAACCCGTCGTATTCTTAGTGGAAGTATGTCCCATACAATATTTGGGATATACTTATTCTTAAAAATGATTCCTTATTATGTGGAATTCAGTGTGAGTGAGCATTCTGTCTTCTCCGTTGTTTGTCTGGCAGTCCCTCCTATGAGGGGCTCGCAGTGGTGCGCCACCAGGGTCTCCACCCAGCTGTCTGTGCCTCTGAAGCTGGCTCTTAGAACGGGCAGCCCTCCGTCAGCCGCCGCCCGAGCAGAGTAGGAAAGGTGTCTATCCCTTGGCTTGCACCTGCACGCCCCAGCAGTGAAGGGTGCACTCCCTGCACGCCCCAGCAGTGAAGGGTGCACTCCCTGCACGCCCCAGCAGTGAAAGGGGCACTCCCTGCACGCCCCAGCAGTGAAAGGGGCACTCCCTGCACACCCCAGCAGTGAAGGGTGCACTCCCTGCACGCCCCAGCAGTGAAAGGGGCACTCCCTGCACGCCCCAGCAGTGAAGGGTGCACTCCCTGCACGCCCCAGCAGTGAAAGGGGCACTCCCTGCACGCCCCAGCAGTGAAGGGTGCACTCCCTGCACGCCCCAGCAGTGAAGGGTGCACTCCCTGCACGCCCCAGCAGTGAAGGGGGCACTCCCTGCACGCCCCAGCAGTGAAGGGGGCACTCCCTGCACGCCCCAGCAGTGAAGGGTGCACTCCCTGCACGCCCCAGCAGTGAAGGGTGCACTCCCTGCACGCCCCAGCAGTGAAGGGTGCACTCCCTGCACGCCCCAGCAGTGAAGAGTGCACTCCCTGCACGCCCCAGCAGTGAAGGGTGCACTCCCTGCACGCCCCAGCAGTGAAGGGTGCACTCCCTGCACGCCCCAGCAGTGAAGGGTGCACTCCCTGCACGCCCCAGCAGTGAAGGGTGCACTCCCTGCACGCCCCAGCAGTGAAAGGGGCACTCCCTGCACGCCCCAGCAGTGAAGGGTGCACTCCCTGCACGCCCCAGCAGTGAAAGGGGCACTCCCTGCACGCCCCAGCAGTGAAGGGTGCACTCCCTGCACGCCCCAGCAGTGAAGGGTGCACTCCCTGCACGCCCCAGCAGTGAAGGGGGCACTCCCTGCACGCCCCAGCAGTGAAAGGGGCACTCCCTGCACGCCCCAGCAGTGAAGGGTGCACTCCCTGCACGCCCCAGCAGTGAAGGGGGCACTCCCTGCACGCCCCAGCAGTGAAGGGGGCACTCCCTGCACGCCCCAGCAGTGAAGGGGGCACTCCCTGCACGCCCCAGCAGTGAAGGGGGCACTCCCTGCACGCCCTAGCAGTGAAGGGGGCACTCCCTGCACGCCCCAGCAGTGAAGGGTGCACTCCCTGCACGCCCCAGCAGTGAAAGGGGCACTCCCTGCACGCCCCAGCAGTGAAAGGGGCACTCCCTGCACGCCCCAGCAGTGAAAGGGGCACTCCCTGCACGCCCCAGCAGTGAAAGGGGCACTCCCTGCACGCCCCAGCAGTGAAGGGGGCACTCCCTGCACGCCCCAGCAGTGAAAGGGGCACTCCCTGCACGCCCCAGCAGTGAAGGGTGCACTCCCTGCACGCCCCAGCAGTGAAGGGGGCACTCCCTGCACGCCCCAGCAGTGAAGGGGGCACTCCCTGCACGCCCCAGCAGTGAAGGGGGCACTCCCTGCACGCCCCAGCAGTGAAGGGGGCACTCCCTGCACGCCCCAGCAGTGAAAGGGGCACTCCCTGCACGCCCCAGCAGTGAAAGGGGCACTCCCTGCACGCCCCAGCAGTGAAGGGTGCACTCCCTGCACGCCCCAGCAGTGAAGGGTGCACTCCCTGCACGCCCCAGCAGTGAAGGGTGCACTCCCTGCACGCCCCAGCAGTGAAGGGTGCACTCCCTGCACGCCCCAGCAGTGAAAGGGGCACTCCCTGCACGCCCCAGCAGTGAAGGGTGCACTCCCTGCACGCCCCAGCAGTGAAGGGTGCACTCCCTGCACGCCCCAGCAGTGAAGGGTGCACTCCCTGCACGCCCCAGCAGTGAAAGGGGCACTCCCTGCACGCCCCAGCAGTGAAGGGTGCACTCCCTGCACGCCCCAGCAGTGAAGGGTGCACTCCCTGCACGCCCCAGCAGTGAAGGGTGCACTCCCTGCACGCCCCAGCAGTGAAAGGGGCACTCCCTGCACGCCCCAGCAGTGAAAGGGGCACTCCCTGCAAGCCCCAGCAGTGAAAGGGGCACTCCCTGCACGCCCCAGCAGTGAAGGGTGCACTCCCTGCACGCCCCAGCAGTGAAAGGGGCACTCCCTGCACGCCCCAGCAGTGAAGGGTGCACTCCCTGCACGCCCCAGCAGTGAAGGGTGCACTCCCTGCACGCCCCAGCAGTGAAAGGGGCACTCCCTGCACGCCCCAGCAGTGAAGGGTGCACTCCCTGCACGCCCCAGCAGTGAAAGGGGCACTCCCTGCACGCCCCAGCAGTGAAAGGGGCACTCCCTGCATGCCCCAGCAGTGAAAGGGGCACTCCCTGCACGCCCCAGCAGTGAAAGGGGCACTCCCTGCATGCCCCAGCAGTGAAAGGGGCACTCCCTGCACGCCCCAGCAGTGAAGGGTGCACTCCCTGCACGCCCCAGCAGTGAAAGGGGCACTCCCTGCACACCCCAGCAGTGAAAGGGGCACTCCCTGCACGCCCCAGCAGTGAAGGGTGCACTCCCTGCACGCCCCAGCAGTGAAAGGGGCACTCCCTGCACGCCCCAGCAGTGAAGGGGGCACTCCCTGCACGCCCCAGCAGTGAAGGGTGCACTCCCTGCACGCCCCAGCAGTGAAAGGGGCACTCCCTGCACGCCCCAGCAGTGAAAGGGGCACTCCCTGCACGCCCCAGCAGTGAAGGGTGCACTCCCTGCACGCCCCAGCAGTGAAAGGGGCACTCCCTGCACGCCCCAGCAGTGAAAGGGGCACTCCCTGCACGCCCCAGCAGTGAAAGGGGCACTCCCTGCACGCCCCAGCAGTGAAAGGGGCACTCCCTGCATGCCCCAGCAGTGAAGAGTGCACTCGCTTTAAGAAACCCGCAGCCCCAGCCACTGTCTAAACCCCTCAAGTGCTGCCTTGCTTTTCCTGGAACTGAGTCACAATAGCCTCCTAATGCTTCCACCCTTTGATCCTAGCCTTGCCCTCTGAGTCACACAGGAAAAGGTAGCTCTCTCCTCCTCCACATGGAAACTCTTTGTTAAACAGTTTAGGGCTGTGCTCTTGACAACACTTTACAGTTTGTGTGATCCCCTCCCTTATATTGTAGTAGGGTGCTCACTCCCTCCCCAGCTGCTGTCTACTCCCCGGTTCACACACATTCCCCAGACTTCTCAGGGACCGAGCTGCCAGGGCCTTGCATCCGATTGTTATGTGAACTGAGGGTGGCCGGGCTCTGCTCTGAGTCTCTGAGACAGTCAGTGTGAGGCTCCAAGCTGACTAGTCCTGCAGATCCCTTCCACCCCCAAACCAATAATAATAATTACAGTAATATTATTATAGTAGCAGGTTACTCTTATTATATGTCAAACACTGGACTACACTTTTATTGTATTACCTCATTTAATCTTCACGAGAACCCTGTGAGCTAGGTACTATTATTACCCCATTCTACAGATGAAGGAACTGAGACTCAGTTCCCTCCAGCCAGTACACAGCCAGTAGGGAGCAGCCCTGGGCTTGCCCCAGGGTGTGTCCAGCTTCAGAGCCTGTGCTGTGACACTCTCCCCCCCCCCCGCCAGCACCCACTCCCCAGGACGCTCCAGTGCAGTGGGAGTCAACCTGGTCCCTACCGCCCACTAGTGGGTGTTCCAGCTTTCATTGTGGGTGGTAGTGGAGCAACCAAAGTATAAATAAAAAGATAGATTGAACTATAGTAAGTTGTTTTATAAAGATTTATTCCACCAAACTTAGCGAAAATCCGAAATAAAGTACTTGGTAAGTAATTATTATTATATGCTTTACCTTGCTGTAACTCTGCTTTATAAATTTTATCAAGTAAAATTACTTCCCTACTTTATAAATCACCATTACTGTGGAACTGGTGGGCGGTTAGAAAATTTTACTACTAACAGAGATACAAAAGTGGGCGGTAGGTTTAAAAAGGTTGACTACCCCTGCTCCAGTGCAAAGCCCAGGCCCCTCTAATCACAGCCTCTCCTGGAGCAGGAGCTGGCGGGCGCCTTCTTGTGTCTTCCCCAGCAGCAGCCCCTCTGGCTCGCAGTGCCCTCCCAAAGCGAGCCCGAGGTCCAGCCTGTGACCCTGTGAGCCGCTTCTTGGCTCTCCAGGCCTGGCTGCCAGGGCTGAGGCAGGGCTGGGCCGGTGCTCTGACTTAGCTGCAACCTTTGTCTTCTAGCTGGATAAAGACTTGGAAGAGGTCACCATGCAGCTGCAGGACACGCCAGAAAAGACCACCTACATTAAACAGAACCATTACCAAGAGCTCAACGACATCCTCAACCTGGGGAACTTCACCGAGAGCACGGGTAAGAGGAGGTGGAGCCCCTGGCATGGGGTCCTGCGTATCAGACACCAGCCATCAACTTTCCATTGCACAGATGAGAAACTGAGGTCAGAGAGGGGCGGGGATGGTCTGAGGCCACACAAGCAGAGCTGAAGGATCTGAAACCCACGTCTCTGGCCACAGTTCAGTGTCCATCTGGGGCCCCACCCTGCCTGGAGCTGGGGCTTCTGTTCCTCAGACCCGTGGGCTCCAGCGGCTCCCTTACACACATGGCCAGTGTTCCCAGTGCCCAGCAGGGGACACATCATTCCTAGCAGGTAGACCGCCCATGCTTCTCCCAGCACTCCTCAGCTTCCCATGCGCCTCATCAACGCACAGGAATGGTCAGTAGATGTGCAGGACGTTCAGGCTGCCCAGCCACCTGGGCAATGCAAGCGGGAGTAACACAGGCCATTTTGCCGACATTTCAGCACAATTTTAGAAGATTGCCAGTGTTGGTAAGAGTGTGTGGAAATGAGCATTCTCCTGCAATGTTTTGGAAGCCAGTCTGGCACTCTCCAAATGTCAGATGTGAAACCTCTCGACCTGGCAATTCCACCAGCCGGCACCTGCCCTGGGAAACACTCCCACGTGGACAAAGATGCAGACACGTGCTGTTCATCACAATGTTATTTTTAAGGGAGAAAAACTGGAATTAACTTAAATGATCACTACCTGGGGTAGTTTCATTAATTATTATACAACCGAACAAGGCACAGAATTCAGCTATTAAAAAGTGAGGTGGATCTATTTGTGCAGATCTGGCAAGATCTCCAAGTGTAAATGTAAGATGAAAGCCAGCATTATGATACATACAGATGCATATGTGTGTGCATAAGTGCCGTTTTTAAAAGATTTGGAAGAGTAAACAACTAATAGTTAACGGTATTCACCTGTGTGGAAGGAACCTGTATGTGCAGACAGTGGGTGGAAAGGGAATCCTTTACATTTCATTTTATACATTTCTCTTTTGTTTGCATTTTGACATTAGCATATATTCATTTTTGTTATAAAATTAATTTTAAGTTAATGAAAAATCTTGATTTTTTTATTCTTATTACATAAGTAATAAGTATTCTTTTTATAAAATTAATATATAAAATTATAATTAATTTTATTATAGTATATAATTAATTAATATAGTATAAAAGCAATATTATATACTTAATTTATAAGATCAATTGTTAAGAACTTAAATTGAGGTAAGTAACGAAAAAAATGTCAAAAATAAAAATTATTCTTAATAATTTCAGTATCTAGAAAAGGTGGGCATTTCAAATTAGTGGGGAAATGAATTACTCAGCAAATTTCATTAGGATAAATGGGTAGCCCTTTGGAAAAAAAGTTAGATCCTTACCTCACACTTGAAACAAAAATCCAAGTGGATAAACGATTTAAATATAAAAGATAAAACCATGAATATACTAGAAGAAAGCATAGAAGAATTTATTTTATAATCTCAGAGGAGGAAAAGCCCTTTTTTAAGTTTGATGCAGAATACAGAAGCCACAAAAGAAAAGGTTGGCAAATTGAGCTGCAAAAGAAATAATATATATTAACAGTGCAAAAGCCATCATAAGTATGGTCAACAAAGTAAGCCAAAAAATATTATAACTCAGGTAGCAAACTTATTTCCTTATATATAGGGAAAAATTGTATGTAATTGTATATAAAATATATGCAGTGTAATTATATGAAAATTAATCAGAAAAAGACCAACAACCTAAAAGGAAAATGGGCAAGAGAGTCCTTATAAAAGCCAAACAGGTGGTTCTCATGCTTAGGAAAAGATGCTCAGTCTTGCTCCTCATTAAAGGAGCGCAGATTAAAAAGAGTGTGTGCCATGACATCATTCCCACATATAAGACTGGCAAAGTTCAGGGGTCAAAAAGTTGCCCAGATTGGAAGGAGACAGGTGGGAAATGGGCATTCTCAAAGACTGCTGGTTGAAATAGAAATTGTTTTGACCACCAGTTCCACTTCTAGAAGTTATCCTAAGGATATACGGGCAGCTGTCATTATTCATAGCACTTATGATTTATGAAGTCATTGCGAAATGTGAATTCAGGAATCCTGAACCCCGCTACTCTTAGGGAAAGTACAGAATTAGGTTCCTGCAAGCCTCTTGCAGGTTGACGTTTTTGTCAAGAGATCAGTACAAAACTTTGTTTTGTGTGTGTTTCTGTTGAAAGACACCTTGTGTAATATGTATCGTTGATTCATTTACACTGAACTCACAGGCAGTAGCACCATCACTGACGCCTGAATAAATACATGTGGTTTCTCCAGGCACATCACAGCTTAGGACCACTAAACAGCCCTTCAGCATACAGTCAGGAACCATTTTTAACAGCGAAATCACCAACACAAAGCACAAAAATGTGAAAAACGTGGCCCTAGATAGACTTAAAAAAGAACACTTATAGAATGAGAGCTGAAACAGTTGGGAATGTGCACATGTTGGGCAACTCAAAGTTTTCGATACTTTCTGTGTGTGTCAGCAAATGACGTCAAAAGCATCTCGAGTATTGATTTAGGGGTTACAAGTAAATTTTAATGCATAGGAAAGTTTACAAATACAGAATCCATGAATAAGGAGAATTGTCTGTACTCACGTGGGTGTAAAATAACATGTATAAAGTTGCCCAATACAGGGAAGAAAAACAAAACAGAAAACATTTATGACCCTCTCCAAAGGAATCCAAATCTCTCAGCAGGGGACAGCTTTTTGTATTTTATATTTCTTTAAATCTCCCCAGGTGTCTGCAGCACCGAGAGGACTGAAAGCATCTACATCAGCATGTTCTGTGGTTACACAGTGTTTCTTTGAACAAAGGCCCCAGACATACATTTTAGCATGTATCTAATCCGTTATTACTCCAAAGATCAGGGTTAGTTCCAAGTTTTCGATATTGTAAACAGTACTGATTTGAACATCTTATATGTCTCTTCACACAGATCCTTAATTATTTCCTGAGGATAATTCCCGGAATTGGAAATTCTGAGCCAAAGATATATGCACTTTCTATAGTGTTGGATGCTTATTGACTGTGCCCTTCAGAAAGATTTATATAATACCCACCACCACCACCGCCGCCAGAAGTTTACTATTATTATTCCTTTCAATTCTTGGAAAACATACCGTGGAGCTTTTTCTTTGTCACCATGTCCCTATGTAGTGAAAAGGGCCTTCAGGTTAGAACCTCTAATGTGTAAGTTAGGTAGCCTACATTGGTTGATCCGGTCCCCCCACCCCTTTCTTGGAGAGGAGGGCACAAGGCAGGCCACACACATCTGCAGCACGACACACCGTCCCTGGGCGAAGCTTCTGGGCTCCCTGCCTTGCTCCCAGGAGGGCTGCTGAGGAGGCCAGGGCTTGCCTTAGAGGATGCACAGGGATGCTGGGCTCTTTTGCATTCTCTCTCCTGGGACAGCATCCTAAAAAGACTGCATTGTCAAGTTTTTTATTTTATTTTATTTTATTTATTCATTTTAGAAAGAAGAGAGAGAGGGAGAGAGAGGAGAGAGATAGAGAGAGAAGGGGGGGAGGAGCAGGAAGCATCAACTCCCATATGTGCCTTGACCAGGCAAGCCCAGGGTTTCAAACCGGCAACCTCAGCATTTCCAGGTCGACGCTTTATCCACTGCGCCATCACAGGTCAGGCTGCATTGTCAAGTTTTAAAAATCAAGTTAATATAATGTGTTGTAATACTGTTGTTTTGCATTCAGATGGGGGAAAGGCCATTTTAAAAAATCACCTCGATCAAAATCCCCAGCTGCAGTGGAACACAACAGAGCCCTCACGAACATGCAAAGATCCTATAGAAGATATAAACTCCCCAGAACAGTAAGTACCTTCTCCTTGAGACTTATTGCCAAAGAGCACGTGACTCCTACAGGACAGCTTACAGTCTGCACCGTGTTTTCTCGTGCATTATTTTATCGGAACTCCACAGCAATCCTGTGATGCAGGTCAGATGACAATGCTCATTTTACAGGTGAGACTTAACATCATCCAAAAAAGGGAGGTGACTTGTCAAAGCTCACCCAGTTGCTAAGTGCAGGAGATAGGATTTGAACTCCGGTCTGTCCAGTATCAAATTCCATGTTCTCCGTTGTAGCACACTGCCTTTGTTATGTATTAAATTTAATCTTGCTAGGTGCGTTTATTTAACCATGTTTTACTGAGACCTACTATGTATCAGACACAGCAGTGAAGAAAAAAGACAAAAATCTGTCTAGTAAGACAATACCTTAATTTAAAAAGCAACACCTAGTATGTTAAGTGCTAGATGCTTTGGAGATAAATAAAGCAGGGAAGGGGGTGAGGAGTAGTTGAGACAGGGTGGTCAGAGAAGGCTCCACGAGAAGGCAACATCTAAGCAAAGACCTGGACATCCCAGTGTGCTTTGTTCCCACCGGTACTTTTTGATTCTTCCCAGCTCACAGCAGATTGGAAAAGAGAGATTAGAAATGTTAGCCCTGCATGTTGGCTCCTGGGAAGTGACAGGCAGTGAGGACCCAGCAAAAACAGCTGAATCACTAACTGCCGTGTCATCTGGGGCCCGTCAGTGTTAGAGCTAATAGCCGCTCAACCCAATTAGCTCCAAGGCTCTCCTCCCCCTGAGCATTCTTCCCTGACCCTGCTCCTCTCAAGCAGGACCCTGTGCACTTCCATAGCTATTCATGGCACCTGATAAATGGGTGCTTTAACTTTCATCTTTTTATGTCAGTTATTTGAGGAACTAACTGGCTTACACTCCAGAACAATTACTAATGGCTACGTGGCATGCATCAGCGGCTTGCCTATCGGGTCCCTCCATTAGTGTGCCCGCACCTTGACGGTAAGGTATGGCTCCTTCACATGTCCCTGGGACTGAACACAGGTTCAAGCTTTGAGTATGTTCCTGGTGTCTGTTGAATGAGTGAAAATCTAAACAGGATCCCAGCAGAGAGCAGAGTTCTACAGTTCTGACAACCAGACAGGTACCCACCTTGCCCAGGTAGATGGCCCTGCTGGGAATGCTGGGACAGAGCACCTGTTCCCAGGTCAGAGCTTATTCTTCGGCTCCCTTTCCCTGGCTTCTGCCAACACCGTCTTGCCTTAGGAATCGATCAGAACTGCCATTACGCAGAGTCAACTTTAATTTCAAAATGAGATCTCCAACACCCTTATCTCATGAGCACTTATGAAGTATCTTTTGGGAGAAGCCCTTCTGTCCAACAGGTCCTTAGGGAGTGGGGCAGCCCTGCATCTGTCCCCATCATCTCAGCTCCCCACCAATGCCCTTCTTACAGTCTAGGGCAGCGGTTCTCAACCTGTGGGTCGCGACCCCGGCGGGGGTCGAACGACCAAAACACAGGGGTCGCCTAAAGCCACTGGTCTAGGGTACAACCTATTGGGAGGAGACAGCCCCTGTGAACTGATTGGCCTCCCCCACAAAGCTCTGTGGTTTAACAGAAGCAAGAGTCCTACCTTGCTTTGCTTCTGGCTGTGTTTCCATAAGCAAAGTTCCATAAACTCATCTTTATAATGGAAATAATGCTTTGGCCTACTGGATTTTTGTGAAGATCCAGGGTTTGTCCCACCTGCACGGCCAAGCACTGGGAACACAGAAGGGCTAAGATTACAAGGACCATAACATCCCAGCTGCCGTGGACAAGTGCACAGAGCGCCGCTGAGCAGAGCACGGGCAGCGGCCAGGGCACAATTTCCCCCACATCAGCCTCCATGACCTGCCAGCCACTGTGAAGTTCCCAGGAGGTGTGGCAGTGAGAAGGGAGTCGGGGCAGCTCCCTTGCGCTCCGCCCCTGCGTCCCTCTTACAGGCCCGGCCCTGGCTCTGGTTCTTCAGGCTGAGGTCTCAGAAGTTTACTGTGGGCTCTGGGGGCTTCGAGAAGAAGGAGCTACCTCTCTGAGGGAGTTAGCACAAAGAGGGTGACATTTGAACTGGATCTTGAAGGAAGAGCAGCTCATCAGATCAGGAAGTAAACAAGGGCACTTCCCGTGGGGGGAATAGGTTCACAAAGGCACGTTGAGTGGCCATGAGCGGTGTTCTAGGGAAACTAGCTGCCAGAGGGTAGGGTTTTCATAGAGAAGAGTAGAAGAGTCAACTGGAGAATCTACCAAGAGACAGATCTTAGAGAACCCTGAGTGTCCCATCATGCTAGTCACCACAGGAGCCGAAATACCAAAAAGGAACCTATTTGAACTGGCCCAGCAGGAAGGGCTGAGGTCCTGGGCAAGGCAGGGGAGGCAGAGCCAATGGGGAAGGAAAAATCAGCTGGGAAACCTTAAGGGGATGGAGCCCAAAGCCAAGCCCATGTGGAGGCTTGCAAGAATAGAGTGAAAACTATGTTTGCAGCAAATCCCTGTTGGAAGGGCAAAGCCTTGTCCTTAAGAATCACTGGAAGCTCAAGAAGCATCCTCCTTGCTTATCGGCTCCCTGGCTATTCCCAGGGCAGTAATTGGCATGGGTAAGCCTGCATTAAATGCCTGCTAGACGGGTGAATGGTTAGGTGATAGGATGCACAGATCTCGAATTCAGAGAAAACTGTGCTCCTGCCAGCAGCCTTTTAGCCAAAGCAAGTCCAAGGAACTTTCTGGTGAGCAGCCATATAGCCTTCACTAACACTCCTCCCTCTCTCTCCCTCTCCCTGCCACAGCATCCAGCGCCGGCTGTCCCTCCAGCTCCCCATCCTCCACCACGCCTACCTCCCGTCCATCGGAGGCGTGGACGCCAGCTGCGCCAGCCCCTGCGTCAGCCCCACCGCCAGCCCCCGCCACAGACATGTGCCGCCCTCCTTCCGAGTTATGGTGTCGGGCCTGTAAGGGTGGTAGGCCTGGGGCCGGGGTCTCCCTCATGACGGAACCACACAGAGCAGGGGTGTCTGCTGTAGGAACACCGTCGGATCTGGCTGCAGAGAAACTGGGCACCACGGCTGGCCTCGCGGGACGGCTGGGACGGCACTCAGGTGGACAGGGCGGGCGCGCTCGGCACCTGGCCTCGCGCCTTATTTGTGAAGTTTTTATTCTTTCACGAAGAAGAGGCATGGAAATGACTTCTTCCTTAATGTTTGCAAACAGGAAGAACTGGGATATTTGCAACTTTGAGGGGGAAAAAAACATCCTGGACAAGGAAAGAGTCACTAGAACTCCAGCTAGAAGTCACTGAACAGCCTTGGGAAGAGAAAGGGCTTCTGGAGAAGCGGCCTCTGCCTCTGCAAACACGTCACTGGCTGGGCCCCCAGGCCAGCCCTTGCCCCTCTGGGGAAGGCGGTGGGCAGGGCAGCCAGGCCCCCAGCTGCCAGTCCGGCCAGCCCTGGCTTCCTGCACAGGAGCCGGCAGGGAGGCCGCCAGGCGCACGCAGCTCAGCAGCCGGCAACCCGGGGCCGGGGTGTGGGAGCAGGCTGACTCGCATGCCTCCCGGTGGGACCTGACTCTCTGATAAATGCCACACATTAACACAATAACACCCATTCTGGACCGTGGGGATTTAGGGCACGTCACTGCAGACATGCTCTGCAGCATTCACCGACAGTCGGTCATGCATCCTCCACGTTGGCCATGTCCTTGTGTTTGTATCAGGTGTTCCCGGTAATAAGGGGACCACCTGAGCTAATCATGGAATGTCTGTTCCCAGCATACACAAATCAGAAAGATTGTGCACTTTAACCTCTCTCATCAGCGCCCAAGGGCTCGCCAGGTCGTTGTTGTTTTTTTCTTTCCCACTGACTTTGTTTCTGACCAAAGTGAATCATGGGCATTCTTCTAGAAGACGTCCCTGTAGTCGTAGGGGAAAGAGTTGCTAGCTGAGGGCTTCCCTCAGCTTCCAGAAGGCAGCCTTCAGTCCAGACAAGCCGGTGAGCTGTGCCCATGGGGGTCCCAAGGGTGATCAGTCAGCACTCTGATTCTCCTTCATAAGATCACTCTTCCCGTTTAGTTGAGCCTCGAAGAGCACCGGCCTGAGAGTAAGACGGACCTGGGTTCAAGGCTACTCCGCTGCTGACAGCCTCCATGATCTTGGGCAAGTCACTAGTGTCTCTCTGAGCCTCAGTTTCCCCTCTCTAACAAGTTGGGGTTGAAAAAAACACCCATCCTGCCTACCTCACAGGGTCATGCTGAGGATCAAAACTCGATCTCATGCAGGAAAGCTTCATCCCAAACAGTGAAACGGCCCTGACCCGTGAGATACCAGGATGACCATGCCCTTCGGCCCTCACAGCAGCAGGGGAGTGGCCCAGAGGGGCTCCCAGCACAGTCCTCTCCCAGGATCAGCCGGCGGAAGAGAGGCTCCCTACGACGACTTTTGTGACATTCCTAGACAGGTTCATTCTTTGCTAAAGAAAGGCCTGAATGACAATGTCCAGGACGTCTGCACAACCGAGCAGTCGCTCACTCCCTAAAGAAACCAATGGCAGCTTCCACAGGCAGGCAATAATCTCTTCCCAGACCACTGAAGTCAGGAATATGCTGCTGTCACCACCAGGCTCCGACAAAAAGGGCCCGCGGGAATCTTACAACATTTCAGAACACCCTGTTTCACGTAGCATAGCTTTCCTTCCCCCTCCCCCCAAAGAGAGGTTATGGAGGTACTGTAGCTTTTAGGGAAAAAAAAATGTCAACACATCACGTGACTTCAAGTTGAAGTCATTGTCCGTTGAGGCACTAAAAATCAGTGTTGTCACTCACTGTGTATTACCAGTATTTACTTGCTTTCTTGATTTCACCAAAATCAGATTTAATTTAAAGGGCCACATTAATTTTTCAAAGAGAAAGAGATAGTTCATTGTACATAATGTATACACACACACACAAAATAAAATACCTGTAGAAATATTATTCCAGCATAGCAGGAAAAAAAAAAAAGAAACAAAAGTATTGGACAGTCGGTGGTGCGTGTGTGCGTCTGTAGCCCATCGTGACCCGAGCGTGCGCCGTCTCCTAGGTTAACCCACAAAGTACATTCTCCGTCTTGATACTGTAGGTTCACCCATTTTTTTAAGTTTCCCTGCAAATAACAAGACCCACAGAAGTGACTCTAGCTATTTAACGGTCTGTCCTTTTATACGCAGCCAACACACCGTACATTTCCAAAAAGGCTCCAGCCTGAAGGTGTTTTCCAGTGACGTTAGTGCACAAACGCTTTAATTAGACTGGAACTGCCAGAATCCAATGTAAATGAGGAGTTTCTCCTGCCCCTACTGCATGGTATCAATTTTTAATAAATTGTTGCAAATTTGTTTTTATGAATAAAAGGGAGAAAACTGTGGTCTTTCATGCCTACTCTGAAGCCCCAAATGCAGGTCATTTCGGGCCATAGTCCTCTGCCCAGAAACTCCAGGGATGGCTCTGGGGTCGCCAGCTCAGCACTGTCCCTTCCTTCAGAAGCTGCCCTCTCCTGCCTTCTGGTGGCAGTATCGGAGCTGCCTGGTTACCATGCGACCCGTCTTCTGGGTCTCCGCACAGGTGGGGAGTCCAGAGTGGGAGCGGCCGTGAGCTGGGCCAGGACGTCCCTTCCCCGGGACGCCTCTGTGTCGGGAAGCACACTCGGCCACAGAGGAGAAACGTAAAGCCAACACAGACAGAGAAAGGACCAAGAGATGGGCTCTGACGGTGTCAGTCCCTGGACAGCTGTCCCTGAAGGCCGACAGTGCCCGGAGGGAGCCTTCCTGTGCTGGACGTACGGGCCCTCCTTGGCCCCTCAGTTCCTTCAGCGAATTGCCCTTTTTGTCCGGGTTTGTTCAGTTCTCATCACTTGCAACCAAAAAGTTCCTGACTAATCGAGCAGCCTCACTGCCCCCACCCCAGCCCAGACACCCCCTCCAGGCCTTGACCACCTGTGAGAGTTGGCCCCATGCTCCTTTCCAGCCTCGTTACCCACCTCCCCCTGGACCCCACAGACTGTTAGCCCTTCCTCCACCATGCTGGGCTCTCAGCCCGCAGCTCCATCCCAGATTCCCCCCACTCTTCAAGGTCCGAACATGAAACCCCCCCTTCCTGTTTTCTCTGCTGAGGGTGCTGTCCCTGTCATGGTGCTGCGTGCTGAGGGTGCTGTCCCAGTCATGGTGCTGCCTGCTGAGGGTGCTGTCCCTGTCATGGTGCTGCGTGCATGGTCACCCTGGCCCTCCTCCCCACCCCAGACCGTGAGCTGCCCGAGGATGGGGGTCACACCCACTTCCGCGATGTTCCGCCCAGCACCGGGCCCTCCGATTAGCTCGGAACAGGCTTCGGCAGAATTGAACATCGTGGCTGAGGCGTGTCCGTATTGGCCGTTGGGTCTGGAACACTGAGCAAGGGCAAAGAGGCCAAAGCAGGCTGGGGAGACCCGAGGCCACGTCACTGGGTGCCGGCCCCAGAAGCAGGGACACGAGACCCACACACTTCACCGAAAGGCTGGTCCCAGGCTGGAGCGTTCTGGTGCCCCAGACCCTCAGTGGTGAGCCTGCTGAGGAGCAGCCTCCAGACCCCAGCCCCGGGACAGCTCTGCTCCCTGCCACCTTTCATACAGCCCTCCAAATGGGATGTAGGCTATTTAAGGATGGGAGACAAGGAGGAGAGTGCCCAAGGGCACCTTGTGAGTCACGGCAAAGGCGGGAGGAACAGAATCCTGATTGGTCTTCTTCCTCAACCTGTGTTAGACTCAGAAATTAAGAGCTAAGAAAGACCTTAGAGGCTTTGTCCAAGGTCAAGCAGAAGGTCCTGAGAGGGCAGGCACAGAACCCAGATGTCCTGGCTTTGAGACGCCTGCTCTTTTAGCTCCAGTCCGTTTCCTCGTACCTGACCCAGAACCACAGGTAGAAGGAACAGCCGTGGTGGGGAGACATTATGACACGGGGACATTTTCTGCTGCCTCAGATTCCTAAGAGATCTCCCAATTTCCTCAATAAATATGGAATCAACTGATGAAAATGCTTGACCTCGACTCTTAGTGTGTCTGAAAAGAAGAAATGCTCAAAAGATTAAAGAATATCCTCATTACCATCATCACTAATGCTCCTCATGTCTTGCTTGGCTTTGAGGAACAGCATGTGTTAACTGAAACCTAGAGGAAGGGCCCAGGTAGCAGTGTTTCCCTTTGGTCTTTTCTAAAGGGTTCTCTTTGTCTCCCTTTGGTTATGAGTGGCTCATTCCTGAGGTAAAAGAAAGACCGTTTCCCAGACTCAAAGAGAGGCATTCTTGAGTTGAAGGCTTTTAAGGAAACCTGCCTGGGGGGTCTCCGCACCCTGTGCTGTGAAGAAAATCCTGGGATCAGCTTTGAGGGAGAGTGGGAAGAGGTTTCTAGAAACAGCGAGCCATGGCCCTGGCTGGTTGGCTCAGTGGTAGAGTGTTGGCCCAGCATGTGGATTCCCAGTCAGGATACACATGAGAAGTGACCATCTGCTTCTCCACCCCTCCCCCTTCTCTCTTCCTCTTTCCCTCTCTCTCTCTTCTTCTCCTGCAGCCATGACTTGATTGGTTGGAGCGCATTGGCCCCAGGCACTGAGGATGACTCCATGGACCCTCTGCCTCAGGCACTAAAAATAGCTCAGTTGCAGGCATGGCCCCAGATGGGCAGAGAATTGTCCTCAGACGGGGGTTGCCGGGTGAATCCCAGTCAAGGTGTATGTGGGAGTCTGTCTCTGTAACTCCCTATTTTCACTTGGAAAAGAAGAAAAAAATAGGAAAAAGAAAAGAAAGAAAGAGCGAGCCTGAGGCACCAGCCTGAGACCTGACCCTGCAGGTGTTCCCTGTGCTCAGCAGTTTCTTCTCTGTAAGGATCCTCCTGGATCCAGAGCTAAAGCCTAGAAGCCGGTGGTGGGAAGAAGAAGTGGTGCTGGGTTTTTAGAAAAATGTTAAACAGGACTGGTGGCCACTGGATAACTACCCTGCCTGTCCAGCCTGGTTCCTGCCCCTCCTCTGGAAACACAATCTGGAAAGGCCGGCCTTTCTCTTCTCCCTGGACACAGGGATTGGCTCAGAAATATGTTCATTGCCTAAGCTCGGCCAACCAGAGCCCTTCATAGGGTGTCCTGCCAGAATTTTCAGGAGGTCCGAAATCTTGTCCTCCGCCTGAAAAGAAATGAAAAGAAGGAAACTGAGTTCTGGTGACATCATTTAGGCTCAGGACCAGAAATGCCTAAAGATACATCTGCCCTTGATCCTATTGGTTTTGAGCTAATGTGTCTCTTTGTCTGGTTACAGAGTAGGGTTTCTGTCACTTAAAACCAAAAGAAATCTGTGAGAATTGGGTTCATTTTTGTCCAAAACTTTTGAGAAGTCTGCCCTCCTCCCTTCCCCTCATTTTGAGGAGACATTGGGAGATATTTTCCTGTTCCCGTACACATCACTGAGTAGAGAGGGTGAGTAAGGAGGCTGGGGGGCCCAAGAGCCCCGGAAGCTAAAGAAGGGTCAGTGGGCCAGGCTGAGGGCCAGAGGACTGGCACCGAGCTGTGCCCCCAGGAAGGGCCCTGGGTCTGTTCTGCACCCTCAGTCCCCCGCCTGTCCCCTGCCTCCTTGGCTGGTCATACCTGGGTGGCCCTGAGGAGCAGGGTCTATGAGATCGGGGACAGTAAATGGTTAGCACTCTCTCTGAAAGAAAAATTAGTCCCTCCCCCACCTCTAACCCACACTTGAAACCCCTGGCAAGTGTCCCAGGCTCACTCAGTCATGCCTGGTCTGCCCTTGGGTGGCCTTGAGTGGGTCCTGCCTGGAGATAGTAATTCACTGGCTGGTGCTGCCAGGTTTCACTTCTGAAAGCCCCAAGCCCCCCAGGGGGCCCACTAAGCCCCGCCCTTTGTCTGGACCTGTGCTGGGCCCCAGGGGAACAGCTGTGAACAGAACACAGGTCTCAAGAAGCTCATAGACGAATAGGGAGATCGGTGCATAAAGAGAACATAGCATGTGATAAGCACCTAGCTCAGCATGGGGCGCCAGAGAATGATTCCCGGGGAGCGTAACCGCCATACAGTGCTGGCTTCATGGGCGTGTGACATGTATAGTTGCTTACAAGAGTCCCATGTTTGATTTAACCTTCTGCTGTTGCTGTTTTGAAGTATGTAATAACTTTGAACAAGGGGCCCAATATTGTCATTTTGTACTAAGCCCGATGGATTAGGTACCATTCCTATACCTAGACCTGCAGCTGAGTAGGAGCTAGCCAGGATAAGAGGGAAGAGAAAAGCTCAGGGAAGAAACTGGAAGTCAACTCCTATAGGACGCATGTGCCTGCTGGGGCTGCTCTAGCTTCTTCCAAGGTCAGCTGGGTTGTCAGGTGTTAAGCATTTACACCAGGAGCCACATGGCCTCAGGTACCTGAATGATCAGACACCTCACATCCTCTCTGTGTGATGACGTGGGTCATAACCCACCCACACTCTTCAGCCTGGGTGCAGGTGTCCACTTCCCCATGGTTCTGGCCATGTGCCCTCAGATGACTCAATTGAGCTGGTCCTACATCTGTAAAAAGGACGTGATACCCCATCCAGGGGCTCATGTAGGTGAAAGTGCTTTATAAGCGCTAAGCTGGTATTCTGTTCCCTGACGAGCAGACTGTAAGTGAACAGCTTCAATAATGCCGTGGGGCAGCCCCCTTAGCCCCCTAATCTGACAACAGAACGCATGTCAGGTAGGAAACTGTTAGGGAAATATCTTGACACACTCCATGGGGGGTTTTGGAGGGAGGTGAGATTCTGGACACAAGGCTACAAAAGAGACAGGGCAACAATTCTGTTAGAAAGGACTAGAAATTTGGGAGTGCAAGGAGAACAGTGAGAGAGGAGGGAAGCCATGCTCAAGTGACATGGCATTGTGGCCAAAAGCCTTTCAGAACAGAGGTGCCAAACATTTGATTTTAAGTCTTTTGTGTAGCTGTGAAGTAAACCCTCTCCTTTCCTGCATTTCACCGACCCCGGCCCTGCAAAATGTCCCTAAGATGCAGAGGGAAAATGCGCTCCTGCACAGGTAGGAACGTGGGCCGCGGGTGATGGCGACCCCTCAGCCCCCGGAAACCGGCAGGAGCGTTGGAAAGGCACTGGAATGGGAAGTGCAGATTAATCCCTTCTAGATCTCACTAGGCTGCATCACCTTTGCTGACATCCGGGTTATGTATATAACAGGAGACATTTTTATCCCAGAGAGCCATGAATGTCAAAGATCTTGAATGCAAAGGTAGAAATATCAGAAAGCAAGACCAGAAAGAACACCATGGTCACCTAGATCACAAAGCAAAGGCACAGCTTTGGAGCGGGGTGAAACTGGAGAAGCTGCCCGCCTGCAGATTCTGGTGCTGCTAAGGAGCTGTCAGCTGGCCGTCTTTGCTTTCAAGGTCGGGGCTGCTCTCTCTGCTCTGTGGAACGTCCACCAGCCCGTTACTGGAGCGATCTAGCACACACGGGGAATTAGGGCTCTGAGCCAAGAGGAAACACATTTGATGTTTTTTCCCCATCTGAATTCCAATTCACAAGACCCAGGGCAGTGTTCCTTGAACCTGGAAACTGTAGGAATACTTTTTCATACACAGTGTTGATTTCAATTGTTTCTTACGAAGCAAGTGACCTAAATATGTTCAAACTAGATAGAACACATGTGTACATCCTTCCTATAAAAGTCAAACAAATTTATAAGTTAAATGCAAACAAAATGACAAAACCAATAAAAAACGTATTAACAACATTGATTTAATGGGATAAATGAGCTCTTGCTGAAAAAATAAATTGCAGCTCGGGACGCGAGCACAGCACCAACTGCTCCCGGGCACGTTCCTTTGAATTCAGGCTGCCTGGTGTGATGACTCAATTATCACACTGCTTTCCTTTATTTAAACTACTGTGAAAACTTCATTTAGTCAGCAGGCCATGATGTCACTTGGCCTTCACTCAGCTCTAACACATCACTTCTCTGTTCAATCCACCTTTGCTTTATTTCTCATGAGCCGTTGACTGTCATGGGGCCGTCCAGATAACACACACAAATCAAACGGTGATTGAGTGCTGATGCTCATTAAACACTGGCTGAGTGCTTTGCAAGCGTAATCTCATTCAGATCTCACTGGAGCCGCAGGGTAGGAATGATCGTTGCTGCCCTTTTGCAACTGAAGATGCTCAGGCACAGAGTGGGTGCCAGCCTGGGTCATGCAGCGGGAGCGTGGGGTGGGGATCCGAACACGGCGGTCGGACTCTGGAGTGCACCCTCCTTACCACTTCCCTGCACTGAGCGCACCCTCCTTACCACTTCCCTGCACTGAGCACACCCTCCTTACCACTTCCCTGCACTGAGCGCACCCTCCTTACCACTTCCCTGCACTGCCTCATCATAGGTAGCTGGGTTCAGATGACCTAGAAGGTGCCTATTTAATATATTTTAGGTTATCTTAAAATGAAAACACATTTTTTTAATGTATAGATTTTCACACCTCAGATTCATCTGTGGCATCACCTGAGTCTGTAAACCCAGTCTGTGCACCTCTGGCCCAGGCAATGGGAGAGCAGGGAGCCCTCACTGAAGCCCAGGCCAGCCAGCAGCGTGGAAGAAGCTGTACAGAAACACAGCTCTGCCCAAGTTGCCCGTATCAGCCCATCCTGCACCCCTGTCCACTGAATCCGGAGCATGCAGGCCTTCAGGATCTGGCAGATAGAAGGATCCTGCTGGCATCCCAGGGCAGGAGAAGCAAGAGAGAACATGCTCACTAAACTGGGGGGATTGCCAGTCCCAGATAGACTGTGCATTGCTTAGAAATGACCAGGCTGGCAAAAACTGGAAAATACCCAAATGCTATCAATTGTAGGACAGGAAATAAAATATAGATAGATGATAGATGATAGATAGATAGATAGATAGATAATAGATATAGATATATAGATATGTAGATATGTAGATATATAGATATATAGATACATAGATATAGATCTATAATGCAGTATATTCACAGAGTGAAATATTATACCACAGTGAGAATAGGAAAAAAACTAAAATTATATGTGACAATATGAATGAATCTAAAAAACATGTAGAATGAAAGAAGCCAGACATAAAAGAGGATGCACTGTAAGATTCCATTAATAAAAAGTCCAAAAAAAAAAAGCAAAACTAATCTATCAGACATCAGAACAGTAATTACCCTTGGTGAGGAAGATGATATGAGGAGGGCTTCTGGGTGCTGGCAGTGTTCTGGTTCTTTTTTTTTTTTTTTTTTTTTACAGAGACAGAGTGAGAGTCAGAGAAGGGGATAGATAGGGACAGACAGACAGGAACGGAGAGAGATGAGAAGCATTAATCATCAGTTTTTCGTTGCGACACCTTTTTTGTTCATTGATTGCTTTCTCATATGTGCCTTGACCGTGGGCCTTCAGCAGACTGAGTAACCCCTTGCTTGAGCCAGTGACCTAGGGCTCAAGCTGGTGAGCTTTGCTCAAACCAAATGAGCCTGTGCTCAAGCTGGCGACTTCGGGGTCTCGAACCTGGGTCTTCCACATCCCAGTCTGACGCTCTATCCACTGTGCCACCGCCCGGTCAGGCAATGTTCTGGTTCTTGATCTGAGCACTGGTTACAGGCTTGTGCTCACTTCATAAAAATTCTTTGAGGCCTGACCTGTGGTGGCGCAGTGGATAAAGCATCGACCTGGAATGCTGAGGTCACTGGTTCAAAACCCTGGTCTTGCCTAGTCAAGGCACATATGGGAGTTGATGCTTCCTGCTCCTCCCCCTGTTCTCTCTCTATCTCTCCCTCTCTCTCTCTCTCCCCTCTCTCTCTAATAAAAATGAATAAATAAAATCTAAAAAAGTAAATAAATAAAAAAAATTCTTTGAGCTGACTCATGACTTGTGATAATACAGGTATATATGTACATATATACATATATTCACACATTTTTTATATCTACACATCTAAAAATATAAATATGTATATATATATTTATATATACACATTTATATAAAATCACATATATGATAGCACCCTGGCCAGATGGGTCAGTGGATAGTCTTCCCTATGAACCAGAGATCATGTGGCCAATCCTTGGTCAGGGCACATACGAGAAGCAATAGTACACAACTAAAATGGAACAGCTGGGTGAAACAGTGAGTTGATGCTTTCTTTCTCTCTCTCTCTCTTTCTCTCTCTCTCTCTCTCTCAAATCAATGGAAAAAAATTTTAATGTTAAAAAACTCACACATCATTAGTATATACCTCAATAAAAATGCCTTTTCCTTGGCAGTAAAAAAAAAATGCATTAGGCTCTATGAAGATTCTGTATTATAAAGACAAACAACATACAACAAGCTAAGACTGAACACACTTTTGGAAAGGATTTCCTGAAGGAAACAGAAGTAAATGCCAAATCTCATCACTCTAGGCTTGAGCAAAATTAGTAAAACCTGGTTTCTATGAGACAAGAGATTATATAGATATATTGATGAGACATTGGGCTGAAGAGAAAAGAAGAAAACGTAGGGAAGGAAGGAGGAGGAAGGCAGTGTCAGAAACCCTCTAATTTCACCCCTTCCCTCTCCCAGTTTCTTGCTGCAATAATCCCCCAACCCCAACAGGGGGGAATCCGCATACTGTCTCCCCCGCTACCAACCCCCATCAAGGGTAACCACATGCCAAGCACATGCTTTACAGCGTTTAGTTATAGAATCTTGAATAAAAATAAGAGAGTTTGTGCAGTGATGTGGGTCAAATGAATGTTCGCAGGTTCCCTGCTAGCTCATAGAACCTATGATTCCTAGAACTCTTATTAATTCTAGTAGCTAACACTTAACTCAGTGCTTCTATGGGCCAGACACTGAGTAAGCATTTTATGTGGCTTATCTCATATAATCATGTAATAACACCACCAAGTAGGTACTATGATTATCCTCAGCTATACAGGTGAAGAAACTCAGACACAGAAAGGCTAAGTAACTTGTCCAAGGTTATACATCTAGTGATTATGGAGCCGGAATTCAAATCCAGAGAGTCTACAAAGACACTGGAGAAGAAGTGATGAGGGTATCACCAAGATTTGATACTTAATTTCTCATGAGAATTTTCTCTTTCCACCTGTTCAATAATGTTGCTACATTTCTTACCAAACATACCAAGAACATAAAACATGAAAGTCTAGTTTTTTATTTTATTTAGTTATTTTATCTCTGGCTTATAAATTTGTGAAAATTAAACTAAAAATATTCCCCTATGTTATTTGACTCTTTAAAACAATAAGTAAAAGTAATTTTAAGCAAGTTTCCTTGGGATTAAAAGTTCCTTTTGCAGAACCTAATTTACATTCAGAATTCAAAATGAAACGTAAACTAGGAACAGGGTTTAATGTATGCACTACCAGGTCATTTCTTCCTTGAGTCTCTAAACGCTGTAAAACATGTGCTCGGTGTGTGGAACTGAATTTCCATTACGCTCAGTCATGCAAACTTTGACTGATGTAGTGGGCATTTGTTACAATGATCCCGCTAGGTAGCTGGAGAGTCAGTTTTGACCTTCAAGATCATGTTTTATTGCAAAATAAAACATTTTCTGTTTACCCGATTCAGTATTTTATAGGAAAGCTCCCGATGAGAACCCTATTTGCAAATGACTTGTGGGTTTAAATGAACGTAATTCCTTTACACATTATGTATTTGAAAGTCATATGTCAAACAAACATTAATTCTTTGGGCTTATTATCAATTGAAAATAATGTTACTCAAAAATAAGGAACCCAGCCCTGGCCGGTTGGCTCAGCGGTAGAGCGTCGGCCTGGCGTGCGGAGGACCCGGGTTCGATTCCCGGCCAGGGCACATAGGAGAAGCGCCCATTTGCTTCTCTACCCCCGCCCCCTCCTTCCTCTCTGTCTCTCTCTTCCCCTCCCGCAGCCAAGGCTCCATTGGAGCAAAGATGGCCCGGGCGCTGGGGATGGCTCCTTGGCCTCTGCCCCAGGCGCTGGAGTGGCTCTGGTCGCGGCAGAGCGACGCCCCGGAGGGGCAGAGCATCGCCCCTTGGTGGGCAGAGCGTCGCCCCTGGTGGGCCTGCCGGGTGGATCCCGGTCGGGCGCATGCGGGAGTCTGTCTGACTGTCTCTCCCCGTTTCCAGCTTCAGAAAAAATACAAAAAATAAAATAAAATAAGTAACCCTGGCCGATTGGTTCAGTGGTAGAGCGTCAGCCTGGCAGGTGGAAGTCTGGGGTTTGATTCCCGGTCAGGACACACAGGAGAAGCACCCATCTGCTTCTCCACCCTTCCCCCTCTCGCTTCTCTCTCTCTCTCTGTCTTCTCCTCCCCTCCTGCAGCCATGGCTTGATTGGAGCGAGTTGATCCCAGGTGCTGAGGATGGCTCCATAGCCTCTGCCCTCAGGTGCTAAAAAGGCTCCAGTTGCAATGGAGCAAGGGTCCCAGATGGGCAGAGCATCGCCCCCTGGTGGGCTTTCCAGGTGGATCCCGGTCAGGGTGCTTGAGGGAGTCTGTCTCTCTGCCTGCCTCCCCTCCTCTCACAAAAAATTTTTTTTAAAAAAAGTGTGTTAGAAAGTATATGATGATGTTTTAAGGACCAGAAAGCCTAAAATTTTTAAAAATATATATTTTCAATAAGACTGAACTCTTCCCTTAATAAGAGAACTAAAATTATCCCATAGTAAGAGAAAGTAAAAATTTGACATGGAAGACAGCTCCAAATAAATTATAACGTTCATTAGTGCATGTAATAAACCTTTATTGAACACAAAGAAACATGATTTTGTTGATAGAAGATCTGTTTCTCTTGCCTTCACTAAATAAATGGGTTGAAGGAATAGGTAAAATATGCTGTTATTAAAGATTTCAAGTTATTAACCTGCCTATTTGGAATATGTAGTGGGAGGACGGGTATTATTCCCTGGTGCCTCTTTCAAGTCCTCTGACAAAGGAGCTTGGGAACACCTGATATACCCAAGGGCAGTACACCACAAAGGCCACAAGGTGTCACTTTCCGACAGCTTCTTGCTTTATAGCTAACCGTATCCTCAAAGCAAGGATGGGTGGGGGTGAAATGCTGACTGTATGTTTTATTGTAATTACCAGAAGTGTGTCCATTAGGAAATACAGTAATTGATGCATCTAAATTAACAGTAGTTTCCCTTTAATGCCCCTAAACCTAGAACTCAAATCTTTTTTTACTCTTCATTTTCTTTTCCCCTGGAGCAACCCTGAGCATGTTGGTATTATTGCAGATTAGGGATGCCAACTTTCCATCATTACCTTTTGGTACCAGGGATTAGGACTTCAACATATGAATTTAGGGGGGAAAAAATTCAACCCTCAATAAGGTGGAAAAGAGAAGCCTGCATTATCCCTTCCAGCTCCTACCATGAGGATGACAGTATTTGTGTCCTTAATCTTCTAGGCCAGAGAACTGAGTGCTATGTACCGGTATTTCTTTCTCTAAGCAAGTTCCTTAGTCTTTTTGTGACTCTTGCTTTCTGTGGGAGTGGAGCTTAGAAAAAATATTTATGATTCTCATTCTTGAAGTAAGGAGTTATATTCAACTTTGGAGCAATTTACAAACAGGAACAGATATGTACTTAAAGTACATTATTTCTAATATATATATATATATATATATAACTTGGAAAATACAGAAAAGCAAAAAGACAATAAAAATTATCCTTACATCTACCACCTAGAGACAACGCTAATATCACACATCATCTTTCCAACCTCGTTTTCATACACATACCTCCTTTTTTAACCTAATATTTTCTGTATCATTCCATATCCTTCTGCAAACAGTACCTAATCAGTTACTTAACAAATTTCAGATTTTTGGACATTTATACTGCTTCCATTTTTTTTCGAGTAATAAGTAATAAGTAATGCTGTAACGAATTTATTTGTAAGCAAAAAGGAGAAAGGGGCCTAAGACAGGGCTAAAGAGGTGGCCAGAAATGGGCTCCACAGCCCTGATGGAAGAATGCACTTCAGACTGGAAAGAAACGGGGAAAGTTAAGGGCAAGAGTAGAATGAGGGGCCCTGGCCGGTTGGCTCAGCGGTAGAGCGTCGGCCTGGCGTGCGGGTTCGATTCCCGGCCAGGACACATAGGAGAAGCGTCCATTTGCTTCTCCACCCCCGCCCCCTCCTTCCTCTCTGTCTCTCTCTTCCCCTCCCGCAGCCGGGGCTCCATTGGAGCGAAGATGGCCCGGGCGCTGGGGATGGCTCCTTGGCCTCTGCCCCGGGCGCTAGAGTGGCTCTGGTCTTGGCAGAGCGACGCCCCGGAGGGGGAGAGCATCGCCCCCTGGTGGGCAGAGCGTCGCCCCTGGTGGGCGTGCCGGGTGGATCCCGGTCGGGCGCATGCGGGAGTCTGACTGTCTCTCCCCGTTTCCAGCTTCAGGAAAAAAATAAATAAATAAATAAATAAAAATAAAAAGAGTAGAATGAGGCAGGAAGTTGAGCGAGTTACGGCTTAGGTATATTTACATATTTATTAGTTTGTACACCCTTGACTCAACCCAACCCAGTCCAGCAGTGGCACTGGGTCCCAGCAGAGCAGCAGCCGGATCTGGGTGCTATTATCACGCAGCCGTCGCCGGGAAGTGGCGAATGGAAGCTGGGACACAGAAGGGGAGGCCACCACGGTCAGCTGAGAGTCCCCGGGGCGCCTAACTACAGTGACGGAGAAAAGGTGTGCGGGATATGTCGCTAGCCCTGAGCGGCGGCACCAGAAGCAGCGCCGCCCGGAGTCTCTCTCAGCCAATGGCCGCGCGATGCGCCGTCCAACGGAGATCCACGCGGTCCGTAGGCAGAAGAGGCGGCGGCTCATACGGCGTGAGAAGGAACTATCCTTCTACATTATTAGTCGAGTGACCCAGGCAGCATAATCAATGAGAGGAGTCTCTTCCTGTTTCTCTCCCTTAGGTCAACCTAGCCTAGTGACACCTCGCCTTCAACCATTAGCCTCCTCACGCCCTGCAGCTGCCCTTAGTAAAGATGGCTGACAGTCGCGGAGAAAAGCAGGAAGTAGGCGGGTCTGAGGAGCCGACAGGGGCGTGTTGGTGGGCGTGGTTTGGCTGCCGCGGGGCCGGAGGGAGTGTGACCAGCCTCCCTGCTGGGTTTTCGGCCAGTGGGGCGCACTCACCGCAGGTGGCCGTGTCCTTCCTAAAGGTGGGTCACCATCGGCCACGCTCCCGCGCGGAGCTCTTCTTCCAAAGTTCCCTTTGGTCTCGGAGATTTGTCCCGAATCCGGTTGTGGTCCTCCAGCTCCGCCGCGGTCAGAGTGGCCATGGAGAGCGCCCAGGAGAAACCCCCGGCGTCTAGCTCCTGCGCCCCCGGGTCCGGAGAGCCCGAGGTGCTGTTTCCCGAGGAGTCAGGGGGCTGCGCCGGGCCCCCGGAAACGGCCCCCAAGAAACTCTGTGGATACTTATGTAAGTTTGGTGGCAAGGGGCCCATGCGGGGCTGGAAATCTCGCTGGTTCTTCTACGACGAGAGGAAGTGTCACCTGTATTATTCGCGGACCGCGCAGGATGCCAATCCCTTGGACAGCATCGACCTCTCCTGTGCAGTCTTTGACTGCAAGGCGGACGGCGAGGAGGGGACTTTCGAAATCAAGACTCCCAGCCGGATTATTACCCTGAAGGTAAATGGAGTGGTTTTTCCCTTTTCTGCAGGGATGAGTTCCCAGGGCACGTCCGGGCGCGGGTGGGTGGGCACAGATACTTCACTGGAAAAATGATCACGGACCCCGATCGCCCAGTGAACCCTGGGTGCCCAGGTTTTTGGACTTTGGGAAGCTCATTCACACCCATTTCCTCATGGGATTCCCACACAGTGTTGGATCCATAGTGTGGGTCGGACAAATATATGTATATATATCCCACAGTGGTGGGTTAAAGAACTGAGACTCATAGGCACAGATAAAAGTACTGTAAAGTGGTTTCTAGGAGTGGGCTGGGGGTGTAGAGAGTAAAGAAGGATAAATACATGGTGAGGGAAAATGATTTGACTCTGGGTGATGGGCACACAACGCAATCAACAGTTCAAATGCTATAGAGATATTCACCTGGAACCTAGGTGCTTTTTTTTTTTAATAAATAAATTTTTATTTTAATGGAGTGACATCAATAAATCAGGGTACATATATTCAAAGAAAACATTTCCAGGTTATCTTGTCATTTAGTTCTGTTGCATACCCATCACCCGAAGAGAGATCGTCCTCCATCACCCTCTATCCAGTTTTCTTTGTACCCCTCCCCCTCCCCCCTCTCCCTCCTCCCCTCCCCCCACCCCCATAACCACCCCACTCCTGTCCATGTCTCTTAGTCGCGTTTTTATGTCCCACCAATGTATGTAATCCTGCAGTTCTTGTTTGATAATATTATGCGGAGTGAAATAAGTGAATCAGGAACCTAGGTGCTCTTATTGATCAATGTCACCCATTAAACTTAATTTATAAAAAAAGAAAAACAAACAAAAACTGAGTCAGAAAGGTGAAGTGACTAGCCCCAGGTTGGGCATCCACACTTGGAATCTAGTCTTTCTGCCTCTCAGTACTGTATGGAAACTTTTACTTCTGGGTGTGCCTGATAAAGGCAGTTCCTGTAACTTGATTAGTTGGGGCTGAAGGATATAGTCAAAATATGAGCTTTACAATCCTCTCTCAAGGCCTGGATTCTGAATCACAGTTCTTGATGTTTGGGGCCAAGATGAGTGAGTGCTGAGAAAATGTTGGCAGGTATCGGGAGATAAACATTTAGTTTCACTGATCAGCCTCGGTGGTTTGTGAAGGCATATCTAAACCTGTTTCCCCAACCAGTAGGTTTTGCTTAATCTTCACGTTTAACTGAGAAAGTCTGAAACATTGAAAAGGCCACGTGTTTGAAATCAGATGGGATTGGATTCCAGTTCTACAGTAGCTACTTACTAGCTGTGTGACCCTGAGCAAGTTACTTAACCTCTCAGAACGTAGGTAGTTTGTGATTTAAAACAAGATGTGTAAGCATCCGGAACATCAGAGGCACCTACAAATTGTTGAATTACTCCCAGCACTTATAGTACAACGTGGTACCTGATGGGTGCTCAATAAATGTTTGTTGAATGAACACACATGGTCATGGAACCAAGGTCAGAATGTTCATGCCCAGAGGAGGCGTCCCAGACCTTACCTGGAAAGTCAGGTCTGAGCTCAGAGTTCCAGGATTCACACTCATCAGAGAAGAATGTGTCAGGAGATAGCTTTCTCCACCCCGTCCCATCTTCCCACCCCTCCACTCTTTCCTCCAGCCAATTGGACATCTGTTGAGGCCCACAAATGCAGCCCACAGCTTTAGTTTCCCTTTCCTGGCTCAGCCTGCCCGGTGACCAGGGTTGGGGGATCAGTTAAAATAATGGTAACCAGGAATTCCACCCAGGGAAGGCAGGCATTTCGGAGGGCATGTGGCTTACGGGTCCTGTGTCTCCTCCCACAAGGTGAATGCTGTCCACAGTGTCTCCAACCTGTCTGTTACTTTTCCATGGGTGTGTGTGTGTGTATGTGTGTGTGTGTCTATTTCCCCAGCTTTGTGCTAGGCACTGAGGTGTGGAGCAAAACCACACCCGCCTCCTAATGCTCAGTTTAAGATCTGTTGGCTGACAGGGAGATTGGATCGCACAATAGAATGTTATATAGAGACATTGGGAGACTATACCGGGAAAGTGTGACAGGAGGGATCAGTTCCACTGAGTGGGAGGGGCTATCCAGAAAGAGCATCATAGAAGAGGGGATGACACCAGAATCTTGAAAGAGGAAATTGTTTCCTACAAGCAGACAAAGAGGGAGAATGTTTTTTCAAGTCAAGAGAGCCCCATGAACAAATTCAGGAAAGCATGCTACTGCCCAAAGTATCCCTGCAAATCCCAGGAGCCTGGGGTACAGAGGGGCCCAAAATATGGAATGGAAGAACCTAGCCCAAGAGGGATGGTGGGGCATTTGTGAGTCATGACATGGCGCTTGAACTCTGGCCTGTGGGCTGTGGGAAATTGTCAAAGAGCTCTAAGCAAGAAAGCACTATTATATTAGTAGGTAGCAAAAGCTCAGTCTGACTGTTGGGTCAAGAACTAATTAGGAGAAGGTGAAGGTGGTGGTCAGGGGGCCCATCAGGAGGTCATCGCGAGAGAACAGTGGCTGAGCCAGGTCAGTGACGGTGGAGAGGGGTGTGAGGCAGGAGAAATGCGAGAGGAGTCAGGGTCGGCTCCCGTAGTGGCAACCGCCTGGCTGGGCCGGCCATTCGCTGACGGGTGAACCCAGGATGAGCAGACCATAGGACATCCAGAGGTATGTCCCCCTCAGTAGACCCTTAATTTCCAAGAGAACAGAGGCCATGTCCACTGGCTCACTCCAGTATCTCTAGCGTCTGCCGCAGTTCCTGACACATATCGTAGGTGCTCAGTATACACTTGTCCAGTAAATTAATAAGATGGGTTTGGGTATAAACGGGCTGGAGCTTGTCAGCACAAGGTCATGGTGAAGCCTTGGGAGGGCCTGAGGTCTCTCGGAGAAAGTGCATAGAAAGAGAAGACGGGGCATCCTTTTATCTTATTGGGTGCCTCCGTGAGAGACCCAGGCCTCTTTCGTGGAGCCCCCTGGCCTTGTGCACACCTCACCTCGGAGCTTCTTGACGGGGGGCGCTTGCCCTGGCTGCCTGTAGCCTGATGCTTTTCTCATGTGGCCATGATTGTGAGCAGCTCTGTGAGGCTCACTGTCCACTCCCAGCGAGCGCCCCAGCTTCTGTGCCTAGCTGATCCCAGGCCAGCTGTATATAAACCACACCTCCTGGCCATAAATGACAACAAAGCTCTGGTCAAGAAGTGGGAGCCAAGGTTCTGGGACCAGCTCTAATGCCACCTGCCTGAGCCACTTCAGAGCTTTAGTTTCTCCATCCGTGGAAGTGACTGACCCCTCCTGCCCTGCCTCCTTCCTGGAGGATCTGGGGACAGAACGGATGTGAGAATAGGTATTCGGACCATCCACTGCTGGGGGACCAATGACCAGCAGAGCCATTACCTGGTTGGGGCTGTCTGGAGGGTGCTACTTTGTTGTACTGTGCAAAATGGCTCTCCAGTCCCTAGTCATATGCATGATTTCAGTGCATCCCAGAATAAGAGGAAATCTCCATTCCACAAAAAGTCAGGTCAGACACTGAGATGTCACACAGGGAGATAAAGATAGTGATGGTACCAGGTCAGAGCTTTAAAGCTCTTGACCTCTCTCTTAGCGCCTCCAAATCCCTTTACCCACGGAGCCCATTCTGAGCACCTGCTGTATGTCAGGTGCTACACTGGCCACTTCATTACCTCATTTCACCCCCATAACAACCACCCTGGGAAATGAGTGCTGTCATCACCATAGTACAGATGGGGAAACTGAGGCCCAGAAAGGTTAAGGAACCTCTGAGCATGTGGTATTTTTGAGGTGGGCACCCAGTCATAGTGAATTTTATTTTTTCTGGGAAGGAGAGAGTTGCCAAGCCTCCTCCTTTGACCTCCCCACACCCCACACCCAGTGCCACCCTGTGGGCACAGGGCATTGCCAACTAACCCTTCTGCTTCCCAGGCCGCCACCAGGCACGTGATGCTGTACTGGCTGCAGCAGCTGCAGACGAAGCGCTCAGAGTTCCACAACAGCCCGCCTGCGCCTCCCGCCGCCCCTGATGCCACCCTGGCTGGGAACCAGGCTACCCTGCGCCTTGAGCTAGGTACCGCGGGCTCGCCTCCTGTGCACACCCAGGGCTCTGGGTGACTGAGCCTCTACCTCCTATTGGCAGTGAGTGGGAGGAGCTGAGGGTTAGTTAGGGCAACAGTATAGCATCGAGGGCAAGGAAATGGTCTCGAGGCCAGGCTACCTGGGTCCAATCCTAATCTTGTGTGGTCTTAGGCAAGTTGCTTAACCTTTCTGAGCTTCAGTTTCCTTCCCTGTAAAATGAGGTCAATAAAGAAATTATACCTATTTCTTAGGGTTATGGTGAGGATTAAATGAACCCATACACCTTAAGTGGTTGGAACGATGCCTGCATATTGTCAGAGCTCAAAAATGTCAGCTACTGTTACGATGCCTATTATGGGAATGTCTGAAGAAGGGAAACTTTCAGAGCTGCTGTGAGGAAGGTTAATGAAAATATGCAGTAATTGTTGCTGTTTTTTTACACAAATGCTTTTGTGCTGTGAGTTGGGTAGACCCGTGATTTTATCCCTGGTGTTCACATAAGCCAGAATCTTTCACCTTATGGGGCCCACAAATGAAGTTTCTTCATCCTAAATCCTAGAACTTCCCAGCTATCCCGACATGAAGGAGTCCTGGAGATCACATCCTCCCAGCCCTGTACCGAAGCCAGGAGTATGATTGGTAGATTTTAGAATCAGGACAGACCACCCACAGCTGCCCTTGCAGGAGCATAGAGGATGAGGTCCCAGCACAGATCTGCAGCGTGTCTAAGATGCCTCATCCTCAGTTAGCATGGAGCCAAACTGGCGAGGGCAGGACTGCGGCCCAGTACATGTTAGACCTCTACACATGTCCCAAACTGAGCTCATCTGCCTTTAACCCTGCTCCCCTAGTTTTCCTTCCCTCAGTAAATCCCCCCATTTACCCAGTTGCTCCAGTAACCAGGAGCCACCCAGTGTCCTCCTGGATCTCAGTGAGCCAGTCCAGTACGTCACCGGTGGGTGCTGGCCACGTCTCCCTCTGGCCTATACGTCGGAGCCGGCCCCCTTCACTGCCGTTGCCTCGGATCTGGCCTCCGCTCTTAGCTGGAAAATCATGGCAGCCTCCTCTTGGGTGTTCCCATGCCCCAGCCTGCCACCTCCCACCATCCTCCTTACTGCAGGTGGAGGGAGCTTTCTCTGACAGCGGAGCCCCGCCCCTCCCCTGGCTGCCCCTCTGTCCCAGCCCTCCTGGTCTCACCCATCTGTTCCCTGTTCAGCAGCCCAGCGGCACCGCCACTCTCCTCTGCCTGGCAAACCCCCGCCTACTTGATGGCCAAGCTTTAGTGTCATCTCCTCTTGCCAACCTCTTGGAAACCTTCTGGGGCTTTGCCAGCTGGACTCGATGAGTCCTCAACACTTTCAGATCATTCTTGAGGGCTGTCACATTGTGATGGTTCATCGTTTTGTTTTGTTTGATCACATTGTGTTCTAATTAGAGAGTCCTTGTCAGTCTCTGCCCACTAGCCCACAAAGGTCAGGCCGTGTGTTTGTCACCTGTGTCCCCAGTACCTGGTGCCCTACCTGGCACATTGGATATTTATTGAGTGAATATATGAGCAAATACATTGAGTTTTGTAATTAAATGAGGAAAAGAATGTAAAGCCTCTAGCATAATGCAAAGCACATAGTGCTTAACACAGGGCAGCTGTCCTAATAATATTATTACACGTGTGCTTATGTACTATTACTGTTAGAACTGTGTCTTTCTATTGCTAATAATCATCATACAGTAATTTCTTTCGAGAATCTCTGGATGTCTTATGCTTGTAGGGCTTTCTTTGGGGAAGGGTTTATTTATTTTTCCTTCTACACTTTTACTCCACCTCCCACTCCCTACCTCTTAGAGAGCCAGACATCCCTGCTGAAAGCTTCAACCTGAGTTGACGTAATTCCCCATTAGCCTTGGACCAGAAGTGTCAAAAAACCCTCCCTGACTTGAAATGAGAACCAGGTTATCGAAAGAGTAGCTTTGGGCCCTGGCAGGATAGCTAGGTTGGTTAGAACAGTGGTAGTCAACCTGGTCCCTACCGCCCACTAGTGGGCATTCCAGCTTTCATGGTGGGCAGTAGCTGAGCAACCAAAGTATAAATAAAAAGATAGATTTAACTATAGTAAGTTGTTTTATAAAGATTTATTCTGCCAAACTTTAAAAAAAAATTTATTCTGCCAAACTTAGCGAAAATCCGACATAAAGTACTTGGTAAGTAATTATTATTATATGCTTTAACTTGCTGTAACTCTGCTTTATAAATTTTATAAAGTAAAGTTACTTCCCTACTTTATAAATCACCATTACTATGGAACCAGTTAGAAAATTTTACTACTAACAGAGATACAAAAGTATGCGGTAGGTATAAAAGGATTGACTACCCCTGGGTTAGAACATCGTCCCAGTACACCAAGGTTGTGGGTTAGATCCTTGGTCAGGACACATACAAGAACAAATTGATGTTTCGGTCTCCCTCTCTCCCTCCCCTCTCTCTAAAATCAATAAATTTAAAAAAAATTTTTTTCAAAAATAGCTTTGGGATCTACTGTGCTGAACCCTTTCCCAGTTCTTGAATTCTGTGGCTCTGGTTCAGCATCCTTGGTAGGCCTCCTCTGGGCCAGCTCCTGCTGCGGGCATGGAGGCAGAGCAGTGCTTGTCATGGTGACCAGGGCACCAGTCTCCCAAGGAGGATGCTAGGGAGGTGCAGAAAGCAAGGATGTGAGTCAAGGAGGCCAAGGGACCGTTTCCACTGTGAAACCTTCCCAAGCTGACCCAGAAAGACATTTCTGGCGTCTTGAGCAAGCTGGCAGGCCCTGGATTGGCAATCTGGAGTCGGCTGCCCCACCTCTGCAGTCTCTGCCCTTCCTGGGAGGAAGCAGGGGCCTGCTGACTCACGTCTGACTTTGAGTCACAGACGCTTCATCTTGTACAGGAGTGTTTCGTAACTGCCTTCGAGTGTCCACAAGGCATGTTCTCTATAGCTTTTAAGTCTTCGCGCCTTTATTTTATATTTCACCTAAACATTGGTCTCTACAGAGCCAAAAAAAGTTCAAAGATAAGCCATCAGACAGATAATAATGACATGTTGCCAGAGTAGAACACGTTCTACAAAGCACTTTTATAAATTCATATCGTAATAAAAATATGCACACCACTTACACTCTTGTAATACTTTACATGCATCATCTATCTAATCATCACAATCTTATGAGATAGTTACTGTTATTCCCCATTTAGAGGAAGCTGCGGGTCAAAGAGGCCAAGGGGCCTGCCCTACAGTAAGAAAATGTCAGTGCTGAAACTTGAACCCTAGTCTGCAGACTCACACCCGCGGCCTCAAGCTGAGGAGGCAACTGGTCGTGTGTCCAGGGCCCTCCAGGAAGCCAGTGACCTGCTGGCCTAAGCCCTACTTGTTAGGAGATTACTTCTTCCTTCTGCTGATGGGGCAGCCTCTAACGGTTAGGCAAAAGGAGAATTAGAAATAATGTCGCTGAGCCTGACCTGTGGTGACGCAATGGATAAAGTGTCAACCCGGAATGCTGAGGTCGCCGGTTCAAAACCCCGGGCTTGCCCAGTCAAGGCACATATGGAAGTTGATGCTTTCTGCTCCTCCCCCTTTCTCTCTCTCTCTCTCTCTCTCTCTCTCTCTAAAATGAATAAATAAAATTTTTTTTAAAAGTTGATAAAAAAAATTAAAAACATAATAATAATGTTGCTGAAAATTCTTTGTGCGGTCACCTCACGAGGGCATCTCTCCCGGCTGGAGAGGGGCCGAGGCCGGAGACCAGAGTCTCGGGTCAACTCTGTTTCCTGGTGCTAACCTTCCCTGTGGCATCGCCACCATGCGCCTCTGATCCTTTGGACGCTCTTTGCCCTGGGAGCTTGTTCCTCCCTGGGCACCCCTCCCTTCTTGGAACTGTCTGCTCGTTAAAAAGGCTGCTGTAATAAGGAAAATGAGGGACTCTGTTGTATCCATGACTCTACTAGCAGCTACAGGCACAACCTTGGTCACAAAATTCACCCTCTCTGAGCTGCTGTTCCCCAGTGGTGCAACCAACCAGTGGTGACATTTACCCCTAAGACTTAGTTCTTTGTGGCCTCAGAGTAGATCTAGATCAACAGGTAGAAGTTAAAGAAAAACATAGTGCCCTGGCTGGGTAGCTCAGTTGGTTAGAGTGTCATCCTGGTACACCAAGGTTGTGGGTTCATTCCCCATCCAGGGCACATACAGGAATCAACCAATGAGTGCATAAGTGAGACAAGTTTATGTTTCTCTTTCTCCACCTCCCCCTTCCTCTCTTTCTAAACTCCATAAATAAAATTATTTTAAAAAAGAGAAAAACCGATATTGTCAGTTAGGGAAATATTTGCCAGGACATTAAAGTCTTAGACATGGTAATATTTTTGTTCTGAAGAAGGGAGAACAAAGATGTTAAGGTATTGATAAACAAGGAAACCTCAGTTATTTTGAATCAGCTCCCATTCTAGATCAAAGACTACTTTGAAAGATGAGCCTCTAGTATGGCACTTGATGGTTTTCTAAACATTTTTATATACTTGAACTCTGAAGGAGACAGGTGCAGAGTGGCCCTCCAGTTTTAAAAATATGGAACCTGAAACTAGAAGAGAAAAAGTGATCAAGTGTGTCACAGCGCACCCCCAGCATAAGCGTGGCTTGGCCTCAGGTCTCCCTGCTCCGCAGTTGTGGCCCCTTTGAGTCAGCCAGGTTTCCTCACGCTCCTGCTGAAACCCGCAGGGGGCTCTGCCATTCCAGTCAGATGAGGGTTCTTCTTAGCCACCCCCACCCCATCTGTCCTGTCAGCTCCTTCTCCTCTGGGTCCTCTTAGCAACCCCAGCTCTGGCTCTGGGACCCCGTGGTAGCCTGTGCTTACACTGCGGGATCCACCCTCGTTCCTACAAGTCCCGATCACTTCAGCCCGGCAGCCCACAAAGAGGCTTGCTCAGACAGCTCCCGACGTTGGAGCAGAGTGATAGTGCCCACCTGTCTGGTCTTACCAGGTGCAGTGACCCTGGTGGGTGATTTCCCTTTTTTTGTTCCCAGAGCAAGAGGTGGCAGAGCTGGAGGAGTTCCTGTGCCCCGTGCAAACGCCCCCTGGACACGTGGGTGTGGAAGCCGCCTTGCAGCCGGCCCCTGCCATGCCCTTGGCCCTTCAGAACATTTCCCTCAAGCACCTGGGAACGGAAATACAGTAAGTGCTAGGGGGCTGAGGGGCAGGCCCAGAGGCAAGCAGCCCCTTCTCCAGAGCTCACTGTCATCTGGGTGAGTCCCAGGAGGGAGGTGGGCCTGGCAGGGGCCGGGGGCTTTCTTTTCAATTCATCACCTCATTACTTTAAAATATTGCATTCATTGTTCTGGTTTTTAAAGTAGTGCATGTTCTTTGTAGGAAATTAGAAACATCTCGAAAGGTATAACTTTAACATTATCCATAACCTATCACCCCAACAAGCATTCTTAACATTTGGTGTTTCTCTTTCCTCCTTTTCTATACACTGACCTGCATAATTGAGATAATACTGAATGTAACATGGTGATGGCTTCATAAATGTCTACATGAGAGGAGGAGATAGAGAGACAGACAGGTCCCCGCATGTGCCCCAACCGGGATCAACCCGGCAACCCCTATCTGGGGCTGGTACTCGAATCAACAGAGCTATCCTTAGTGCCCAGGGCCAACGCTTGAACCAGTCGAGCCACTGACTGCGAGAGAGAAAGAGAGAGAGAAGAGGGAGAGGGAGGGAAGAGAAGCAGATGGTCGCTTCTCATGTGTGCCCTGGCCAGGGATTCAACCTGGGACATCTGCATGCTGGACCAATGCTCTATTAACTGAGCCTACTGGCCAGGGAAAATTATTCATTCTTAATGTTTAATTTTTTGTATGTCTATCCTAGCTTATTTTATTTAATAACGTATTATGTGTATAGTTTCCCATCGACACACGTTGTTTTAAAGAGTTTATAAGAAGATAGCAATGTGGCCTGGGCTTTGGAGTCAAACCGCCAGGCTTTGTATCCTGACTCTACCAGTCATGGCTGTGGTATCCTTGGCAAGTTGTTTGACTTCTCTTTGATGCACTTAATTGTTAATAAATAGAGAATTTAGCAATACTTGCCTTGTAAGGTTAGCACAGGGGTTAAATGGTCAGTGCATGCAAGCTGCTTTAGAACTGCTTGGCAATAGGTAGGCACTTAATAAATACTATTATCTGCTGCTACTATTGTTGCTCTGACTGAGGAATGGAAGCTTTGGGAGAATTCAGACTATACCCAGTGCTGATCCTGTTTGGGTGTGTACTTTCTGTGAGGACTTCAGACAAACTGGACCTCTCGGAAAGCAGAATAGATTGCTCACTGGGCTGGACAGAGTAGATTAGAGACCCCTAGCTCTGGGTGACTCCGGCATAGCATTTCCCTCTGTCAGTCTCAGTGTTTGAATTTGCTTGGGTCACTAGAGGGGTAGTGATACTGTTCCCAGGACAGAAGCAGCTTTTAAGGAAACGACCATGAGTGTTCCTTACACCTGGTGGTAGAACTACCCAACAGGCCCAGGATGGAGGAACCTGGAACTCAGAAAGATCTGACGTAGAGAGAGACTTGAGGAGTCCGGGCATGGTTGGGCCCCCAGTGTGATCGGACAGGAGGGTGCCTTGCTGGAGATCGTCTCTCTGGAGGAGTTGGAGGAAAGGAGTTGGAGGGAACCGGGTGCATTGTGAGCCTGATGGGAGGTTTGAGGGGGCCTGAGAAGTCCAGCCATCCAGCCAGTACACACCGTATCCAGGGTGGTCTCACCAAGGTTAAGCCAGGTCTGTGCCTGATGAAGGCTGTGAATAGCAGAAGTGGAGCACAGAACATGCAGAGACAAAGAAAGGAAGGAAGATTCAGGGTATCAGTCAGTCACCTCCCTCCTGACACTTGCAAGAACCCACAGAAATTATAAGGCAGTGTTGGAATTGCCCTAGGGAGAGCCCAGTAAGGTCTGGGTTGCCTTGTCTCCTGCACACCCTTGCCCTGCCTGGTCTTAGAGCTTGCCATTGGGTCTGCCAAGAGCCCAGGTCCTAGCCTGGGGAAGGGAGTAAGAGCTTGCAGCATATGGTACTGGGTGCTTTATACTCTCATTGAGTTGTCTGGACAACCCTGCTAGGTGCTATCATAAAAGTTAAGTTCTCAGGCTGTGGAAACAGACATCCCTGTCTGATGCTCAGCGCCACCACTTACCATCCTGTGGCTTTGGTTACTTATCCTTTCCGAACCTCAGTTCTCTCTGTACAATGAAGGTGATAATAGTACTTACTCCATTGGGCTGTTGTGAGGATTAAATACATTTAATGCATGTATTTGAGGGTTAAATGAGTTGTGTTCCTAGCGCTCAGCTTAGAGCAGTCCATAAAAGGGCCTAATTGTTTGTTGTGAATATGTTCATCATCCCCATTGCAGGTGAGGGACCAGGCTCAGATAAATGGTTTGCCCAAGCTTTTCTTTATGACCACTACCTTCATGCTTAGCAGGCCTTTCAGACCTGGAGAGAAACATACAGAAAATGATCTATGATCTGCTCCAACCTAAGTCAATACATTTATGAAATGGAGATGCCTCTTCCAAGCATAATAGTTTGGTTGAGTAGAGGCTACATAGTCTGTCTGTAGTTAGTGAGCTCCATATCCCCAGAGGCGATGTGGGCCAGAGCTTAGAAGGCCCTTTCCTGCCCTGAGTTTGGGGTTTCTGTGTCTCCCACACCCCAGGAATGACTGCTTGTGAGCTCCGGAACAGGTTGGAGAGGCTGCAGTTCCTCATCAAAGGGAAGTGTGGGCAGCAGTGACTGTAGCCTCACCCAGCCAGTTACTCTGGCTATAGGGATTTGTCCCTGGGTCTTCTCCAAGTAATGTGGCTGTGGCTTGTGAGATACATTGTAATGGGGCTCAGCTCATTAGATAGTGCTCCTGATAGTTGTCATCATTCTTTTAGTATGACTATCTCCCTTTATTTTTAGATGGGGAAAATAATAACTGGGAAGGGGAAATGACTAGCCCAAGGAGTCAAGCGCTCCTTAAGGTAGGACCTTAATAACAGAGTAAAAAGAGTCAGAGGCCGAATTTCAGTCAGGTATTGGGAGTGCTGAATTCTAATTTCTTCTCTGTTCTTCTCCCCCCCCCCCCCCGCCATTGATTTGAGAGAGAGGAAGTGGGTGAAGGGAAAAGGGAGAGAAAGAAACATCAACGCATTATTCCACTTAGTTCCATTTAGTTCTACAATTCATTGGTCGCTTCTCATATGTGCCCTGACTGTGGATTGAACCTGCAACCTCGGCACACTGAAACAATGCTCTATCCACTGAGCCACCCACCCAGGGCCTTCTCTGTTGATTTAACTGATTAGTTTTTCCTCCATCAGTCAGTAGTACAGTCTATTTCTTTGCTTATTTTGGACCCAACTATACCAAAACACTGGATTTTTTTTAAAGATAAGTTTCAGATTAAATAATGATTTTTTGAAAAAATTGACAAACCTTTAGCTAGACAAAAGAAAGGCATAAGACTCAATTACTAAAGTCAAGAACAAATGAGGGGACAATGCTACCAATCTCCCAGAAATAATATTTGAGCCAGCTGGTTACAATCTCCCAGAAATAATAAAGGTTAAAATGGAAGACTCTGAACAAATATTTGCCAACAATTTGGATAACTTAGATCAGTGGGTTTTAACCACTGATCTGCAGTCCCGTGCTGGTTTATAGAAGAATTAGCCATCTTGATGTTGTATGAAGATTATAGGGTCTATGACCATTGGATCTGCCAGAATTTTCATGCTGGTCCGCAAGAGTTAACCACCCTGATGTTATTACCTCTTTTGAAACTGGCCAGAAATTTGACTAAACCATTGACTTAGATGAAATAGACAAATTTCTAGAAAGACACTAGTTACTAAAACTGGCTCAAGAAGAAATAGAAGGTCTGAGTAGACCTATAACATGAAAAGATACTGTTTAGTAATCAAAATATCTACCCACAAAAATAAACAAAAATGAAAATAACACCTGAACCAGATAACTTCACAGATGAATTCTACCAAACATTTAAAGAATAATGCTAATTCTTCACAAATTCTTCCCCCCCAAAAGGAAACACTCCCAATTCATTCTATAAGGCTAGTATTACCCTGATACCAAAACCAAACAAAGATGTAACACAATTTTTTTTAATATGCATAGCTTTCACCTAGAATTTACTTGTGTTAATTTTGCCAGCAGGCATGTTTTTCTAACTTGCCTCTTCACAGAGGACATGGATTTTCAGGAGTCCCAGCTTTGTATAAAATTTCAATTTCAACTCCATACTTTGTATGGGTCCAAATCTTACTTTCTTTCCTCTGTTGCAACCAAGGCTTTAGGTTTTTGGTATCAACAATTGATCTCTGATCACAAGGAAAAAGGTGTAACTGTGGATGAGGGATGCTAACTAGACTTACCGTGGTGATCATTTCACAGTATATACATATATTGAGTAAATATGTTGTATATCTGAAATAAATGTTATTTGTCAATTATATCTCGGTATAAAAAATCAAAACAGTTGATCCCTGGACAGATGTCTAGCCTAGTCAATTCTCACAATAATGCTGCAAACAAACACTTCAAAATTCAGTGTTATATAATATGCGTTTATTTTGCACCCACGTGGGTTCAGGTGATACAGGCTAGGTTCACCTGGTCATGACTCTTAGCTGTTGGTAAGATCTAGTTCTACATGTGTATCTCATTTTCCATGCACCAGCAGCTACCTCAGACATGTTCCTCAAGAGAGGAAGTCCTGTATGGAAGCACTGTTTAAGCCTACATTTACATCACATCTGCTAAACTCCCTTTGGCCAAAGCAAGTCACGTGGCCATACTCAGAGTCAAGAGGGGGTCGGGGAGATGCTGGGCTCCCACAGAGGTAGAGGGGAAGGACTGAATACTGGCATACCTTGTTTTGTTACATTTCATAGAGACTGGTTGTTGTTGTTTTTTTATAAATTAAAGTTTTGTGGTAACCTGCACGGAGCAAGTCTGTTAGTGCCAATTTTTGAGCGGGCTTGGCAATTTTAACAATAAGGTATTTTTAAGTTAAGGTCTCTCCAAGGTAGAGCAAATGCCTACATTTGCTGAACAGTAACCTACATGTTTATCTTCCTCTAGACTTCCCACTTAAGTTTTACCTACTTGTTCATGTTTAATACCTAGAAATTTCTCTTACTTTCCTGAGAATTCAGCAAAAATAGTTTTGAGGCCCTGGCCGGTTGGCTCAGTGGTAGAGCGTCGGCCTGGCGTGCGGAAGTCCCGGGTTTGATTCCCTGCCAGGGCACACTGGAGAAGCGCCCATCTGCTTCTCCACCCCTCCCCCTCTCCTTCCTCTCTGTCTCTCTCTTCCCCTCCCGCAGCCAAGGCTCCATTGGAGCAAAGATGGCCCGGGCGCTGGGGATGGCTCCTTGGCCTCTGCCCCAGGCGCTAGAGTGGCTCTGGTCGCAACAGAGCGACACCCCGGAGGGGCAGAGCATCGCCCCCTGGTGGGCAGAGCGTCACCCCCTGGTGGGCGTGCCGGGTAGATCCCAGTCGGGCGCATGCGGGAGTCTGTCTGACTGTCTCTCCCTGTTTCCAGCTTCAGAAAAATACAAAAAAAAAAAAAGTTTTGAAATGTGTTTTGTATTTATCTACCATCTGAGTGTTTTGAAATAAAGGTTTTTCAGACAGAGTAATTTGTCCCTTATTGCTAGAAGTCGACACTGTATCACAGTGACATAGCAGAGCCAGGATTCCGGCACAGATCTACAGACTCCCGCGTCCTCTTCTCTGACCACACTATTGCTGCCCTTAAATAAGGGACTTCCTAGCGCAGTGTGTTCTGTTGACCATGGCCACTGTGAGAAATAGCTCAGTACACACACACATATATTTCACAGAAAACTGAGCCTCTCCAAATGGGGTACGTTCTCATGTTTTCCATTTTGTGTTTTAAATGCTGGCCGTGACACTAAACTCATTTTACAATCTACCAATGGTTTATCACTTGTAGTTTGAAAAACACTGACCTACTAAACTCTTTTAATCATTTTTTCTTTCTTGCTATTAATTTTGGAATATGCAAACTTTTATATCTTTGCGAAGGGAAAATTAACTCAATTGAACTGCCTTTTCATCTGACTCATTATAAATTTCTCTGTGGTCCCTAGTCCTAGGCCCCCCTTAGGGTGCTACCTTGTTCCTTCCTATAAACTAAACATGTATTGACCTTGCACTCTGGGCACGTGCAACCCCAGTGCCAGGTGCCAGCAACATGCAGGTAGGTTAGTGCCCAGTCGTGAAGGAAAGACATCGTCATTATTCAGCCTAGACAAGTACTTGGTCACAGTTGCCCATTCATGAAGTACAGTGAGCTCCTTGGAGGCTGAGATGACCAGTGAAGGCTTCAGAGAGAACAGATAGGAGCAGGGAAAGAAGGCAAGAGCAGAGGATGCTGGGAGATGTGTGGAACTCTTCTCAGCAGAAGTAGGGAGTCACTGGTGGTATATTTGAGCCAGCTGGTTACAAGACTAGGTGAAAGGTTTAGGAAAGTTAGTTTGACAAGTCTGTTCAAAACTCAGTCAATGCATAGGTAGTAAGAACCCTCTATATTTCAGACACTGTTCTGGTCATTCAGAGTACTTCAGTGAACAGAACAGACAAACATCCCTGCCCTCATGGAGCTTATACTCCAGCAGTGGGGTTGGAGCAGGGGAGTCAGCGTGTATTGTGTATAAGCAGTGTTGTGGAAGGTGATAAGTACAATGGAATAGTGGAGAGGAGAGGGGAGGGGAAGGGGCATCAGGAGTGGCTCAGATGGGGTGCATCACACAGCCTACCTGTTGTCTAGCAGACTGATCAAGCCACGACTGAGGGTAGAGGTGGGGTCTGAGCTCTAGCAGTGACAGGTGGGAAGAGAGGGGCAGAATAGCAGGACTGTCAACCTCACGTTCCTCTGTTTTCCTTCAGAAACACGATGTGCAACATCCGAGGCAACAGGCAGGCCCAAGGACCAGGCCATGGACCTCCAGAGGAAGGTTCTGCACTGGGCAGGGAGCCTCAGAGGGAGGAGCAGCCCTCACCCTCCGACCCCAGTGCCCCAGGTGAGCCTGTGCCAGGTCTGAGCTGCCGTCAGAGACCGAGGGAGTGCCCTGCTCCTGCCCAGAGCCAGCCTCTGTGCCTTGGTGTGTCAGCGATGGAACTCCCCCGGCCACTCTCCCGGGTGTATGAGTCTAGGAGCCATGACTTATTACTGTTGTTGTTTTTGTAGTAAAGTATACATAACATACAATGTAACCAGTTTCAGTGTACATTTGAGTGGTTTTAGTACATTCACAGTCTTCTGCAAACAGCACTTCCATCATCACTAGAACTCTCTTCATCTTCCCAAACTGAAACTCTTAGCCATGATTCTTGAAGTTATAAGGGAAAATCTCACTCACCTTCTTAATTTTTTAAAAAATATATAAGGAAAGGCTTATTAAAATTGGTAAGATCTGCCTGAAAAAGCGGAGCAGGTGACCTTCAGGTACCCACCCAGCTGTGACAGAGTGCTTTATTATGTCTGTCACACAATGCGAGGGACCTCACCATTGGAGGAGGGTAGCTTCTTTGAAAGTAACATTGGTGCCCTTTTTCACTCAGAACCTTTTTAGGTTTCAACCATGTGAACTAAGCGCTTTCTCTGCATAAACTGTTTAATCTCTACAACAGCCTGAGCGTTAGATACTGTTGTTGTTGTTGTTTAATAAATGAGGGAACTGAGGGCAGGAAAATGGAGTGACTGGCTCACGACCTCACTGTGAGTGACAGACCCAGGGTTCAGGCCCAGCGCTCTGGCCCCATCCTGTGGCCTGAGCCTCTTTTCCTAAACCAATGATTTTTAACACTACATCTTCATTGCCATGCAACCTTCATGGCATAAACAAATTCTAATACACGGAGCAGGTAACAGCTGAGTTGAGTCATGGCTGGGAGTCTGGGCACCCTGTGGCCCCCCACCTTAGTCCCTCTCAGTCAGCCGTGAGGCACTCCCACGAAATCCTAGGGGACTGATTGAGAAGCGCTGCCTTAGGCCTTGTTTTCTCCAACTGCAAAATGAGCACAGTGATCCCTGTGCGGCCTGCCATCAGGGCTGGTGGTGGTAGAGACAGCGGAGATCAGCGGGGCTACGGGTCTGAGCCTGGAGTCAGTCTGCCTGGAGTCCTGGGCCGGAAAGAGAGGCACCGCGTCCTCGGAGCTCTGCGGGCTGCTCTGCTCTTAGTTCGATCGGATTTCTTTTAAATCTGGAACAAGACCATTCTGTTCTAGTACCCAACAAGTTTGAGGAGTTACTAGCTCCTGTCATCTGTTCAAGACTGGCTGGCTCTCACCCTGGTCCCCAGGAGAAAGATGCTAAGTCATTTGGCTTGTCCTCCAAGCCCTTCCTGCCCCCTTCCCTGGGATCCCATTCCACATCTCCTTATTTTTAACACCTTAGTCTGGGGATAGCTTATTAAAATACATATCTGGGGAAAGAAAGTGAGTGATTAGGGTTAGAAAATTTAGGTATGATCCTTCAGAGTAGATGTGGGTGGGCAGCAGATGTGGCTCTGAGCATCCCAGCAGCCACTGCAAAAAGGGAGATGCAGTGGTAGGATTAGTTCCAGTGTCCATCACACCAAACATGTATTTCCTTGGAAGAGGCAAAGCGTTTTCTGTACTGGGGCCTCATAACAGGCGTGATGTGTATGTGCCGTGTAACTAAGATTCTAAAGGTCCCTTGACCATATAATCAGTCATTAAATGTTCCTGGTTGCAGACCAGGGCCATTAAATGTCCCTAAAGCAAAGGCTGAGGACAAGGCAGGACAGGGTGGCCTGAATGAGTGACTCTCTGATCTTGAATTTGACTTAAGAATAAAAGCACTGGTCAGCAAAGGTTTTTTGTAAAGAGCCAGACAGTAAATATAGGAGGCCTAGTGAGCCATATGGTCCCCATTGCAAGTACTTGGTTCTGCCTTGTGGAGTAAACCCAGCACAGATGATGCACAAACAAACAGGTGTGGCTATGTCTCAATAAAACTTTATTTACAAAAGTAGCCTGTGGGCCATCAGTTGCTGACCTGGCTCTAGAGGAAACAAAAGGACTGTGCAGCCTTGAAGCAATTAATTGTGGAAAATATGTCCCCTAACTTAGCTTGTAGTAGGAATCAAATAAGAGTTTGAGCTACTCTCTCGGGCAAGAATGCAGAGTATGGCCCTAGTGGGCTAGCTCAGTTGTTTAGAGCATCGTCCCAAAGCACTGATGTTGCTGGTTCGATCCCCAGTCAGATCATATACAGGAACAGATGTTCCTGTTTCTCCCCTGCCCTCTCCCTCTCTCCAGAATCAATGAAATAAACACTTAGAAAAAAAAGAATGCAGAGTACAGATACTCTGTGTTCCTGTCAAGAGACAGGTCTGTGCACTTTGATAGTTGCTCAGAGAGTAGAGGTGGGGTCCTGACAGAGCCTGTGACTGAGGGGGCAACCACCTGGCAGACCCCAGCAGGGGAGTATGAGGTACCCCTGCAGGTTGGGACCCAAGAGTAGGGGACAGGCAGATTAGAGGAAGGGCTGACTGACCTGGCCAGCACGGTGTAATAGTGCTCATTTAGACCAGCCCTTAGAAGCAGCATCAGCATCAGCTAGGGATGTTTTAGAAATGCAAATTCTCAAGCCCACCCCGGGCCTATTGAATGAAGTGCTCTGGGAGTAGGTCCCACAGTCTGCATTTTACCAAGCCCTCCAGGTGCTCTGCAGCGAGCTCAGGTTTGAGAATTGCCAAGACCCCTGGTCATAACCTCTGTGTTTCTCCTGTTGATCAGGGAAAGATCCAGCAGATTCTCTGAAGCCTGCACCCAAGTCCTCGCTGACTGCCAATTTCATTCAGAAAGCCAAGCGCCAGAACAGCACCTTCCCGCTCTTTGCTGAAGGACTCACACGGAACCGGACTGCCCAGGAGAAAGCCTTGGCCTTGGAGCAACAGGTCCTGGTACTGACCAAGGAGCTCAAGTCGCAGAAGGTGAGTTCTGGCCCCAGAGAGACCCCGGGCTCCAGGATACCCCTCTGGGTATATGCCAGCCCCTAACAGCCAAACTGGGTGGTTGAAAATGCTCCACTGTTGATTACTTGGGAACATGCTGCCACTCAAACTAGGTGACAGAAAGCTACCAAGGGCAGGGTCTCTGGAGACGACTTTAATAATCGCCTCTCAGGCCGCTCCTGAAGGACTATGCGTGGTCTGGCCCCACACCTGAAGAGGGACAGTATTTGGACAAAGGTGATTTGGATGGAGGGTCCTGGAAGGGCCACCAAAGGAACCAGGGGATCTTGTGGGCTGCTAAGTGGGCGTACCTCTCTGAAGGGCATCACGGGACAGAGAAAGCAGGCACTTCTTCCAGCCCTGGGGCTGAGTCAGACCCAACAGGGGGCAGTAAGAGGGGGAAAGATTTAGGCTTAATAGAGAAGTTAATTAGAGCCGTTAATAAAGAGCTACATGGTCATTGTAGAAAACAGCTCACACACTTGCACAGGCATGAAAGTCATTAAAAACCCTACCACCCAGAGGGTAAATCGTGTTCACATCCAGGGGCGACCTCATGAAGCAGTGAGGGTGACATGGCAGGGAGGCGAGGGGGCTGCAGCATGGGGCAGGGGCTCTCTTTAGCTGTAGTAGCAGCTGCCTGATCCCTGGACCACAACAACTTAAGTCCGAGACCCGAGCCCGGACAGGAAGAGAAATCTGGGATGCAGACACTGCTTCTCCTTTCGCCGTATCTTCCCCTTCCTTCTAGGAAATGGGGCAGCCTCCCTTGACTTGGCCTTTCCTTCTAAGGCATTATGGATTGTCACATGACATAGGCCCCGCAGACTGAGATGTCATTTCGGTTTGCCCCTGGCAGCCCTGCAGTCCTGAAGGATGCGCCATTCTTCACGGAATGCAGCCAGGGTCTCGGACATCAGGGAGGGCCGCCCAGGCTGTTGGCGGCTCCCGGCAGTTAGAGCGAAAATGTCAGGAGGAAGTTGTTAAAGCATTAAAGAATCTGGACTTTTTACTAGTTCACTTTCCAGCAAACCTCAATCCTGTCAGGTAGTGGGAGGAGACCGAACCTGTGGTTTCGCTTTTGACCCACAATATGAGTGGGTTCTCTGACTCATCTCACAAATGCATTTCAGTCTAGTGGGTAATTCAGAGCATAGGCCTTCACTAAGATGGTGCGGACCCCAGTTCTAGCCCTGAGCAGGTTCCTTAACCTCTCAGCCTGTTTCCTGCTCTGTAAATGGAGTTAGAAACATGTGTCCTGGAGAGGTCTGTGTCCAGATTCATGTCCTCGGCCTGGTACCCGGCAGCTGCCCAGCAGATTAGGCTTTGGTTATTTTAGCAGTCACTGGCATTCCCCGCCCTTTTTGTTGATTCCTTCCTGCCTTAGAAGGAATGACACCCCCACCCCGAGGGGCTCTGAGAAGAACCCTTCTGAGGAGTCCACACATGAGCCCGTGAGGCCTCCAGGAATGTGGGGCATAGCAGTGACGGACGGCGGTCAGATCTTCATTCCACGTCAGGAAGGGGGAGGCCCGGCCCTACGAACTCTGGGGTTTCACCTGCGCCCCGGCTACCAAAACCAAAGGGTGAAGGAGAAAAGGAGGCCAACGCTTCGCCCAGAGAGGGCAGAGGAGGCTGCGCACCCTTGGGATGCCACGCCCTGGGCACTCCAGTGCTGGTTGAGAGCAGCTCTCCACGTCCAGTTCCTCAGCTGGGGAAACAGCACTGGCCTTCCTGGGCCCACATCTGCGGGATGCCCCTCCCGGGTCTCTGCAGTGGGAAGGCTCCATCTTTCTACCTGAGGCTCCCAGAGGACGTGGGGGCTGGGCGTCTTGTTCTGACTCAGATAGCCAGGTGGCCATTGCCAACAGCTTTAGTGTTCCTTTAAGAGTTTGTATCTCAAACTCCATTGGATGCTGTGGAGGGCCTGGTCTTTTTCTCCAGGTTCAGGACTCTCGTCACAGGTGCTTCCTCCATGGTCTCGTGACGCAGCCCAGTATCAGACACAACTGCTCTTCGGAAAAAAATGCACAAACTCTGCACTCCCTGGTGTCATATTAAACCACGGAGCGACTCTGATACCCATTAAATTATTATCTACCGCAGGCCCCTGCAGCCTGGCCGCACAAGAGATTTGTACTCCAGGAGATAGTACCAGGTGGCTGATTGGCGAGGGGACTCGGGCTCTCAGAGTTGACAGAGTTGCACTGAGCCTGAAGACCGTCTGCTCCGGCAGATGGAAGGCTGTGGTTTGTGGTGATGTTCACCATCTGTTGGCTGCTGGGGATGAGGAATTCCTCCCGGGCCCTGCCTGGGCCTCTGGAGCCAACACAGCTCACTCAGAATTACTTGGTGAAGGCGTGTAATTTGCTCAGGAAGCTCAGTGGGGGCAGAGTGCAGCCTGTCATTTCCCTAGAACCCCAGCCAGAGAGTTCAGAGTACATGGCTGCTGCAGAGCACGAAGACTTCAGCGTGCACTCCACGTGAAGTGGCTCCTTTTATATCGTTTTTACAGGACAAAAGCGGCTTAAAAACCAGATCACAAGCTTCTGTTTTTGCTTTTAATATTTCTATCTGGTGTGTGCATGCATTTTTGTGACTGGCTTATTTCACTTAGCGAAATGCCCTCGAGAGTCATCTGTGTGTGGTATGTGGCAGGATTTCCTTTATTTTTAAGGCTGAGTAATATTCCAGTGTGTGCGTTGGACACATTTTACCTACTTACTGTCAATAGATGCTCGGTTGTTTACATCTCTTGGGCATTGTAAATAATGCTGCTGTGAACATGGCTTATATCCATTTTTAAAGAAATTGAAAGAAGCATTTCAGTGCAAAATCCATTAACTACACATCATGGAGAAGTAGGGGATCCTGGGTTGGGAGTGGGGAGCACTCGATTGTTGCATGTTTTTCTACTAGTGGGGATAGGTCCCTTTAGTCATCTCCCTTCTCCTTTCTTCGACTTGTCTCCTGGGCCTCCCAGCCTCCAGGTTTTCTGAATCTGCTATCCATTCCCACGCCATCTTACGCTTCTTACTCTGGCTCCACCCACCACCACCCCTTCCTTTCTTCCTGTCTCACCTTGTTGCAGGGATCCTGAGGTGAGAGGAGAGCCTTCTGGGCTGGTGTCTTGGTGGTCTTGGATTTTGAGAGCCAGATGTGAGAAGGGGAAAACAGCTTGATATAATAAATTGGACTTCAGAGTGGACTCACAATTTTGTGAGGAAAATACCCACCTGGTTCTGAGCCTCAGGCAAGTCTGAACAGTGGTGTCTGGTGGTAATGTCCCCAAGCAGTTACCAAGGTGAGCCCCAAATCTCAGCTGAACCAGATAATGCTCTGGGCTTCTCAGTTATCTAGGAGCTGCAGGAATGTTAATCTCTTTCAGCAGGGCTCTGGGAAGCTATTTTTTTTCATTCCGAACATTCCAGTTTTGTTTGCAACCACCCTCTTCCACTTCCCACGACACCCAAGAACTACCACAGCTCCTCACCTGCTCTTTCATTTTTCTGGGGCTTTGCTTGAGCTGTTGGTTGAGTTGTCTGGAAGACCCTTCCTGCCGTCACCTTCTGCCTGCTGACCCTTACCTCCCACCTACTGACCCTCACCTCCCGCCAGGGCTTGGCCATCTCTGGCCCTCTCTGTTCTTAGGGGTCAGTTGAAACTGACCTGCCCTTCTGTAGAAGGTGCTGATCTTCCCCCCACCTCCACCCCAAGCAGAAGTCATTGCTGTCTGCTCTGGGCCCCCACAAACACCTGCTTCTCTCGGTCGCAGGAAATGGCTCTTTTACAGTGGTTCACCTTCACTCACACCAGCCTGGTTTTTGAAGGTGACACGTATGACCAGTCAACCTCTGGGTTTCAGCAGCTGGCCGTAGGGGTTGGCACTGAGTGGGTGCTAGGTATAAGTTGGAAGAGAGAAGCAGAGAAGGAACAGCCACTAATACTGAGGTTTCAGAAAATGCACATTAATTTGGTCTCGTCATTAATTTCTTATGTAAAGTCATGGTTTGTTTTTTGTTTTGGGGGGGATTTTTTTGTTTGTTTTTTACAGAGACAGAGAGAGTCAGAGAGAGGGATAGACAGGGACAGACAGACAAGAACAGAGAGATGAGAAGCATCAATCATTAGTTTTTCATTGCGCATTGCAACACCTTAATTGTTCATTGATTGCCTTCTCATAAGTGCCTTAACTGCAGGCCTTCAGCAGACCGAGTAACCCCCCGCTCAAGCCAGCGACCCTGGGCTCAAGCTGGTGAGCTTTTTGCTCAAACCAGATGAGCCCTCGCTCAAGTTGGTGACCTCGGGGTCTTGAACCTGGTCCTCCGCATCCCAGTCCGACGCTCTATCCACTGCGCCACTGCCCAGTCAGGCTAAAGTCATGGTTTGGAGCAGTTCTCCTCCAAAATAGAATTGTTCTTAGCAAATAGCCCTATCCAACTGATCTATTTATTTAAATGCTCTGGCATGGATACAGTTACTGTGGATCCTGGAAACCATGTGTTTTCCCGGATGAGGCTGGCGTGGAGCTCAGTGATAGCCTAAAGACCGTCCAGTTCCAGTGGAGCTGGCGGCTAGGCTGCCTGGCTTCTGATAATCTGATCCTGGTCCTGAATGAATCCACACCCCTGCTTTGGGGTAAGATAGGTTCTGGAGAGGTTGGAGGCTCAAGGGCATCAAGCAGACCTTGAGTTTCCATGTGAATCACATGCTCTGCCAAGGACTAAATTGAGGTCTGTTGCTGTCTAGCTCTTCATTACACCAGGCTTAGTGGCCTGAGGGAGCTGGGCACAAATGGATTGAATGAAGCTCTCTGTGTGTGGCCTAGCCTGAGGATTGTCACAGTGTTTCCTCTATTGCAGGGGTCCCCAAACTACAGCCCTCCTGAGGCCATTAATCCGTCCCCCACCGCACTTCCGGAAGGGGCATCTCTTTCATTGGTGGTCAGCAAAGCGCGGCGTCGCTCATGTACAGTACTACTTCCGGTGACGCGGGATGCATGCGTCATGGCTCCAGAAGCGCATCATATCACTTGTTACCGCTAGCAGTGACAAATATGGAACCAGACATTGACCATCTCATTAGCCAAAAGCAGGCCCATAGTTCCCATTGAAATACTGGTCAGTTTGTTGATTTAAATTTACTTGTTCTTTATTTTAAATATTGTATTTGTTCCCGTTTTGGTTTTTTTTACTTTAAGATATGTGCAGTGTGCATAAGGATTTGTTCATAGTTTTTTTTTATAGTCCAGCCCTCGAACGGTCTGAGGGACAGTGAACTGGCCCCCTGTGTAAAAAGTTTGGGGACCCCTGCTCTATTGCTATCTCAGCTAGATTGGTAGTCCCTGATTGGGTGCAATATTTGGAAGGATTCTGAAGCCTCACAGGCCTAGCGGGAAGGAGTGCTGACATTGATTAGCAGTGCCTGCCACAGCAGTGAGAGGAGGCAGAGCCATGCCCTGGCCCCACGCACCCCAGCTCTCATTACTGACCAAGCACAGGCTTTGAATCGGGGTGATTTGGGGATAAATGCCATACTGCTGGGCCTCAGTTTGTTCATCTCTGAAATAGACAGGTATTACCCAGGATAAGGGCTCAGCTGCTGTAACAAAGAAGCCTCAAAGTACTGTGGCCTAAAACATTGGGAAGTTTATTTCTCTCTTGCATTCTCATGGAAGAATCCAGAGGTAAGCGAGCAGTTCTGAGCTGGGTGGGGGCAACTCTGCCATCCTCACCATGCACCTTCTGTTGGGAGTGCCGTGTGGCTGCTGTGGTTCTTGCCTTTTCTCAGCTGGAAGGAAGGGGACCTGGACCAGGGCAGTATGTAGGTAGTGGATTCAAAGATAAGACCCATGAGCTCCCAATATTTCTTGTATCGCTGTAGGTAGAATTGTCACTTGGCCACACCCAGCTGTAAGCTTGGCTGGGAAACATGGTCATGAGCTGGGGAACGGTGTGTTGAGCTCAGACTCTTGAACTGAGAAAGAGAAAATGGGTGCTGAGACGAGAGGACCGAGAGGACGGTGCTGGCCACCTCTCAGCGCTGTTAGGACTGCTGAGAGCATGTGCCTCACCTCTGGCACCTCACAGCCCTCCCCTGAGTTCATAAGACCCTTCTGTGTCCCCGTCCAGGATCTGGTGAGGATCCTGCACAAGGCGCTAGAGGCTGCCCAGCAGGAGAAGAGGGCGGCCAGTGCGTACCTGGCGGCGGCCGATGACAGGGACCGGCTGGAGCTGGTGCGGCACAAAGTGCGGCAGATCGTGGAGCTGAGCAGGCGGGTGGAGGCCCTGGAGCAGGAGCGAGCGAGCCTGGCACAGACAGCGAGCCTGCAGGAGCAGCAGGTGCAGGAGCTGCAGCAACACGTGCAGCTGCTCATGGACAAGAACCAGGCCAAACAGGAGGTCATCTGCAAGCTGTCTGAGAAGGTCACCCAGGACTTCATGCATACTCCGGGCCAGCCCCTCGTGCCCCCAGATGCTGCTGACAGGGACTTCCTGAGCCAACAGGAGAAGATGGAGCACCTGAAGGTAGGGGCCCCTCCCTCCAGGCCCAGGGCCCTAGGGGAGGGCACTGCTGGCCATCCTAAGGGTCTTCTAGATACAGCAGGCATAACCCTTAATACCGGAATGTTCGCATTTGAAACAGATGTTGGTAGAAATGTTGCTACATACTTCCTCACTTTCTTAACCTGAAGGCCCAATGTAATTTGACCTTTTCGTGGTGTTCTGGGCTGAAAAAGGAAGCTATCTCTAGCTTATCAAATTAGGAAGAGCCCAAGGTGGGTCAGAACTGCTGAGAGCCAGACCAGCTGTACACCTGGGCCTGGCCTGTTCGGGTCCGTAGGTGTCACACTGATGCCCTCGGGAGCCCCCATGGTTCCAGGGCGTCCTCCCCAGCAGGCCTGCACACAGCACAGGTAACCTGTAACTGGCGGCGACCTGCCCATAATGATGACACTCATCACTGCTCCTGTCCTAAGTGCTTATTACCCTGCATTGTGTCATTTAATCCTTGCCCCAGCCCCGTGAGGCAGCCACTTCCGTGCTCCTCACTTCACAGATGGCTGTGCTGAGGCTGAGAAAGGTGAAGTTATTGCCAGGGTCATGTGCTGAGGAAGTCGGGGAACTGGAATTGGTTGGAGCACAATCTGTTCACTCTACTGCCTTCCAGCTTCTTTGCCTCTTCCAGCTACTGCCACCATCCCGCCTCCTCCTCGCCCAGGCTGTGGCCTCCACCGGGGAAAGGCTGCCCCATCCCACAGGGACCATGGTGGCACGGGAGGAGGAACTTTATTTTAGGTGTGATGCCTGCCATGGGCTGTGTCGTCCTCTCTAGAGGGTGATGACAAGAGCCAGCAGAACACCTGGAGGCCTGAGGCTGGGGATAGGCTCTCATAGTCCCTCGTCCCCAAAGGCAGCGTATAACCAGGGCCAGCCCCACCCCAAACCCTGCCCCTTGTAGCCACACATGTATACATATGTGTAACCATGGGAACTCCTGTGCTCCTTGACCAAAGAGGTGCTATGGGGGAGGTGGAGGCGAGGTCCAGAAGCTTCTAAGAGACCAGTGGGCAGTGTGGACAGGGTACAGTGTTGGGAAGATAAAGGAATATAACAGAAACCCAGATTCCTTTCCTTTCTCAGCATGACAAACCATAGAGCTAGTCTCTGAGTCTTCCTTCAAGTCAAATTTTTTTTTAGTTCAAAATGAAAACAAAATTCTTTAAATGCAGACACCGCTAGGTTGTTAGAAAGCTCTTTGTCCTTCACCCAGCAGTGAAAATGGCTTCCAGAAGATTGCTTTCCTGCCCAGCTGTGCCATCTTGCTGGAGTCCACTGTTGAAGATGCGGTAAAGCAGCCTGGGTTCAGAGGTCAGGAAAATAGACGCACTGGATACCTCCAGACGGCCCCAGAGAGCTGGCTGGAAATGAGCATGCCCCTGAACTTGCATGGGCAGGAATTTAATTTATCAACAAGCCCAGAGGAGGCTCTGGTATGATTCACATCAACTGAACTTATATATGGAGCTGATCCTCAGACACCCAGCATTTTGTGCTAGAAAGAGTTGCATATACCAGCGTTCCTTAGTTGTTGGCCTTTAGATGTCTGATCTAGACAAAAATAGAAGACCCATCAACCATCTATTGTCTGAGCTTTGGAACATAGTGTGTCCACATTTCCTGCTTGCCCTGTGATTGAGAACAGCCAGCTCTAAGGAAATGCCTCCTGTTGTTGAAGCTGTCAGTTTGAGAATAAGATCACTGACCTTGAATATCAGAGCTAGAGAGACTCAGAGATCTAGTCTGTCCCCCCCTTCATCTGGCAGGACTGCCGAGCCCTGGAGAGGTGAAGGGACTGGTAAGGGTCACACGGCACAAACAGCAGGGTCCCAACTAGATCTCAGGTCTCCCCTTCCCCACCAGCACATGGGCTAGTCCACACAGCATTCCCCCTGCAAATTTCCCAGGTTCTAAATCCCCGTGAAATCAGGCGAGCAGACTCCTTCCTTTCACCTGTCGCCTTTCTCCAGTCGTGTTTCCCTGCTTTGCTTCACTGGTGACTGTCATGTGGCTTTTCTCTCCTCTGAGATCTCTCTTTTTCCTCCCTACAGTTGTGAGCCAAGGAGAACACTAAAGGTAGGGCGCTGAGCTGAGGGGAAAGTGCTGCCCAGACCCCACCCCAGCCCACCCCCACAGCTGTCCCGGGGTGCTCAGCCCTGCCCACACTCAACCCTATGCAGCATGTTCAAAGCCTGGGCCTGGTGGGAGGAAAGAGGGACGGGCCCAGGTGGTGGCACAGAGCATGCTCAGCAGCAGACTCGGATGTCCTTTCACCTGGAAGTAGTTTCTTCCTACAGCAGACTGCACACACCTGGGTTTGCCTGCCTCTCTCTGTACTGGCCACATGACTGAGGAGAACTACCTTCTCTGCACTTGTTTCCTCATCTGTCAAGGGGGAATGATAGTACTTTCATACTCAGCCCACAGCGCTGTGGTCAAGATGAAATCACATACAGTAATGAATGTGGGGGTAATGGGCCTGGCACATAGTAGGGACTCAGGCAGCTGGAAGCTCTTCTTCCTGGCCTGGAGGCTTGTTTATTTTCCCAGGCATTTGGGAAGAACGCACAGTAGCAGCAATCAGAGGTCTTCTTTGATCAGGTAGAGGGGAGCACAGTGGGTGAGAGAGAGTAGCCTTCAGCGATGTGACAATTCTGAAACGGAGATGATGTCCAGTGTTCTTGCCACAGGCCAGCCACCACTCTAAGCCTTTTGCACATATTAACTAATTGATTCCTCCCAACAACCCCTGAGGTGGTGCCATTCATTACCCTGCTTTCCAGGTGAGGACACCAAGGCATAGAAAGGGTGAGTCACTTGACCTGAAGCTCAGTGGTGAAGGCAGGATTTATACCGAGGCAGCCCAGCCCTGGAGTCCACGTCCTGACCTCCAGGCAGCACTGGACTCGGGCAGCACATGCGTCACTGACATGTTATTACAGCTTAGGAGAGCTCAGCAACCCTGTGTGCATTTAGCCAGAAGACTGCTAGGGACAGCCTTGAGGGGTAGGACTAGACTTGACGTCAGTGGATTCCCGTGAGGAGGGAGCTTAGAGCGTGTCTAGGCAGTAAATGCAGTGGTTAGGACTTGTCTTTAGAATCGGACAGATCTGGGCTCAATCACAGCCTGCCTCATACCAGCTCTGTGACCTCAGGCAGCTTACTACTCCTTTCAGAGACCTCATCTATGTTACTGTCTGAGCTGCTGGGAGAATTATGATATATGAGATAATGTGCTCAGGATGGGGGTGGGGGCCATGGCACAGGAAGCCTGCGTAGTCCCTGTGTTCATGAGTTCTCTACATCTCCAGATACTAAAGTGTAAGACTCATTGGAGTGGGAGTGGTCCTGGGAAAGCCTAATGCTCACAGGAGGTTGGTCCCTGTGCTGCAAACATGAAGTTTTGCACCAGTCTCACTGCCCCCGGCCACACAAGGTTAAGGAAGTGCGGTCATAAAGGGGAAGCAGGCAATTGCTTGTCTAGGAGAGCAGCTGACACCCTGGCAGCATTTCCAGGAGAAAGAGCCTGGATTTTGGTCTAGGGCGGGGACACCGTTGGAGGGTAAGAGCAGGTTTGGGCTGGGGAGTAGAAGCTGCCTGGGACCTGCTAGGGGAGAGCAGAGAGCAAGTGTAGCCTAGGTACAGCCTTGCAGCCCAGGCACAGTGAGGGGGGTGAGAGAAGGTGGCTGGGGTGGGGACATCATGGCGAGCCCCAGCAGATGTGGGGAGAAGCCACATGATGAAGTCAACCCAGAGCATTCATTTCCGGCTAAGGAACTCTGGGAACATGTGGCCCTCCCACTGTGTCAACTAGGTGGAAGGCAGCAGGCCCTGGACACCACTTGGAGCTTCTAGGCCGGGAGTGAAGACCCACCCAGGAAGGGTCAGGATCACCTATGAGCAGTGCACAGTTGACCTTTCCCTGATAATGAGACACCACAAGCCAGGTGTGATGCTCTTAGTTTCCAGATAATTCAGGACCTAGCCAAAGTCATCCCTACAGTAGTGCCACTCACCCTCACCTACAGCCCGGTATGTTTTCTTGAGTGGAAGGCAAAGGGGTTGAATTTCAGCACATAAATTCCCTAGAATTGCTAGGTGTAGCTGTGAGTGTGCGTTGTCCATTGTTCTGCAGTGTGCATCCAAGCAGAATAAAGACTGAGAGCCATTGCTGTGGCTGCTCCCTTCTGAGGCCCAGCCTCCTACCTGAACCTCCCCAGTGCTTGGCCAGCTTCTCCCTGCACACCCCAGCAGCAGGCTCTTTCTCCACTGGACAGCTAGGCTTAGGGAATCAAAGCATTATTCATAATCAGAAAACCCTGAAAACACTCAGGGCTCAAGTTAAAACACAACAGCAGGAGAAGGATTATAACTAAGTTATGGTAAATTCACCCAATGGAATAGTCATCTGACATCAAAAACAATCACTAGGAAGTTTCTGTAGCAACATAGAAAAGTATTTACAAAGTGACACTAAGTAAAAAAATTTTCCACCCAAAATTGTTTAGTATGATTGTAAATATATGACAAAATATGTTTATGTTAAAAACAAACATTACTTAGTATTTATGTTTTGGTCACTGTACTTAGTGTTATGATACACGTTACCTCACTTAGTCTCCCTGCTGCCCAGTCGGGTTGTTGGGATTTGTTCCTTTTACAGGTGAGGAAACAGAGGGTCAGAGCAGTTGCCCAGCCAGGAAGTCAGAGCTAGGACTTGAACTTGAGGCTTGGTGCTCTCTCCACCATTTAATTGTGGGATCAAGATTAGAGGAAGGGACTATCAGTAATATATTTTATTTTCTCTCAGGCTTCCTTTTTTGTTTGCATTTTTGGACATTTCTAAAGAAAGAAAGTGTTAGCAGCTCATTTGAGGGTGAGACCAGGGCGATGTTTATGATGCAAGTCCCTAACCACTTTGTTCTCTTCTCCAGGATGACATGGAAGCATACCGGACCCAGAACCGCTTTCTCAATTCTGAGATCCACCAGGTCACAAAGATCTGGAGAAAGGCAGCTGAGAAGGAGAAGGCTCTCCTGACGAAGGTGAGAGGTGGGACCCCTGTCCTGGCCATCTCTATTCCTGCCCTCTTTCCGTCTCCTCACCATCCCACCCGTCTCACTCTCCTCATTCCTCATTACCTGTCTACTTTCCCTCTGGACTCTCCCTCTGCCCTTTGTGAGTTGTCTTCCAATATCAGGTGCAGGTATTTGGAACAGAGGAAAAGGCAGGCAGTCATTGTTGCACCTCCCCCATTATTTCAAGCCCCTCACGAAGAAAGTAACTTCCATGGAATGTAAAGAGCTAGCACTTTTCTTCCACCTTTATTTTTCTCATTTTTTTTCCTTTTTGGGAGCCAGATATTAAATACCAGACACTCAAAAACAGCTGTACATATGTAAAATTAGAAAGTGACCTTGCATGCCCAGGGAAAGCCTCGGAAAAGATGTGAGGAAACCTTAAGTTCACATTTCAGGCTGATACTTGGCACAGAGACAGCCTACAACAATGAAAAAAAATTTTTTTTGAACAGCAAACCCAAGGAAAGAGGGAGAATCTGATTTCCAGAGTCACCACATTATTAGATTCAAACATCCAGTTTTCAACAAAATATATCTCACAAGGAAAGGATATCTCATTCAAAGGGAAAAAAATCAACAAAAACTGTACCTGAAAAAGACCTGATGGCAGATATACTAGACAAAGACTTTAATGCAGTTATCTTAAAGATGCTCAAAGAACTAAAGGAAGATGTAGAGAATCAATAAAGTAATGTATGAACACAATGGAATCTTAATATATAGAACACCTAAAAAGAAACCAAAAGAAATTCTGGAAATGAAAAGTACAATAACTGAATTGGAAAATGCACTAGTGAGATTCAAAGGCAGAGTTGAGCAGGCAGAAAGAATCAGTGAAGTTGAAGATAGGACAATGGAAACTATTGAATCTGAGAAACAGAAAGAAACAAGATTAGGAAAAAATAAACAGAGCCTAAGTGATCTGTGAGATTAAGTGGACCAACATCCCCATTACATTATGGGAGTCCCAGAAGGGGAAGAGAGAGACAGAGGGCCAGAGAAAATAGTGGAAGAAATAATGGCTGAAAATGTTCCATATTTAATGAAAGACATGTATATAAATATGCAAGAAGCTCAGTAAACATCAAGTTTAATACAAAATCAAAGAGACCCATACCAAAATGCATTATAATAAAATTTTCTAATGCCAAAGACCACTATCTTAAAAGCAGAGAAGTGACTCATCACATATAAGGGATTCTCAAAAAAATTATGAGATTTTTCATCAGAAACAGTGGAGACCAGATGGCATTAGAATGATATATTCAGAGTACTAAAAGATAAAAGTCATCAAACAACAATTCATATCTGGCAAAACTTTCCTTTGAAAGTGAAAGAGAAATGAAGACATTTTTAGATAAACAAAACCTGAGGGAGTTCAATACCATTAGACCTGCCGTACAAGAAAAGCTTAGGGAGCCCTACAGAGTTAAATGAAAGAACAGTAGATAGTATCTCAAAGCTGTGTGAAGAAATAAAGATCTCAATAAAGGTAAATGCATAGGCAATTATAAAAACTAGTATTGTGAAAATTGTAACTCCACTTTTTTTTTTCTACATAATTTCAGAGACTAATGCATTTAAAAGAATTATTTATGTTTTGGGGCACATAGTTTATAAAGATGTAATTTTGTGACAACAGCAACCAAAACAGTAGAAATGGAACCTTAAAGTTACAGTTTTTGTATTTTGTTGAAATTAAACTGGTATAAATTTAAATCAGAATAATATAAGTTTAGGATTCTAAATGTAATCCCCATGGTAACCACAAAGAAAATAGCTATAGGATATACATAGAAGGAAACAAGAAAGGAATTCAAACATTTTGCTACCCCAAATTAACTAAACACAAAAATGACAATGTAGGAAATGAAGGACAAAAGTTATAAGGTGTCTAGAAAACAAATAGCAAAATGACAAAAGTCCCACTTTATCAATAATTATTTTAAGTGTAAATGGGTTATTAAACTCTCCAATCAAAAGACAGATTGGCAGAATGGATAAAAACACGTGATCCAACTTTATGCTACCTACAAGAGGCTGACATTACATCCAAAGACACTAACAGATTGAATATGAAAGGGTGGAAAAGATACTTCATGCCAGTAGTAACCAAAAGAGAGCAGGGTGGCTATACTAATATCATACAAAAGACTTTAAATTTTAAAGTAGTTACAAGAGACAAAGCAAAACATTTGTTAATAAAAGAAAAGGTTCAATTAAGTGAGAAGATATAATAGTTACAAACATTTATACACTTACTAACAAGCCAACAAAGCATAGGAAGCAGAAAAATGACAGAATAGAAGGGAGACATGGGTAGTATTACAGCAATAATTCTAGACTCTTAATACCCTACTCTGAATAATGGGTAGAACAGCCAGACAGAAGATAAATAAGAGACTGGAGGGCTTGAACAACACAATAGACCAACTAGAACCCTCTACCCGACAGCAGTATCACACACATGCTCGTGTGTGTATGTGACATTTTCCAGGACAGACTATATGTTAAGTCACAAATTATGTCTCAATAGAGTTTAGAAGACAGATGTCATACAAAATATATTTTCTAACCACAATGGGTTGAAGTTAGAGGTCAATAGCAGAAATGAAACTGGAAAATTCACAAATCTGTGGAAATTAAGCAACACACTCTTAACGAATCAAAGAAGCAATCACAAGGGAAATTACAAAATATGTAAAGACACATGAAAAAGGACACACAGTGGACCAAAGCTCATGGGACGCAGTGAAAGTCTTGCCAAGGAGGAAATTTATAGCTATAAATGCTATAAAAAATAAAAATAAGGAGCTCAAATTAACAACCCAACTTTACAACTTAAGGAACCAGAAGAACCAAACCCACTTTAGCTGAAGAAAGGAAGCGATTAGAACAGAGACAAGTGAAACAGAGAACAATAGAGCAAGTCAGTGAAACCAAAAGATTTTTTTTTTTTTTTTACAGGACAGAGAGAGAGTCAGAGAGAGGGACAGACAGGGACAGACAGACAGGAACGGAGAGAGATGAGAAGAATCAATCATCAGTTTTTGTTGCAACACCTTAGTTGTTCATTGATTGCTTTCTCATATGTGCCTTGACTGGGGGCCTTCAGCAGACCGAGTAACCCCTTGCTGGAGCCAGTGACCTTGGGTCCAAGCTGGTGAGCTTTTGTTCAAATCAGCTGAGCCCGCGCTCAAGCTGGCGACCTCGGGGTCTCAAACCTGGGTCCTCCGCATCCCAGTCCAACGCTCTATCCACTGCGCCACCGTCTGGGCAGACCCAAAAGATTTTTTTAAAAGATCAACAAAATTGTTGGCCCTGGCCCGTTGGCTCAGTGATAGAGCATCGACTTGGCATGTAGATGTCCCAGGTTTGATTCCCGGTCAGAGCACACAGGAGAAGCACCAATCTGCTTCTCCCCCCCCCCCTTTTCTCTCTCTCTCTCTTCCCCTCCTGCAGCCAAGGCTCTATTGGAGCAAAGTTGGCCCGGGTGCTGAGGATGTCTCCATGGCCTCCGCCTCAGGAACTGGAATGGCTCCAGTTGCAATGGAGCAACACCCCAGATGGGCAGAGCATCATTCCCTAGTGGGCATGCTGGATGGATCTGGTCAGGCACATGCGGGAGTCTGTCTCTCTGCCTCCCTGCTTCTCACTTCAGAAAAATAAAATAAATAAAATAAATAACCCCAAAATAAAAAAATTATTTAAAAAATCAACAAAATTGATAAAACTTGAGTTAGATGGACTAAGAAAAAAAGAACACTCAAAATCAGAAATGAGTCTGACCGGGCGGTGGTGCAGTGGATAGAGTGTCGGACTGGGATGTGGAGGACCCAGGTTAGAGACCCCGAGGTTGCCAGCTTGAGCACAGGCTCATCTGGTTTGAGCAAAGCTCACCAGCTTGGACCCAAGGTTGCTGGCTCCAGCAAGGGGTTACTCGGTCTTCTGTAGCCCCACGGTCAAGGCACATACGAGAAAGCAATCAATGAACAACTAAGGTGCTGCAACAAAAAACTGATGATTGATGCTTTTCATCTCTCTCCGTTCCTGTCTGTCTGTCCCTATCTGACTCTCTCTGTCTCTGTAAAAAAAAACAACACAAAAAAAACCAGAAATGAAAGTGGTGACATTATTACTAATTCTACAAAAATAAAAAGGATTATGAGAGAGTGCTATAAACCAGTGGTCCCCAACCTTTTTTGGGCCACAGACCGGTTTAATGTCAGAAAATATTTTCATGGACCGGCCTTTAGGGTGGAACGGATAAATGCACAAAATAAAATTATGCGACCGGCGTAAAAACTGTGGTATTTTTAAATATAATTGTCGAACTTACGCGACAAGCATCAAGAGTGAGTCTTAGACGGATGTAACAGAGGGAATCTGGTCATTTTTAAAAAATAAAACAATGTTCAGACTTAAATGTAAATAAAATGGAAATAATGTAAGTTATTTATTCTTTCTCTGCGGACCGGTACCAAATGGCCCACGGACCGGTATCAGTCCGCGGCCCGGGGGTTAGGGACCACTGCTATAAACAGTTGTACATCAACAAATTGGATCGCCTGACCAGGCCGTGGTGCAGTGGATAGAGCGTTGGACTGGGACGTGGAAGACCCAGGTTCGAAAACCCGAGGTCTCTGGCTTGAGTGAGGCTCACCAGCTAGAGTGCAGGGTCGCTGTCTTGAGCATGGGATCATAGACATGACCCCATGGTCACTGGCTTGAAGCCCAAGGTCGCTGCCTTGAGCAAGGAATCACTTGCTCTGCTGCAGCCCCCTGGTCAAGGCACATATGAGAATGCAATCAGTGAACAACTAAGGAGACTAAGGAGCCGCAACGAAAAATTGATACTTCTCATCTCTCTCCCTTTCTGTCTGTCCCTACCTGACCCTCTCTTTGTCTCTGTCTCTGTCTCTGTCTCTGTCACACACACACACACACACACACAAAATTGGATCACCTAGATGAAATGGAAAAATTCCTAGAAACACAAAACCTACCAACACTAAATACAAAGAAATAGAAAGTCTGCATAGACCTATAACTAGTAAGGAGATTCAATCAGTAATCAGAAATCTCCTGACAAAGAAAGAAGGGCTTCACTGGTGAATTTTACCAAACATTTAAAGAGCTAAGACTTCTCAAGAAGGGTACAGTGTGACCAGGCAGTGACACAGTGGATAGAGCATCAGCCCCCTGAGATACAGCAGACTCAGGTTTGAGACCCTGTGGTCGCTGGCTTGAGCACAGGGTCACTGGCTTGAGCAAGTGGTCAGTGGCTCAGCTGGAGGCCCTCATCAAGGCACATATGAGAAAGCAATCAGTGAACAACTAAGGTGCCGCAGCGAAGAATTGACATTTCCCGTCTCTCTCTCTTCCTGTCTGTTTTTCCCTGTCTCTCTTTCTCTCTAAAAAAAAAAAGAGGAAAGGCTACAGACCAGTGAGGGAGTTGAATACAATCAAGATGCTGTTGGGCAGGGTTCTTTGGGGCCTAAAGAGACCTGTGTGGGCTGAGGCAGGGAGGAGGAACGGGGTGAGATGTGAGGACTGGGGAGTTGTTGAGGGGTTTGAGTAGGAGAGCCTCAGTTAGACTTTGTTTTGAGAACGCTGTAGTGCTCTGTGGACGTGCAAGGTGGGCCTGGAGGTAGGACGACTTGGGAATCTGTAGCAGAATCTCAGGAAACGGGAAGTAGAGGGAAGCAGAGGTGGGGCCTGCTGACACAGAGCAGGCCCACAGGATGGCTTAGAATTGGTGCTCAGCAAGTATCTGCAGATGGTGACCCCAGCAGGGGTACACAGAATGGCAGCCTTGCCCAGGAGGCTTCCACTCACCCATGCCAGGATGAGACAGGAGCCAGGCTGGTCCAGAGGCCGTAGCAGTGCTACAAGGCAGACCTTTCCCATCTCCATCTTACAGAGAAGGAAGACGGGGCCAGACAGGTTACCTGACTTGCCCAGCACTGCCCAGCTTGTCTAAATAGAAGCACAAAGTTCAAGGCAGGCCTTGGCCAGTTGGCTCAGTGGTAGAGCATTGGCCTGGCGTGCAGGAGTCCCGGGTTCAATTCCTGGCCAGGGCACACAGGAGAAGCGCCCACCTGCTTCTCTACTCCTCCCCCTCTCCTTCCTCTCTGTCTCTCTCTTCCCCTCCCGCAGCGAAGGCTCCATTGGAGCAAAGTTTGCCCAGGCACTGAGGATGGCTCTGTGGCCTCTGCCTCAGGCGCTAGAATGGTTCTGGTTGCAACAGAGCAACGCCCCAGATGGGCGGAGCATCGCCCCCTGGTGGGCATGCCGGGTGGATCCCAGTCGGGCACATGCAGGAGTCTGTCTGACTGCCTCCCCGTTTCCAACTTCAGAAAAAAATACAAAAAAAAAAAAAATTCAAGGCAAAGAAAGTGTGTGCACTGTCTGACCCATGAGTCAGGTGAGAGGTGGCACATTGGAGAAACAGAGGAGGCCATGTGGTGGCAGCAGCAGGCACAAGGGCAGTGTCCAGCTATCCACGTCCATCCCCCGGCACTGCTCAGTAATCCCACAGACACAGAGCCTACTCTAGCCGAGAGCCCTGGGAAGGGCTTTACACACCCCAGCTCCTCTAAACCTCGCCGGAACCCGAGGTGGTCTCTGTGTTATACACATTGTTCAGATGCAGAAACTAAGGCACAGAGAAGTGAAGTAACATGTCATAGGTCGCCCAGCCAGCAGTGGCTGAACCAAGAGGACAGTAGGCCATACAAGAGCCTGTGCTGTCTCACCCACCCCTCCCCACCTGAATCCAGCTCCAGCCCTCGGCCTGCTTGTCTCTTGCCTGGAGCCCTTTCTGCCTTACGAACCCTTGGATTTGGAGCCCATTGCCTTTTCCTTATATGAAGGGCTGGGGGCAGGGAGGGAATGAGAGGCAGAGTTGGGAGAAGGGTGTGCTGCCTAAAGCTTTCCAGGCCTCTGGGGCACCCCAAGCCCACCCTAGTGACCTGACCAGCCCCTCCCCACACCTCCTCTACAGTGTGCCTACCTCCAAGCCAAGAACTGCCAGGTGGAGAGCAAGTACCTGGCAGGGCTGCGGAGGCTGCAGGAGGCCGTGGGGAACGAGGCTGAGTGCTCCGAGCTGCTCACGCAACTCATCCAGGAGGCGCTGCAGTGGGAAGCCAGCGAGGCCTCTGCTGATGGTGCAGAGCTGAGCCCCATCAGGTGAGCCCAGTGGTGGCCAGGGCACGGCTGGCTCTGCATGACTGGGGGGTCTCCAGCCCCGCTGTGTGTGAGCCCTGAACATTTCTTACCTCCTCGCATCTTCAGATAAATGAGCATGTGGTTGGGACGGGCCTCACTTTACAACCGAGACAGTGCAGGCTCAGAGGAGGCAGTGCTTTGCCCAAGGCCACACAGCACAGGAGAGCAGCTGACCTGGGTCTGCCTCCAGAGCTTCGTTTTTTCCACTTCCCCAGGCTGCCTCCCAGAGGTGCTTGTCAGAAAGGGGAGGAGAGGAGACAAGCCATCTGCTTCCCCTTGCTGAGCACAATGGACGAGGACAGTTAAATATGACAGAAGGGGCTGTGGCTGGGGTCAGAGGCCCTTGGAGGCTGGGTAGCCCAGTGGCAGGAACCCAGGCTTTGGATCTAGACTTGGATCTCTCACTGTGTGACCTTGGACAAGTCACTTGACCTCTCAGAGCCTCATTCAGCCTCCATAAGATGTGTACAAGATCCCTGCTTTGCAAGATTACCAGGATTCAGTGAGATAGCTCATGCAGAGCACACATGGGGGAAAGTAAATGTTGAATAAATGAAAGCCACCTAGAATGGATCCCCAACTCTCCCATCAGTGTGTCATTGGTGCTCTGTTGCCCATCCATTCAGGGCTTACTGGTGAGGACGTCGGGTTCTATATTGTAGTGCAAGACTCCTTGGGCCTACGGCAGCATGGAGTAATAAGAGGATCTTTTAAGTTTGCACAGAATGAATGAATGAATGAATGTCTCTTCAGCACTTATTATGTGTCAGGCACTGTCTAGACCCGCAGCAATTTATAACAGGACCTGAGTGGGTCTTCAAGAGGCAGAGCAGGAGTTTCTCTACCCATTGTGCAGATGAGCAAACTGAAGTTCAGAGTATGAGTGACCTGTCCAGAGCTGCGTGGCTAACCCGTGGTGTAGCCAAGGCAGGAGCCCTGCCCAGGGTGTGCCCCCACCACACAGCCCCTTATCTGAGGAAGGGCTCTGCGAGGTGTTGCTAACATGGGCTTTTGCTGGCAGCGAGTATGATGAATATGGCTTTCTGACGGTGCCCAACTACGAGGTGGAAGACCTACAGCTGCTGGCCAAGATCCAGGCCCTGGAGGTGCGCTCCCACCACCTGCTGGCCCACGAGGTTCTGGAGCGGCCGCTGCGAGAGCGCTGGGCTGCACTGAGGGAGCTCGCCCCCTCCCTCGAGCTCAAGCAGCTGCTGCGGGTGGGCGTGTCCCGAGAGCACCGGCCCCGTGTCTGGAGGTGGCTGGTCCACCTCCGCGTCCAGCACCTGCAGGCCCCCGGCCGCTACCAGGAGCTGCTGAGCCGGAGCCAGACCTGCAGGCACCCTGCTGCCCGGCAGATCGAGCTGGACCTGAATCGGACCTTCCCCAACAACAAGCACTTCACCTGCCCCACCTCCAACTTCCCCGACAAGCTCCGCCGGGTGCTGTTGGCCTTCTCCTGGCAGAACCCCTCCATCGGCTACTGCCAAGGCCTGAACAGGTGAGCCCCGTGACCCAGGCGAGGACCCGGCCTTTATCTTTCAGAGCAGCCACTGTCTCTGGAGCCTCCCAAGAGCCAGGAGGCTTGATAGGATCCTCATTCTACAGATGGGGACGGGCGAGTGAAAGGACATGTTCAAGGCAGATGGGTCAGCGCTCAGGGAGGTGCCACTGCCATAGAAGGCATGGTGAACGGTCCCCTGGAGTTGTGTAATGCACAACCCAGCTCACAAATTGTGAAGTGTCTGATTTGGGGGTCATTTGCTTTAACTGAAACCCACTCAGCAGAGCAGAAGGAAAAGAGAATTTGTAAATGTTGCAGGGGAGCCTCACACATGCCAGGAAAAGAAAACAGCTAGAGACCACAGGGTCATTGGAAGCAAGCAGCTGCACAGCCCAGGAGCATCATTCAGTGTAGTCATGGAGATGAGTCCCCTGCGCGGTAGCTCTGAGATAGTACTGCTCTGCAGTGCCCTGTGGGCTGTGTGGGCTGTGGCTCTCTCACTCTACACTTCTGCTCCCTTCTCTCAGGAGACCAGCCTCTCTGTCCATCATTCCTTGGACATTTAGGGCCCGTGAAGGCTGTCAGAATGGAGACCTCAGCCCCTAAGTTTACAGCCTTTTAACTGGTCTTCCCTTTGTCTATGCCCTCATGTCCCAGGCCTAAATTCCCAAAGGAAGGAATCTGATTGGCCCAGCCTGGATTAATGTCTCCTTCTAGTCCAACAGCAGGAGACAAGGGATAGGAGTGGGCTGACCTGGTAGGGGTGTCCCCTCCAGGACAGTGAGGGATTCTCATCGGGGCCCCCTGTCATCTCAGTAGAGGCTGTGCAATCTCAGATACTTCCCAAAGCAAGTTTTGACTCAGTTGAAACATACATATGCTCAAGCAAAATTTGCTTAAGCCATTCTGCTCTTTTGTTCAGAATAGGCAGTGTGTGACATTTATTCGACACAGAATAAACATTCAGACTGCCCCTATTCAAATTGGAATGGTTCCCAAGGGTAGATATTTTTGATACTTTATTTCCAGCCTAAACTGGGTGAAATTGAGAATATAGGGATACAATTAGTGGGAATTCTGAGTTAAACTCCAGAACAGTTTGCCTGTGCTAAAGAGGCATGGGGAGATCCCTGCAGCAGAAGGGGTCTTGAGCCGCCTAGAAAGAAAGAAGCTTCTCTCTGCGTCAAAAGAGGCAGGGGTACATAGGAACACCTGAGGCAGGGGTACATAGGAACACCTGAGGCAGGGGTACATAGGAACACCTGAGACCAAGGGGAGGGACTGACCCCCCCAGAGCATTTCTTTACTTCTTTCTCTGTGTGCTTTTTTCTTAACCAATTATTGGTATTTAGGAAAATATTTATGTTACTCCTTTAAATAGGAAGTATTTGTAATAGAACCTGTTCAAATGTAGACAGTGCTGCTGCTTTCCTTTCAAAGACTCTTAAACCCAACCCTACAGGCCCTTTTCACTTATTGAGTGCCACCATCTAGTGGCAGCCACAGGAACTGCATGTGTCGTGTCTTCACACGCAACAAATCCTGCCTGTTTAGAGGATGATAGAAATGACTTAGTGCTCATTTAAAGCAAACATTTTAAAGCCATTAGCCTCTAAAATATAAGTGGAGTGCTCTAAAAGTTGTTCTCCTCCCATTACCACACTCCCTTCTCTGTAGATCCACTGGGCCTACTTGCCTCAAGTTGCAGTCTGCCTGCAGCCCTGAGCAGTTAGTAGGCCCTAGCTGGTGCCAGCAGCCTCTCATCACTGACCTTTTAATGTGCAGAAATCTGGCCCGATGCTGGCAGCCCGCTCCTGGACTGAGCACATCCTGGGGCTCCAGTAGAATGGGCTGAGGTGGAGACAACACCAGGGTAGACTTGGGGAGCCCTGGGTTCTATTTCCACTCTGTTGCCAACTGACTGTGACCAACCTTGAGCAAGTCACTTTTGCCTTCTGGGCCTCAGTCTTATTGTGTCTGTAATGTATTTGTCTAGACCAGTAGGATGCAGCTGCCAGAAGCCTTGTCTTGTAAGTTTCTGAGGCGGCCTCCAGACTGGGTGAGAAAGAGTGCCAAGATCAGTTAGCTACGTCTGCCCTGGGCATAGTCAGAGTCATCCCTAAACTAAATGACCCCTGAACCCCCTAACCACCACACCACCCCTCTACCACCTTCACCCAGCTCGGAGGGTTAGTCTCTTCTGTTCCCAGGAGACCTGTGACTCTTCTCTGCATCCACTCACCTCAGACCGTGAGGGTTTGTACAAATATTTTAGTCAGAATGGAGAGGAATTCCTTCTCAATCTACTGGGGAGATAAAAGGAATTTCATTTTTCTTTTGAGAATTGTCCCTCTTTTATTTGTTTGTATTTTTCTGAAATAAGAAGCAAGGAGGCAAAGAGACAGACTCCCACATGTGCCCGACTAGGATCTACTAGGCATGCTCACTAGGGGTGCTCCGCTGTAACCAGAGCCACTCTAGCGCCTGAGGCGGAGGCCATGGAGCCATCCTCAGTGCCCGGGCCAACTTTGCTCCAGTGGAGTCTTGGCTGCAGGAGGGGAAGAGAGAGACAGAGAGGAAGGAGAGGGGGAGGGGTGGAGAAGCAGATGGGCGCTTCTCCTGTGTGCCCTGGCCGGGAATTGAACCTGGGACCTCCACAAGCCAGGCCAACGCTCTAACACTGAGCCAGCTGGCCAGGGCGAGAATTGGCCTTCTTTTAAAAAAAAGATAAAACAAAAAACATGAACCTGAGAAGAGACTGGAGGTCATGAGTCCAATCCGGGGAAAGCCCAGAGAAGGATACATATCTGGACAACGCAGTGTGCTCTGTAGCCCATCAAGAGTGTGAGCCTTCCCAGTGCTATAAAGTGGGGCCCCCCTAAGGATGCTCAGGGGGTGCACTAGACAGAAGGGCCTCCCCTGCCCCACTGGACAGCGTTGGGTTCGAAGGTTCTTTTCACTGCAAGATTTCTCAGGGGCTTCTCTCAGAGATCGTGTGCCGTACACCTCTCAGTGGGAGCTAGAGTGTACAGCATTCCCTGAACATCTTTGAATATGGGATGGACAGGTACATTCTGGGAAGTATCTTATTGGATTAGCCTCAGAAGAGATCCATCAGGAAAGATGGGAGACTTTTCTGCTCAGCACTGTGGGTGTTTCCTTTCTTCCCCACGATCTCATTAGAGCCTATGATAACTTGAGGGGGGAGGGGAAGCAAAGGAAAGAAAGCACTTTGTGTATTGAGCACCTGATATGTGCTAGACGGTGAGCCGAGCACGGTAAGGGCTGTCTTCTCGCTCCGAATGCTTCACAGCCCTGAGAGGTCGATGTTATTAATACCACTTAATTGGTGAAAGGCTCAGAGAGGTAGGCATATTTGCAAAGATCTCAAAGCCTATGGATATGAAGATGAGGATAGCTAACATTTATAAAGCACTCAGCACATGTCAGGCACTCGGCTGGGAATTTAACATGTGTTAACTGTATTTATCCTCATAACAGCCCTGTGTTTATTAGGAGGATGCTGAGGTTCAGAGAAGTTAAGTAACTTGCCTAGGGTCACCCGGCAAGGAAGTGACAGGACCAGGATTCAGACCCAGGGAACAGGACTTTAAAGCCCATGCTCTAAGATCAGGGGTCTCAAACTCGCGGCCCGCCGAACAATTTTGTGCGGCCCGCAGACTAATCCACGAAGTTCAAAATATTTTGGATAAAATTAAGTAAGCCCGTGGATTAGTCTGCGGGCCGCACAAAATTGTTCAGTGGGCCGCATGTGGCCCACGGGCCGCGAGTTTGAGACCCCTGCTCTAAGATGATCTCCATTGCCCTGGAAATCCCCTATATAGTCCTCCCCAAAAGCATGTTTGTTCCACCTCAGGTACCAAGAACACCAGTCTGGTTAGGGAGTGGGACCCAGGAGCCTCTGCCGTGCACTGCCTGGCTGTGACTTCTCCGGGTCACTCCAGGCCTACTTCCCTCCCCACAGGCTGGCAGCCATCGCTCTGCTGGTCCTAGAAGAAGAGGAGAGTGCCTTCTGGTGCCTGGTGGCCATTGTGGAGACCATCATGCCAGCTGATTACTATAGCAAGACGCTGACAGCATCCCAGGTAGGTAGGGCAGGGACGGGACTTAGGGGTTATGCAGTCGCCCGAGTTGTTCCTACAAGCCAGTGAATCTTGGAAAAGTCAGGACTTTCTCAGGCCTCCACTTATCCCTCTGTGCAATGGGCCAGTACCCCTCAATGGCTCGCTAGGAAGTTCTGGTAAGTTGATAGTCTTTACAATTTGGGGGACTTTGCCCACAGGATGGACTGTTGTTATTTCAGTGGTAACATTATGTCATTAGAAACAGTTGGCTTCCTGCGGAGGGGAGGAGAAGAAAATCTAGTGTCACCTGCTATTTGCCAGTAAAGAATTTCAAAACAGAGGTTAAGTGGGGTGGGAGATGGGACTGGGAGGAAGGAGGTGGTGACGATTCCTCACACGCTCATCGCTTCCTGCCAAGAAGCACGCTGCCTCCACCGTCTCATGACCTCCTCTGCCATCTGGGCACAGCCCAGCCTGGAGCTGGCAAACTGAGTCAGAGTCAGGCCCTCCAGTAATCAGCTGTTTGGCCTTGGCAAGTGACGTCGCCTCTCTGACCCCGTGCTTGTCTGCTTTTGAATGGGAGGAACACTACTTCTTGGGTTTGTTGGGAGTTGTAACTGAAAAACCATTTCAAACCTCCATCTCTACCATCCCATGTCTCCTGCCTCACCCCTGTCCTGTTCTTGCTGCGTCGGCACCATCTGCTTTGCGGAGACAGGCCACCTAGAGGGAGCTTTCCGACATCCCAGCCCCAAACCTACCAAGCCATGCCTGCGCGCCCATCCTGTCTGCCTTCCTGCTGCGGTTGTCCAACACCAATCCCGCCTTCAGGGACACCCGCCTGGGTGGGGGCTCAGGAGCCAGAGGTTGGCGGGTGTGGAGTAGAAAGGCCAGGCTGGAGATCGGGACGTAGGCGTCACAGGAACTAGGTGGTGACTTGGGTAAAGATGCGTTTGGCTGCATGGAAGGAAGCCTAAAGCAGCTAAAATGGAGGATTCTTCTTAGGTCATGGCAAAGCTGACGGCTCCTTCCAGCCCTCTGCTCTGCCATCCTGGCATGTGGCTTTCATCCTCCTGCCTGTCATCCTGTGGTCGCAGGACGGCTGCACCACCACTGGCATGGTGCCGTGGCCCAGGCTGGAGGAAGCGGGGGTGAAAGGCAGGACCTGGCTCCCTTTCACAGCTTTCCCCGGTCCCGCAGTCCCTGCTTCCTCCTCCTGGGCAGAACCGAATCACACGGCACCTCTAGTTGCAAGGCAGGCTGGGAAATGGTCCATATTTTATTTTCACGTTCTAACAGCTCTGAAGTTGAGGTATGTTGTATAACCAGTGTGTTATGGTGGGTTGTTTATTCGATTGTTGTTGTTTTTTTGTTTTCACTTTTTCGGATAAAAAATTTTGAATGTCCATAAATATTGAGAAAAAGTATATGAACCTCCATGTATCCAATTACATAGTTTCAATAATTATCAATACTGGGGGGCCCTGATGTGTAGTCTAAACCTCCACCCACTCCTCCCACTCTGAGGAGCTCAAAGTAAGTCTCAGACATCATTTCAGCTCATCCATAACTTCTCCAGGAGGTTCAGTGGCATCTTAAAGTGGATGAATGACCCTAAGTTTTGAGCTGGACACTAGACCTCCACAGCAGACTCGGGCCGGGAGAGGAAGGCAGGAAGGAAGCTCGTCCCGCAGCCCACAGCTAACACCTGCCGGAGGACTGCAGGGGACGGGAGGGCTGAGACAGCAGCAGTGACAGGAAAATGGCGCAACGGGAGACTCACGGCCGGTCTTGGAGGCGGGAGGCCAGCTACAAAAGAACCAGTCTTACAGCCAGGAAAGGGGCCAGTGCCGAGAGAACCAGCACAGTCAAGTAAAGCAAGGGTGGAGCCGTGACAGGGACCACCGGAGAGGTCACTCAGCCATCTTCCAGCAGCACCCTCCTTTGGGAGGGTTCCTTGATGTTCAGGGTAGCAGAACAGTGTGACTCCCTGCAGGACCTCCGCCAAACAGGCCCAGAGCCTCTTGTGCGTCAGGCCCAGACTGGGTGGAGAAGCAGCCATGTGTCAGCTGGTACAAGCCTGAGCTCCTTCTTAGCTTGAGGGGCAAAGGGGCCAAAACTCCACTGGCCACAACCTTAACAGCCCACGGAGACCCCTGTGTCAAAGCCCAGTGCTCTAGCCCAGGGCCGCAGAGGGACATGCCGCAGCCAGGCTGCCTCTGTGCCCCTGGGCAGGACGGGACCCATGCTGAGAGTCCAGGACTGTGTGGCTGGGTGAAGGGCAGGCAGGGCAAGAGGTAGCCTCTTCCCTGGGGCCGCCCCTTCCCCGGGCAGCAGCTGACGGGCCCTCACGCGGTCTCTAGGTGGACCAGCGAGTGCTCCAGGACCTGCTCTCCGAGAAGCTGCCCAGGCTGATGGCCCACCTGGGGCAGCACCGTGTGGACCTCTCCTTCATCACCTTCAACTGGTTCCTCGTGGTCTTTGCCGACAGTCTCATCAGCAGTATCCTCCTCCAAGTCTGGGACGCCTTCCTGTATGAGGGCACCAAGGTAGGGCACTGCCAGTGGGTGAGGAGGTGGGTCCTGGGCAAGACCCTTCATCCTCTAGGTCCCGATTCTGCCCCTGGAAAATGGGAGGACAGTGACACATGTCAGGGCTGGTGAGGACATCTGCTGGGAGCATGGCTTTGTAAATTAAAGTGCTTTGCACAAATGAAGGGAAGTGGTTCTGCCTCCACAGTTGGGGGAGATTGCTTTCCCTGGAGAGGCAGCATGAGCACAGCCCAGGAGACCCATCCCGCTTCCGTCCATTGCCCTCCAGTCCCCTGAGCCCCTCCTCTTCCGTCCCCTGGGCCCCTCCTCTTCCTGTCTGTACCAAGCCCTGGATTGGAGGGTCTGGTGACAGACAGCTCTGCCCCTGACCTTGCCAGGAGACCCTAGGCAGGGCCTCTCACACTACCTGATGTGTGGGTTCCCCTCCTTCTGGGGATTACCTGCCCTGGACCCCGGCCCCACCTGGCCCCCGCCTTGCCCCCAGGTGGTGTTCCGCTATGCCTTGGCCATTTTCAAGTACAACGAGGAGAAGATCCTGAGGCTGCAGGACAGCCTGGAGATCTACCAGTACCTGCGCTTCTTCACCAAGACCATCTGCAACAGCCGGTGAGAACCCACACCTGCCCTCTCCACTACTCCCACCACTCGCATCTGCTCATATGTCACCTCCTCCAAGAAGCCTTCTCTGACCAACCTTTCCTTAGTGGGTTAGAGTTCCCGTAGTCAGCCCTAAGCTTCCTCCTGCCGTAGTACATAGGACTTTGGTTGGAAATTGTCTTCTTCCTCACCCCAGGGGTCAAGGGCCTTAGCCATGTGGGCAGGATGAATGCAGACCTGCCTAGGAAAGCAAAGTGAGTGCGGGCCATGGATACGGTGCTCTGGACTGACTCTGCTCTCCCTTCAGGAAGCTGATGAACATCGCCTTCAGCGACATGAACCCCTTTCCTATGAAACAGCTGCTGCAGTTACGGACAGCCCACCGGGAGCGACTGGAGGCTGAGCTTCGGGAGCTGGAGCAGCTCAAGGCCGAATACTTGGAGACCCGGGCTTCCCTGGACCCAGTGGTGCCTGAGGGCTGCACCAGCGAGGATGAGGGGGACGGGGAGGCCTGACTTGGCCACCTGCACTCCCCAAAGCCCTTTCTCACCCTCGACTGGAAGGCCAACAGGAGGAGGCCATAGAGCAATAGTCCAGCCTCCTGAGCCCCATCGCCCTGTGATGCTGGGCAAGTCTCTCCCCCTCCGGGCTGCCCAGTGTTCCCGTCAGCACACTGTCTGCTGGCTGGGCTGTCTCAGGAGCACACGCCCAGGGATGCTGCCCCTTTCTCACTTCCTCCCAGAGCACTTCAGCAGGCAAACAAGAGCACTGTCTTTATGGGAAACCTTGAATGTTCTCTTAAGTTTATCTGTGTAAAGCAGTGTAAATATGGGAACTAGTTCACAAGCTTTGTACCTTGCATGGTTCTCAGTAACTGCCCATTCTGGGAGAGCCCACCACTAGGGCCTTCCCGGCCTGGGACATCCCTGGCTGCGGTCTCAGTGGGCACCTCTCCAGGGCCACACACACACACACACACCCCGTTCCCGAGCAGGAGGCCCTGCGCACTGGGTTTCTGTCTGTCTGGGCGAGAACACCACTCCCATACAGTGCCGCGGGGCCTGCGTTCAGGCTTGGCGGCTCCCGTCTGCCGCAGCCGGCTTCCTGAGCTTTGTGCCTGTGCTCTTCCTGCTCACGGCCCACCTGGGGCAAGGGGTCACAGGAAAACCCTCACCCCCACCAACAGGAACTTCAGGAACTTATTGTGGGGGTTGGGCAGCGAGCCCTGGGTCAGTCGTCCAACCTGATCTCGCCCCACCAACCTAGTTGGCCAGAACAAGAAGAGTCACCTCCTGTCTGAAACTGGCTGTGTGGACGGTGAGGAAAAGGCCGCCAGAGGGGACAGCTGCAGCCAGGCCCCGAGTCAGGGCTGTCAGGAACTCGGTTTCAGTTCTGGGCTCCTCCAGGCCCCTCCTCAGCAGACAGAGGCTTCCACCGTCCCCCTCAAGGACGAGAGTCAAGGCCGCGCAGTGACTGCGGCAGCTCGCTTGGCGGAACGCATGGCTGAGCTGGTCTGGCCGTGAGCTTGGCAGTCTGGCATGAAGGACTGGGCGTGCGGGGTCCTCACAGGGAAACCGGGCTGACTGAGGCGCCTGCCCAGGGCTGCGGACCAGAGGCAGGCCCTCTGTCACTCACAGGTGTGCACTTGGCTGGCACAGCAGGCCCCAGACCCCGCACACCGCCCTCCACAGCCCTGGGGAGGAACGGGCGGCTTCCTTCCCTTCCCTGTTCACAGGGGCTGCCGATTGGCCAAGGACGCGGGCTTCCTGCAGATTCCCCACACGGGCTTGATGGCCTTTCTCATTTACACTCGGCTTTTTCCATGTGCTGAGAACCCCTCATCACGAGCCGGTACCTGTGAAGCGTGACGGAGGTTGGACTGGGGGTCCTGGCTGTACCCCGACAGGCTGTGTGCCGTAACCCAGAGGGCCGTCGTTGGGGAGATGGCGGTGACACTGGCGCTGAGCCTGGTGTCCGGTCCCTGCACAGAGTGGCGGGCTCGGGCCTGCAGAAGGCCCCAGGCTGCAGGACAGGCTGAGCCTCGCTGGTCCCACACACTCCAGCCTTGAAAACCCAGCCCCTTCCTCAGCAGTACGGGAACGAGCCCAGTCAGACAGGGCTGCCGATAAATGGCACCTCCTCCCGTCTTCCCTCCATCCTGCTCCCCACATCTTTCTTCTTCCTCTCCAACCCTAGCCCATTCTCTCCCTCTTCCCCTCCTTCATCCTTCCTCATCCTCCCTCTTCCCCTCCCTCATTCTCCCTCTTCCCCTCCCTCATCCTCCCTCTTCCCCTCCCCCATCCTCCCTCTTCTCCTCCTTCATCCTCCCTCATCCTCCCTCTTCCCCTCCTTCATCCTTCCTCATCCTCCCTCTTCCCCTCCCTCATCCTCCCTCTTCCCCTCCCTCATCCTCCCTCTTCTCCTCCCCATCCTCCCTTTTCCCCTCCCTCATCCTCCCTCTTCCCCTCATCCTCCCTCTTCCCCTCCCTCATCGTCCCTCTTCCCCTCCCCCATCCTCCCTCTTCCTCCTCCCACTTGCCTCCCCCTCTCCAGCTTCTCACCATCCATTTCCTGTTACTCCTCCCGTCAGAGGGGCAGCGCTGCCCAGAGCTGGGTGCCTGCACCTGCCCTGCCCCACAGGGGACGGGGTGAGACTGCAGTCAACCCAGCACTGTGTAACCGTTTTGTTTTGTTTTTGAATTTTTACTTACTGATTTTGGTGAAAGAAAGAAAAGGAAAGAAAGAGAAACATTGATTTGTTGTTCCACTTATTTGTGCCTTCATTGGTTAATTCCTGTATGTGCCCTGACTGAGGATTGAATTGTGGATTGAACCGCAATCTTGGAGTGTCTGGATGATGAGCTACCCGGCCAACCTGACCAGGTCCCTGTGTGGCTACACCGTGGAATCGCCTAAGCATCTTTTTAAAAATCCTAGTGCTGACCCCACTCGGAGCCTGTTGTGGGGTATGGGCATTATGATACACTGAGGTTTGGGGACCACAAAGCAATGAGGACTGACTGATGGGGCCTCCCCCAGCCTTGAAGAGGGAGCTAGAGGCAGACGCAGGAATGAGAACTGCCCGTCCTAGAGCACCACCCCACAACAAGCCAAGCTCAGTTTACAGGGAGGAGACCAAGACTCAGGTTAACTTGGCCCAAAGTCACACAGCCACTGAGTTTAAGCCATGCCCAAACCTAGAGGCCCTAAGTGCAAAACCAGGGAGGGCTCCTCCCAGCTCACCTCCCTTTGTATGGAGCCTAGAGCCCCCACCTCCCCACCCTCTGCAAGCCTTCACCCTTCCCAGGGGAAAGGGAAGGCTGCACCGTGGTCTCCTGAGTGGTGGAGGGCCTGTGGGAATAGCTCAGGCAGAGGAAAATGGGAGGAAGAACCAGCCCTGAACCGGCTGTAACAGGTCGCAGGGATAGGTGGGGTAGTCACTCCTGACAAAGTGTGGGGCTGCTGCTGCTAGAGACCGCCCACCCTCCCTCTGCTCTGCCTGAAGGGCGTTTGGGGCCTACCCCTGGTGTCAGGTTCTCTGCCCTGCACCACAGCTGTCGCCCCCATCCCCAGAGGCCTCTGCCTTCCAGGGCTGGAGGATCTGATCCCTCACAGCCCCCACTTTCCTACCCTAGGGGATGGGACTTCTTGCTCAAAGCATCCCTCTCCAGACATTAGACCCCCAGCAAGCTGAGGTCTACACTCCATTCTACAGGGGAGGGGGAAGGAGTTACCCTGGGCACCGTCCTGGGCCAAAATCCCCTAGAATAAAAGGACTCTCAAAGGAGGAGGCGGGGCCTGGGGGCACTTTGGGAGGCCCCCCTCACCCCAGCCACAGACAACCTGTGTTCAGGGCTACTCGCCCACACACTCAGAACCTCACCTCCCGGGAGCTGCTGCTCGCTCTTTCTCAGCTCACTCTCCCATGGGCACAGGGCCATATGGTAGAGAAAGCTCCGTGTTGGACAGGTAGGTGAAGAACTTGCCTCTCACACACACACTTATCTGGTCCCTTACATGGCAGGTTAAACAAAGCAGGCCATGTTGACACATAGGGAAGAAAGGTGTTGGTTTCCTGGCCCTTCCCAATCAGCAGTATGGCCCAGTAGGGTACAGGAAGATGGGCCCAACTTTGGGGCTCAACCTGTTATGTGCTTTCCTGGGCAAGTCACCTCCACTCTGGCCTGTTACCCCATGTGTGCAATGCAGAGAATGGTCAGGGAATCGCCTTAAATGAACCAGGGTTGGAGGGAGGGAAGGGACAGGATAATGAAGACACCCTCCCCCACACACGCACATTTCCAGGTTGTGTCACAGAGGCCTCTGGTGGCCTCCCCTCTGCCCATCAGTACATGTGCCCAAGGCCCCCAAAGGTCGCTGTCAAATCAGCCTTTCCCCAAACAGTCCCAGCCACCTACCCTCGTGGCACAGGGAGGAACAATGCAGAAGCAGTGCTGGGAAGACACTCCACAGGGCGTCTGGAGAGGCTTCCTGCGGAGGGGTGCTGGTGCCAAGCCGGGAAGGAAGGATGTGGAAGGTGATGAGGCACAGAGCTGTGAGTGCGCAGAGGGGTGCGGGGAGGCACCAGAGATACTGTCTAAGCCCCAGGTGAATTAAGATATTCAGATGCCTTAGCCTTCAAACGGTTATGGTGCCCATCTCTCAGATGTAATTAAAAATAAAGGCAATACTGAACCATAAGTTTAAGGAACTTCCACAACATTCTGATTTTCCATACCCATTTCTGGAACATCAAATTATCAACTCTTATCATCCTGATACCAGAAGTGTGCATTCAGTTGGCCTACTGAGCTGGCCAGCTCCAACAGTCCTGGGTTGGGGCCTGAGAGCTATGGTTTTGCAGGGTGAGAGGCTGGGCTTTGGCTGGTAGGCAAGAGCCCATTTGCTCTGAACAAGGAAGTAGCCCAGTGAACACAGTCACAGGACTTAGCCCTGGCTGTTTTTTCTAAGAAGATCATCAAGAGCCCCCAAGTACTTAGTGACTCTAAGCCTCAATTTTCTTATCTGTAAAGTGGGGGTAATTATAGTGGCCAAATAAAGTAGTTATCAGGATTAAATGAAATAATATATGTAAAGTAGGACATAGTATACACACTGTTATTTACTCAACAAACGTTGAGTATCTGTCAACTAGATTGCAGGCACTGTTCTAGGCCCTGGAGATACAACACAACAAAAAAAGAGCTTTTCTCAAGACAGGAGGCATGGCTATCAGCTTGGGTTTGGGAGCCACGCTGCCTAGTGTTGAATTATTAGCTGTATGATCTTAAGCAAGCCATTTAACCTCTGTGCCTCAGTTTTTTATGTGTGAAATGAGTAATAGTGTAACCTCATAGCCTTGTGTGAAGGTTGAATGTAGTAATGCATTTAAGGTGAGAAGAACGGTGAGTGAATCGCTCAGTGTTTGGTGGTGGTATTCAAAGGCCGGACCTCCCCATCTTCTCTGGATGGCCTGTACTCAGGACCCCAAACCTGTCAGGCTGCACAGCAGCGCCCCCTCCTGGCTACCGGGAGAAGGAAGGGACTCCTTCCCCACTCCTGCGGCGCTCCCTGCCCTTTAGCTCCTCGCCCGGTTTACCTAGCGCTTCCCCTGTGACGGGCTCTGCGCGCGCACTTTACGGCGAGTAGATTAGACCTCATCTAATTCTCACATAGCTCTCCGAGACGGACACGATACTTTCTCCATTTTACCCAGGGGAGAACGGAAGGCTCCGGGAGGTCGAGTCCCTTGTCCCGTGCTGCGCAGCGAGGAACCGGCGGGACGTGAAGCCAGACGGGTCTGACTGTTACCAGCCTCAACCTGGTCGCCGGGGCGCCCGCCCCAATCACTGCGGAGTGTGCGCGCCACTGTGCGCGCCGGTTCTGTGCGTGTGTGCACGCCCGGAGACCAGCCCCCGGGGGCCAGGAGTGCGGGCGGGAGAGAGGCGAAGGAGGGGTGGCCCCCGCGGGGCGCGCGGGCGGGGCCTGTGCTGGGCCCTTGCCCCGCCCACCGGCCCCGCCCGCCCGGCTGCGGGGGGAGGAGGCGGTGGCTCTGGGCGCCGGGACTCCGCGGGCGGCGAGGAGCTCGGAGCGGGAGCCGGACGCCACCGCCACCTGCGCGGCCGTCATCAAGGTAGGGCGGCCCCGCACCGCTAGCCGTACCTTCCCGGTCTGCACGCTGTGTGCGTGCTGCGTCTCCCGGCTGCAGCTCCCTGGGAGGGATGCTGGGGCAGGGCGCGCCGCGGGGACCCGGCGGGGCGTGGGGGACCTGGCTTCCAGCCCCTCCGCGTGACCTTGCACAAAGCACTGCTCCGCTGCAGGCCTCAGTTTCCCCCATAGATAGAGGGCGCAGTGGTGGCCTCTTCCTCACAGGGCCGGGAGGAGGGGCCGCCCCAAAGTCCAGGCTCCCGACGGCTAGGGCCCTGATGGGCTCTGCCTGTACCGGCCACCCCTCCTGCCGGCAGCGAGGGCCGCTCACCCTGGGTGTGGCCAGCAGCCCGACATGCCCCCTTGTGGCCTGACTGCCCCCCGGGACCCGTGTTGGTACTCTCTCCCTCTTAGCTAAGTGACTTGCTGGGCCTCAGCTTCTCGGTATAAGAAACAAGAGGTGGGGACACTCCCAAATCCCTATCAAGCTGGCCTGGGCATGCAAGGTGGGGGTTGGGGGGTCTGAGGCTGCACACCCAGTCTGCTTCATGGTCTGGAGCTAGGGGATCCCTGGGCTGGAGGTGGTGGGGTCCTCAGTCGCAGCCTTGTCTGGACCAGACCCCCATACACACCTGGCTTTAGGGGATGTATGGGGAGTCCCTTAAATATGCTCAAGTGCTGGCACCCAACTCTATGTCCCAGCCCAATGTAATAAGACTGGCTCACGTCCACGCGTGGACCCCAGACCAGGACAGTACTGAGAGAGCCGTGTCCGGGTGGAGGACGTGAGTCTGCAACAGAGCACATGTCTGAAGAATTGTGGCTGGCTGCTCTCTGAGTAAATACCTCTGGCATCTGGCCCACGCCCACCTTAAGATTTCCTCTGGAAGGTCTTGCTGCCCATTGCACGCCCCTTATGATGTGATTCTCATTAGCTGTAAACAGTTAGAATCTAATGATCCTACTCTGGACACAAAGACAACATCCCACTCTTCCTCCTCCACCAGGGCAATCATCTATCCCATAAAGCTTCTCTCACCTCCAAGCTCAACAGGCCCCTGGCCCAGCACTGTTTTTCCTGCCTGAGCCAAAGGGAGCAAAGGCAGGACCAGGGAGCTGAGGTGTCTGCCCCTAGCAGGCAGTAATCAGCCTGTGGCTTGTTCAGAACCCACCTGCATTATGACCAAATGTGGAATGTGTCCGTCCCTGCACTTCCTGTGCATCTTTGGGTTAACAGCTGCCTTAGACATCTGGAGTGAGAGGAGGAGCCAGAGAAGACCTTCTCCAGGCCTTCCTGCTGACTGGTCCTCTACACCATCCTCTGTTGCCTGCCCTGATTGAGGCAGTAGTTTCTGAGAATCAAGGCTAGGCCTTCTGGTCTCTCTTGTTTCCCTCATGACCTGCCCCTCTCCCAAGAGCTTTCTTCCAAGTAGGAGCTGCCTGGACAGGTGGTGAGCTCTGTGTCATCAGAGGTATGCAAGCAGAAGCTGATGAATACTTGCTCAGGGTGAACTACCTTTGACCTCAGGTCTGGGATTCTAAGGGCTGAAGTGACCATGACCTTGCCTTCTGGCCATTGTGGAGCTGCACAGAACTTGGAGCTAGACCACAAATGAGTGTTATTAGACCCTTACAAAAGTAGACTAAATATATGTGCTGTCACTCAAGCGTAGCCCTGATGCTCAGGCTTAAGTGCTTCCTAAGTCTTCTGTCATCCCTATATATGTATAACCTGGGACCCCTTTTCCTGCTTGGCTAGTCCATGCCATTTTGGCCTGGTTTAGGAGTATGACAGATTCTGGTTTTTAAAAAGTCATCCCATGCTAATAATTTTAAAATGCACCATAGAGTTACCAAAGTCCAAGCTGAAAGTGATCTTAAGAAATCCTCTCATCCAACCTCTTCATTTTACAGATAGGCATCCACTCTCTGCAAAGGGGATGTGACTTGTCTAAGGTCACAAAGCAAACCAGCAACCAAGCCTGGGGATCTTAATTCCAAGATGTGTGTGTGTGTGTGTGTGAAAACACATACCATATAGTAAATGAAAGCATTCTGTTTTTAGTACTATAAAATTAGCAAAATTAAATATAAAAGGATAAACTTCTATGCTAAGAAGACTATAGAGATTCTCTGGTGGATTTAATTATGCAGGACAATCTGACAGCTTGTTACAAAAGTCCATGAAAATGATCTTAATTTCCTTTCACCCCAGCTTTCCATTCTGAGGACTTTCCCATAAGGAAGTAACTGCAGAGAAGGAGAGATGACTATAACGGCCAGCGTAGAAGCAGTGTGGTCCAGAGGCAAGGCCACAAGACTGAAGTCAGCGGACATAGATTCCAGGATGAACTCTTCCCCTCCCCCCTCTGACCAAAGGCCAAACCCTCCCTTTTCTGTACCTTACTTTCCCCGTCTGTGAAATGGGGTAGATTCAATGATTGCTGCATTTTTTCTAGCTCTGACAACCATTCTCTAGACTTAAACCTCTTTTAACTGAAGCCTCTCTTGGAAACAACAGGGAACACAGAGATAATCAAAGAACGTTCCAGGCTCCCTCTGCCATCATCACATGAATCCCCTTAGAGGCAGGCAGCTAGCCTTTATCCCTCAGGGAGGGACTTTGCCCAGCCTTAGACCTTGGCTATTTCCAAGTGGCTAGAACCTGGGTTATTTTAGAGCATAGTGTGTTTTTTGTTTTTATGTTCTTTACCAGATATCAGGGGACGGAGATTTTTCAAGAGGACCAGAAACTAATTCAGCCAGATTCTCTTTTTATTATTTTAAGTCAACAGTCTGTACCTTGCCTCCTTCAGAACGATAGGAGGAGCTTGGCAATCACACTTAATGGGACGGGCCAGGAGTAGGGGACTGCATTTCTGTGGACAGACAGACATTGGGTACTTCCTGTGTGCTAGGCCCTGAGGTGCCTGCCAGGGGCCTGCAGGCCGCCATGGGAAACATTAGGTTAAACTATATGAACTGGCTACTCTCTGGCTGCTTTTGACTTACAAGAAATGGCTATTTTATTTGGTTTAGACTAAATGGGAAAATGTATAATTAAAGAGCAGAGTTCTTACTACCCACCTGATCTGTTGTAAGCACTTTACGTGGTTCATTTAGTCGTTCAACCATTCACTTATTAAGCACCTGCATTGTGCTAGGTATTTTCTGTAGGGGGCGGGGTCTGGACAGTAAAAAAAAAAAAAAATAGACCAAAAAATCTGTTGTAAAGGAACTTACAATCTAATAGAAAAAAAAATAAGTAAAACAGAGGGTGATGACCGTGATGGAGCAAATTAACATAGAAGCGCGTTAGGGGTGTGTGAGGGGAAAGGCAAGGGAGGGGCTTGCTGTTTTCAATAGGGTGCTCAGGCCCTGGCGGGTTCTTGATTGGTGAGAATAGTGTGCCCATATGCGAAAGTTGCTGGTTTGATCTCTGGTCAGGGTACATATAGGAAACAGATCAATGTTTCTGTCTGTCTGTCTCTCTTCCTCTCTCTCTCTAAAATCAATAAAGACAATTTTTTTAAATTAACAAAGAGGGTGGTCAGGGGGAATCATTGAGAAGATGACTTTTGGGCAAAAACTGGAAGGAGGTGAAGGAGTAAGCTGGGCTGATTTCTGGGGGAAGAGCCATCCTCAAATGGTGGAAGGTGAAGGAAACAGCCAGTGCAAAGGCCCTGAGAGAAGGCCATGCCCGCAAGTTCAAGGAAGAGCGAGAGAGGACCGTGACAATGGGAGAGGGAGGAGGAGACAGGTGAGAGAGGCCGTGGCTCAGACTGTACACCCCACCCAGACAACATGGAATCCTGTGAGTTTTGTCAGGGAGGTACTATCTTTATTCTTCAGAGTACCAAGCTACAGAGAAGTTAAATAACCTGCTGAAACAGTGTCTCACATAGGAGCCAGGGCTCTTAGTCCAGAGCAGTGGGGAGACTTTTGAACAGGGAAGGGGCATGGCCAGATTTGACTGTTAGTGCAGTTCCTCTGGAGCACAGACAGGAGATTATGGAAGTAGACCAGGCCTAGGGTGATGAGGTTGGTGCCTGGCAGTGAACCTGGGGGCAGGGAATTGGGGCTTGGTGCTGGGGGTGGGGTGGGAGGTCCGTCCAGGTGAGTGGGGAGAGGAGGAGGAAGCCAGACTGCTCTTGGACTTATGTATTTAGCAAACAATAGCATTTCTTTATGCTCCAGGTACCTCTGAGATTTTACAAAGGTTAACCCATTCACTCCTCAAAGCAATCCATTGGATAGATACTATTACTCATTATTATCCCCATTTTTAAATGGGTATATTACATTGTATGTAAAATGTATCTCAGTAAAGTTAATTTACCAAGAAAGTATATTTGTTTTTTCTATTACAAATAATTAATAATGGGGAATTTAGAAAAAGACAGGAAGTGAGACAAAATAAATTACCTACATCTACTCTTTATCTCAGATAATCAGTATAGGTATTTTGGTGTATTTACCGTCAGTCTTTTTTTTCTACTATTATCCCCATTTTACGAATGAGGACACAGACCCAGAGAGGGTGGGCAGCGTGTCCAGGGCCATACATTGAACCCGTGTCATTTGGATTGTGTCCAGGGTCTTAATCCCTGTGCTGCGCTCCTGCAGGCAAACCCTACAGTGCCAGTCGTTGGGTTCCGTCCACCCCACCCCCACCTCTCGTTCACCCCACCCTGGCACCGTTTCACAGGTAGCGTCTCTGACCAGTTGGGAGGAAATATGGAGGTCTTATTCTAATAAGAAGAAGCAGGGAGCTGAGAACTCGTGCAGGGTTAGTGTGACAGCTGCTTCCAGCCTGGCCTTGAGCCCGGGGCATGTGGGGAGCTGGCAGGTGGTGTGACCCTGTCCACAGGGGGTACTTGGGGACTGCAGGGCCAGCCTGTGTTTTCTGGGCCTAAGCTTCATCCTCCAGCCGGCCCTGGATGGGAGGTGGCCAGGTAATGGGAGGGAGAGTTGGGGGCCTTGCCAAACCAGACCTCCTGGGAGGTGTTGTCTCTTGTATCTGACTGCACATTTGTTTCTCTCGTGCCCGCATGCTCCTGGGACTGCTGCTGCCAGGGATAAAGCCCAGGCTTCCCGGCCCCACCCTGGCCAGGGTCTCTCCCTCCACACCTGTAAAGTGGCATCATAATGGTGCCAGCGTGCAGGGCCAGATGGAAAGTGCTGGCACAGGGCGTGGCACATGCAAGTGCTCAGTGGATGGCAGCTACTGTTGCCATTCCTAAGGCTGCCCCAGGGTGGTGGCCCAGGCTGGGGCACTGAGCCTCCCCTAGCCAGAGCCCCTCCCACCGCACGCCCCTTCACACCTGGCTGGACCAGGTAGGGCCCAACCAGTGCAGGAGGAGCCCAAAATGAACCTCTAGCCGTGGCATGTGGAGTCCAAGATCACAGACAACGAGGGCCACAGGGGAACGAAAGGAGCCACACCTCTGAGGAGGGGGACCTGACCTGACCACTGACGTGCTGTGTAGGCAAGTCCTGTCCCTTTTTTATGCCCTTGTCCTCATATGTGAAATGGAGAGGCTATTTCCTGCCTTGGTACCTGTCATGATCTTCATTCCAGCAGCCAGCAATTGGGGGTCTTCCTATGCTTGGGGAGTGTGGATGAGGACAGAAGCCAGACCCACCATTGCCTTCAGGGGCGCACAGCCAGGGGTGTGGTGGGGGTGGGGGAGCCAGGCTGCTCGTGCAGTTTGAAGTGGGCCAGACTCCAAAGGTGAGAGCAGGGAGGTCATTTGGTAAATCACCCCACCTCTCTGAACCTCAGTCTTTTCATCTGTAAAATGAAGATAATAGCTACCTGCATAGCCTAATGTATAAGGTTGTTGTGAGACTCAAAATTGGATAAAGAGTATGGAAATGCTTTATAAGCTGTAAAGTGCCAGGCACCTGTTCATTGTTCACTGTGATGTCTGGAGCCCCCGGGGGAGCGGGAGATACCCAGCCTGCATCTGGGCCGGCGGAACATCGGGCCTGTTTGCAAAGGCCTGCAATCAAATCCAGCAGGGACAGACAGCCGCCACTCACCTCACACCCCTTGATTTAGGAGTTTGAGAGTGCTTCCGGGAGGGTGTGGCTTTGCTTGGCGGGGGGGCCCTGAAGGCAGCCATGACCTAATCACAGCCCTGTCCGGAGAGAGGGGAGACAAGTGCCCCCAGAAGCCTTTCAGGCCGTAAGCGCTGCATCCTGGTGGAGGCTGGGCACTCCGGTCAGGCCTCAGGGACCAGCCTGAGGGGCCGTTCGGCACCTGCCAGGGGACGGGCTGGAGGCTGGCAGAGACCCCAAGGCCACTGAGAGGAAACAGACATGTAGAGAGAGGTCTGCTGTGTCGTGTTAACTAGAAAAGCAAAGGACAGAGCATGTGGAATGAGCCTGTTTTGGTTTGAATGTGAGGAAAGAATGTATCTACACACATGTAAATGATACAGAAACAGACACAGAAGCTGGTTATTACTAGATGGCAGAATTTTATTTTCTGTTGTTTTTATTTTGAAATTTTTATATCCAGTAGCTGTTTTATTTCTATAAAAATTTGGCTGTGTGTAATACATGTTACAATATAATAATAATGTAGGTAATCACCCACGCAGTCTGGCCTCACCAGGCCGGAGGGGTTAAGGGGCACCCGTGGTACTAGGACTGGGGAGAGGTCTGGATGACATCCTCAGTACTGGCCTTCTAGAACAGCTGAGAACAGGGTCCAGGGGTGGCTTGATAAATGGGTCACACTGGAGGGGAGATCTCTGGGTGGGTCCCAGGACTCTCCTCTTGGGACAAAGACTGGGGTTTTACGTGGCTGCAGGCACAATCAACATTGTGACCAGACTGCCCCCAAAGCCAGGCTCTGCAGGCCATATCCCCAGGAGCATAGGGTCAGATCCAGAAAGGTGAGGGTCATCCTGGAGTCCCGGCCACCCCTGAGTGGGACCGGGACAGCCATCAGGCTGGGGAAGGGCCTGTGCCTTCAGACCGCCTGACGCTTTAGGGTCCCATGTCATCATCCCGGACCCAGCAGAGCCTTTTTCCTCAGTCAGGTGTGTTCTTGGTCTTTGGACCCTAGACCCCCAAAACCCTCTTCCTCTTTGCAAAGGAGGCAAAGAAATGAAGCCACCGCTGTATTCAGTTGAATGCAGGGCACCGTCTACTGTGAGAGGCGTGGTTAGTTTACAGTTCATTGAGAAAGGAAAAATGGTAGACAAACTCTGATTATGAGTTGTATTTCAGTTTCAGAGATGTTAAAATGTTAAAAAGCTGTGTCTTGAAATCAAGTGTATATATAACAGACAGGCCCCACACTAGACTAGATCCTTAATATACTTTTACTCATCCTACAGCAACCTCTGGCTAGACATTCTTGTCGTATTTGTACAAATAAGGAAATGGGGACCCAGAGAGGTTAAGTGACTTTTGCAGGGTCACACAGCCGGCAAGAGGTAAAGCTGGGATTTGAATCTCACTCTCACTAGATTCCAATACTTTTTCTTCATCCAGCCCCACAAAGGAAAGCCTCCTGAGTTCTGGCCCTTGGGAAGAAGGAACTGTTCACACTGCAGAGTAAACCGTATGCCGGTTCAGAAATGCTCCAGGAGCCTGCTCATTAAAGGCCCAGTGCTAGGAGAAATGGGGCAGGCCTAGAGGAGGGCTGGGAGGTGATGGACAGGAAGGAGCTCTGAGAGCTTGTTGGCTGAGTCATTATCCTCATCGTGTTAGGACCATCACCAGTCGGTGGGCCTGTGGTCCACCCTGGAGAGATAGAGATGCACCCCACACAGATATGCCTAGAACCTTGCCCAGAGTAACCCGCTTATTCCTTAAAGTTATTTTTTAATTTAATTTTGTGAATGAGACCTTTGGTTACGTACCGATCACTTTCTGCATGTGAAGCACGGCTCAGCACTAGGGATGAGCAGCACAGCAGACATGGGCACTGCCCTCGTGGGCTCATAGACCACAGGAGATGCAGGCAGTTACCTGGAGCCCCACAAGACCTAGAGCAGGTAGCTGAATGAAAAGAGAGGGTGTGACAGTCAGTGTACGGAGCAATGTACCTAATCCAGGGTCACTGCAGAAGGCTGTTCTAAGGAATGGACTTTTGAGCTGAGATCTGAAAAGTAAGTAGGTATAGCCAGGTAAGGGGGGAGGGGAGCATGCTGGACAAGAGAAACAGCTTGTGCAAAGACCCTGGGGCTGGAGGAATGGGCCTTTGAAGAATGAAAAGCACTGAGTGTTGGTCTGATGCCTGGCAAGGTGAACTGAAAAGAGGGTGGAATGAGCCATGGATTATGTTATAGAGGGGTCTGTCTGTGGTCCAGGGCTCTCTCCCTGGGTCTGAATCTGTTTTTATTGATCCATCAGGGGTACTGACAAAGGGCTGGTCATATCTGGCAAGAAGTTGGAGGCAGGGAGGGTATGGTCAGCAAGGGGGTACTTGAATCAGTGACTTTAGAAGCAGGTGGCACATTTTTACACAATGACAAGGTACAGGGTGTGGCCAAGAGAAGGAATGATGAGGTCAAGGCAAGGAGACGATTTGAAGATGAGATGGTCCTTGTACACAGGGACACTGAGACCAGTGAGGTCATGGGAGCTGTCTGAGGTCACACAGCTAGGACATGGCTCTCCTAGTATGGTTCTCTGTGCTGTGAGTTCTAGGTTTCTAAGGGTGATTACTTTCTTGAATCTTCCACTGGAGGTGAGATCCTAACACTACGGCCCAGGCTGGGAGTCAGGAGGCCTGGGAAGGGAGCCATGGCCAGCTGGGGGATGGACAGGAATGCATGCAGGAAGACTTCCTGGAAGAGGAAGCAGCCTAGCTGAGCATTGAAGAAGCTGGACATGCAGAGTGGGGGGGAGTTGTTGGCAAAGGAACCACACAAGCAACTGGCTGGTAACAGGAAGCATGGGAGCCTGTCTGGGCTGCAGCGCACATGCAGTGGGTTTGGCTCAGTCAGGGGAATAGCATCAGGCCTGGCTCAGATGCCAGTGGCAGGGAGGTGGGGCAGCCACCCTGGAGGGAGGAGTGTTTTATCACTGATATTTTGTAGAATTGTAGGCCTATTGTGATGATAAAAAGTCAGACTTTTGGACGATTTTATTATTTTTAAGTTTACTATAGAACAGGGGTCCCCAAACTACGGCCCGTGGGCCGCATACAGCCCCCTGAGGCCATTTATCCGGCCTCCGCTGCACTTCTGGAAGGGGCACCTCTTTCGTTGGTGGTCAGTGAGAGGAGCATAGTTCCCATTGAAATATTGGTCAGTTTGTTGATTTAAATTTACTTGTTCTTTATTTTAAATATTGTATTTGTTCCCGTTTTGTTTTTTTACTTTAAAATAAGATATGTGCAGTGTGCATAGGGATTTGTTCATAGTTTTTTTTATAGTCTGGCCCTCCAACGGTCTGAGGGACAGTGAACTGGCCCCCTGTGTAAAAAGTTTGGGGACCCCTGCTGTAAAACATGCACCTCCTTATTGTTTGCACCTAGGCTGACTGTTCCCTCCCTCCTGCCCTTGCTCTCCCCACCCCCACCTTCCCCTTCCCAGCAGGGGGAAATAGAGCCACAGAGACAGGAGCAAGGTTTCGGGCCTGTGCCTCAGAAGGCCCAGGACCCGTGTGCACAGCTGCCCATCACCAGGCCAGGCCCGGGCTGGAACACCCCGGGACCACTGGGCCGCAGGGGCTCCGAGTCCGGCAGCGTCTAGGGCTGCTCTTGGCAGGCAGAAGTAGAATTCTCAGGCATCCAAGATCTCTCCCCCAAAACAGAACCTACCAGAGGATAAGGACAGCAGTAACCCCCCTCAGGTTACTCCCCAGCTTACAGATCTCTACGGGACCCCATGGGCACTCAAACAGCAGCCTGAGAGCTGGGTTTGATTATACCCATTTCACAGATAAGGAAGGTGAGGCTTCATAGTGAAGCAGAGTGCCTCCTAGAACCAAGGCCTGCTGATGGCCCCATGTCCCCCGTCCTGATAGCACTGGGGATGCACACTTCCCTGCCACCCACAGCCACCCTCCTAGCAGGTGGGTGATCTCACTCACAGCGGAGGCAGTCCCAGCAGACTGAGCTGTGCAGGGGCCTGCCTGCGGCCCGGTAGGTGGGCCAGGAAGGGGCTGGGCTGTGGCCAAGACACGGAGGCAGCCGGTTTTAGCATTAAGAACTAGAGATTCACGTTCTCTCTGGGATCTGCCACTGACCAGCCAGGTGACCTCGGACAGCATCCCTTCCCAGGTCCTTGTTTCCTCACCGGCAGGCTGAGGGGGTCAGACGAAACCATCTCTGTTGTCCGTTGCAGCCCGAAGATTCTCTCTGAGAGTCTCCCTGTCACCCTCTATTCCAGCGTCCTCCAAAGTGAGGTGTGTAAGGCACTCTTTGGGGTGCAGGAAAATATTATCTGAACAGGAAAACAGTTTTGCAAGCTTGGGTCCCGCTGCGCCCACCTCCTGGCCTTTGCTGTGCTGATGCCGCCGCCACACTCCTGGTCGCGCTCTGTTCGAGTGGAGTCTGATTTCTCCATTTTCCTACCCATTTCCAGGGCAGAGACCTCAGGGCTACCTCTGGGCCTACAGCGCCACAGCATGGGGGTCTGACTCTAATTGGGGGCTTGGGAAATGTGGGTTGAGTTGTTGTACCCCAATTTACCCTTCCGTTGTAGGGGCTCCTGCAAAGATTGGGGTCTGTCTTCTCTTTTGACTCCCAGGATCGTTCCCAGCCTAAACCACACTCCAGAGAAAAACAGCTCCCCTTCCAAAGACCCGAGTCACAGGGGGGGCCCAGTGAAGATGGGTGACCCCTGGCCTCACAGTTAGAAGACCTTTCTTCTCCAACCATCCTTGGAATTTGTCCCTCTGAGAATGGCAACACAGATAAGGAACAAATATTTGGTATAGTATCCAGGCGCAGGATCAAAGGACACTTTGTTCCCTGTCTTGGAAGACTGGCTTGGGTTGGGGGACTGGACTCCTGGATCCTATTCCTGGCTCTTCCCTTTTTGGGTGGCCCTGGGCATGCTGACTTAGTTTCCCCTCCTGCATTGCCAGTGCTGCTGTTCTGAGCTATGAAGTCTGGGATCTTTTGAGAGGACCTGCCCTACTGAACGGTTCTCAGGCTCCAGCTGGAGGGTCTGAAGGTGGTCCGGGCTCCCAACTGGGTGCGAGATGGGGACAGCTTGGAGCATTATGGGGGAGGCAACCAGAATGGGGAAGAGATGCATGGGAAACAAGTCATACAAGAAAATTCCTGACCCAGGAGCCATCCCAGGGGCACGTGGTCAGGGGCCTCAGATCTCTGCAGGGCTGTTATGGGGCAGCGGATGTGGTTGGTGAGGCTCCAGGCACGGAGACACACAGTGGGGGAAATTGTACATTTCCGCTCAGTAGGAGGAGGAAGTCGAACGGTTCACTGTTCTGCCCGGAAGGAGTGAGCGTCTCATCATTAGAATCGTACAAGCCGAGACCCTGGCTTTCCAGACGGACTGGTGTGGGAAGGAGGGCAGAAAGCTGGGCTGGGTCCCTGACCCTGGGCAGTCCTGGGATATTGTGTCTGTTTCTCGCCCCCAGATGTAATCAGATCATTTTAGAGTGGCTCTAGCTAAGAAGTAGATTAGACGAGAATGGGAGCTTTAGGTTCTCAACCAGCACTAAGGGGAGAAGGGTGGGGCACAGGCTTGCTGCTTCCATCCAGTGAAGGGGGTTTGTGCCTCCCAGCGGAGACAACCTTCCCCATCTCTGAGTCCTTAGGTTGTTATGTATCCCCACTTTGAGTAACAAGAAAGGAACCTGGACACTTTGTGCTTCTGGTTTCACCTCTAACCTCTGTTTAGAGTCCTTATTCATTTTGCTAAATGTTCACTTCAATCCATCGATACAGGTAAACAGCTTAGAACAAGTGACTGCTCACACTGAATGATCAATAGAAGTTACTGTTGTTACTTATCTTGAATTTACCTTGCGTGTACCTGTGCCAGGCAGTGTTCTTAGTGTTTGTCAGATAGGAACTCACTGTTACCATCCCATTTTACAGATGAGAAAACCTGAGGCCTACAGAGGTTGACCTAACTGTCCAAGGTCTTGTGGCTGGTGTGCGGCAGGGCCGATGTTCGAGCCCAGCAGGCCGGCCCTGACCATGTCTGTAACCACTGTCATGCAGCCTCTCGATGTAGTCATGTCACGTAGTAAAGAAACAAAACGCCTGGGCCTCCATTCTCCCTTCACGAGGGTGGCAGGCAGGGATGCCTTGTCCCATCTACGGATGGGGCGCTGGGGCCCGGAGAGGGATGAGGACTTGAGCTGGGTCACACAGCGAATGAGGGCTCCTGGCCTCAGAATATCTGTGTGCCTTCTGTCTATAGTCAGGGCCCCCGGCTGAAGCCCTGAAGGAGTACGCGCTGGCCGTTGAGGGCACCGCTTCCTCACGGGGCCTTTCCTTCACCAGGGGGAGCCGGAGCCAGCTCCCCAGAGGGACAGCAAACCAGAGGGAAGTCGACCAGAGCCACCCTTCTGCCTGGGAGCAGGTCATCCAGGCCATGCTGAAGGCCCCTGGGGGCTGGTGAGGAGCCGCGCCCCACAGGGCCCCTTCTGCCAGAGGCCCAGGCCGAGGAGGCCCTGGCTAGCCAGGGGTGAACGGGTGAGCAGTAGGGGGGAAACCAGCCTGGGCCCCCCGTCCACAGGGTTCCTGGAACCAGTTCCCACAGATATTGAGGCACGGCTGAAGTTTTGAAGGAGTTATGTGTTATAATGAGGATTTTCGACTGCACAGGGGTGTCGGCGCCCCTAACCCCTAACCCCATTGGTCAAGGGTCAGCTGGACAGTTCTGTGGTGTGGGGTGCTTCACACTGTTAGGCCACCGTCACCACCCTGATTATTAAACATTGATTCACAGCTGCCTGCAGTAACCTTTCATGGTTCTGCTGACATGTGTTAATGACCATGCTAAATGGTCAGTGCTAAAATATCGTGCTTGACAAAAGGACATCACATAGGCGCTCGCCCGTGCCAGGCTCTACATGCCAGCACTGTAAGTGAATACATTCGTTGAATCCTTACAGCTCCCCTGTAAGTTAGGTTCTATTACTGACCCCAGTTTACAGATGAGGAGACTGAGGCCCAGAGCGGTTTAGTCTCTTTTCCCAGATCCCTTGCTGACTCTCGTCTGGGACCACGGGTCACTCCCGTTTATTGAGGACTCCCTGTGTGCTCAGGCTAAGTGCTCTGGTCAGCCTCCGGCAACCCGGCCAGAGAGGCAGGTGCCCCTGAGGTGCGGAGACTCAGAGAGGGTGAGTCTGGGTTTGCAGCCGGGTCTGACTCTGAAGCTAGTGTCGACCTCCTGCCTCAGATGGCGAGGCTGTTGTGGGAACCCCTGCCTGGTTCTTAAGTGCTGGCCTGAGCCTGTGTTTACGTATTAGGAAGAATATTTGAGAGATGGGAAGCCCCCAAGAGATCACAGCCCCAACTGGCCCGACTTAGGAAGTGGCTCTGCACTCAGAGAGGACCGGTTCCTGCTGCCTCCTAGTTGCGTAACGGCGTAACCTCAGGAAAGTGACACTGTTGCTCTGAGCTAAGCACAACTTGCTGCATTGGTAAAATCGGGGTAATTCTCCCCACCCCAAGGTGGGCGTGAGGAGCAAGTGGAGCGGTGAACGGGAAGGACTCTGTAAACCATGGAGCAGGGTGATAGAGCAGAGGTTCCCAAAGAGTGGTCCCCGGGCCACCTGCACCATCGTCGCCTGGGAACTCGCTAGAAATGCAGAGTCTTGGGCTTCACCCCAGACCTGCTGAATCAGAAACTCGAGGATGGGCCCGGCAACTTGGGTGTTCATGAGTCTTCTCGGTGACTCTCATGGGCTCTCACGTTTCAGACCCATGGCTGCACGCAGGATGTAAAGGAGATACTGTCACCAGTCCTAGCAGAGTCTGTCATCAGCCTGGGGCCCCGAAGTCGTTCCTGCACTCTCCATCCTCGGCTGGGCCTCCTGCCCTCCCTGGCCCGCAGGCCAGTCTGAATATACCATTGGACAGATGGCGGGCAGGCTGGAAATGGGGAGAAGGTGGCCTCACCCTCCTCTCCCAGCAGCTGTTACAGACACTACCTGGGGAATTGATTAAGGCTGAGAGTGGCATTGATCTGCAGGCTAATATACGGGTGAAGGAGACGCAGGAAGGAGTTTCCCATCAGCCTCCTGGTGTGCGGCTGAGCTAGGAAATAGAGCGCTGGGCTGCCCAGGTGCAGGCGGGAGCAGCAGGCCTCGGTCATAGCTGGGGACTCTTATCGCAGGGAAGGGGTTGCAGGATGAAAGAAAACTACCTTCTAATTTAAAAGCCCCAGCTGTTGAGATGTGGCCCAGAGGCCAGGCCTCCGGCTCGGTTGTTCTAAGAGGTAAGATGTGTAGAGGCAGATCAGGCCTTGACTCCTGGTCACCAGGTCCGACCACTCTGCATACTCCTCCCTAATCAATAACCCTCTCTTCCTCCTGAGCCCAGACCAGGAAGGCCTCTCAATCATCCCCTCCTCCTCCAGCCCACTGGAGCCAGCCAGGAAACAAATCCCACTCATTTTTTCCTTAGACCAAGCCCAAGTTAAGAAAGAAAATGCAGGGTGAGGCAAGAGTAGGTTTACAGTTGTGAGTATGTGAAACACAGAGTTTATTCTTGTATTATTTATTAATTATTGTATTATTTTCCATGTGAACAACTGTAAGCCTAATTTGCCCCACCCTGTATTTTCCCAGGGCCAATGTTCTAACCACCTGATGGCGGGGGCTAAATGCACTTCAGCTCTGACGAGGTCACACCACCGGTGACAAACGTTGACGCTGCCTGCAGTTGCAGGTGCCAGCTCTGTAGCCAGCACGCGGAGCCCTCCACCTCTCCAGCCGCGGTCCTCACTGCTCCCTGCATTTGCCCAGATCCCAGCAGACCAGACCCTGTGGTTTCCTGGTTGTGCCTCTTGCCTCCCTGCCCCACGTTGCATGCCCCTCTCCTCGCCTCAGCGCTCCACCCTGAGCCGCGGTGCCACCAGGTGTGACGGAGCGCCGTGCCCTCCATCTGGAGTGCCTTCCCTTCCCTCTGTGCTGGGCACGATCTATGGCCTTTAAGATTTAGTTCAAAACTCTGCCCTGCAGCCCTGACCAACTCCCCAGATTCCATCTTCCTGCTGCAGCCTGTTTAGCCTGTTTGCCTAGAATTGAGCTTGCTGGCTTCAGGGTGGCCTCCCCCCCCCATCAGGGTCAGGGTCGTCATTGGCTCTCCCCAACATCTCAGCAGGTGCCCTGCCCCTCGGGGCCTAGGGACCTGGCTCTGCGCAGTGTCAGATGTCAGGAGGGGGTGCGCCCTGGACAGGACAGGCTCTGGGAAGGCCCCAGTGATGCTGGTGCAACTCACTCTGGGTTCCAGGTCCCTTGCAACAGGGCAGGGTGTGTGCTGATTTGTGGGTCCAAGGCAGGGACCTGCTGACCACAGAGTGCAAGGCCCTGGCCAGATGCCCATCCCAGGAGGCGCTACAGAGCTTCCGCCCCGTCTCCTGCTCACTGACATCCTTGAGCACTCTTCCTCTCGGGGCCTCAGTATCCCTTTCTGTCCAAAGCCGGATCCAGAAACTCTGCCAGGAATGGATGATGAGCAGGAAGTAGAGGCTCCAAGTTTTCAGTCACTTGGAGGTGTCTTTAGAAAGTCCCATGTGACTCTTATCTCTCGAAACTGCCAGATAAGGAGATCGTGGGGCAATAAATCTGCGTGGAGTTTTGGTCAGAGCCTGATATGGGGGAGCAAACAGGAAGAAGCCCTGTCCATAACTCCAGAGGGTGAAGTCTGGACGGGCAGCAGCCCTGTGAGGACTGGGGTGGCTGCCGGGCAGACAGCGCCCCACGCACGGGTCCCGGGCTTTGGCGTGGGCAGGCTGCAGAGCCCTCCTCACTGGACCGTCTTAACAGGTGGGCAGGGCGGGGCATTGCCCTTCTAGGGGTATGAAGTCAAACCTGAGATGGGACAAGATTTTCCCAAGGTCCTGGAGCAAATGGGTGTCAGAATTAGGACCTTCCAGACTGACCAGCACACCAGCTGTGGAAGGACAGGCCCAGCCCCTAGGTCCTGTGCCCAGAGTGGGGTCAGGAGAGGCTGGCAGTAGGTGAAAGCTGAGTCCAGAAGCCAGGTCAAGCTCCGTCTTGGTGCCTGTCTGTGGATCTGGCCTGGGGGTGGGCAGAGCAAAAGGGAGGCCCAGTAGGGATGGATGGATAGACAGATGGACAGATGGATGGATGGATGAAGGAAACGGAGCAGGACAGGAGGGAGGGGAGGGAACGTTCACCAGCTGACCCCTACTTAGTACCAGGAATATACAAGGTATCTGAGTCCGCTACTTCGGGACATCCCGGCCAGACCCTGAGAGTTAGCTGTTAGGATACCCTCTACAGGTGAGGGGCTGAGGTCCACAGGCAAATGAGGTCTTGGATTTGAACCTGGTCCTCCTCTCCCCCTGCCCTGGGCTACCTCATTGGCAGAGAGATTGCTCAGTCCTGGGAGCCAGGGAAACCCCCTGAAAGTGTTCCTATTTGGACTGGGCTCAGGACAGTGTTGTGAAAAGGAGGGCATCCTAGGAGCCCAGCTAAGTGCCCGTGGACTCATGTGGGCTGACTAAGTTCAAGGCAGAGAGATGGGGTGTGAGCAAGGATGGGGTGTCTGGGATAACACGATGCTTTGAGGGGAGAGCAGATAAATCAGTCTGACTTGAGGGGCAGGTCTGTGGAGGTGAGAAGGCCATGAGGGGATGTGGGGGTGCCTCACAGCCCAAGTCTAGCTGAGGGCTTTATCCTGAGGACAGAGGGGCTGCTGAAGGAAATGACAGGTCAGGGTGGGGGCAGGATATGAACCTGGGAGGGGGTCAGGGAGTGAAGGCCAACAGAGTCAAAAGGCTGCCCAGGCCACTCAGCAGGTGCCCTGCCCCTCAGAGCCTAGGGACCTGGCTCTGGGCAGTGTCAGATGTCAGGAGGGGGTGCTCCCTCAGGCTAATCTCATCAGGAGGAAAAAGGCATCTTCTTGGCTCTCCCTCTGACTTAATCTGCATTTCCTGTGGGCCTGCAGCAGGGTATCTGTGCTGGACCAGGACCTGAGGGCTGGAGGGAGGGCAGTGGGGGAGGACACGGCAGACAGAGCCTGGAGACAGGACTGTTTTATCCCTAGTGGCTCAGGGGACCTCTGCCTCCATTGCTGATATGGCGGGGGCATTCTGGGCGGGGCCATGCCACCGCCCCTTCCTCCCCAAGAGCCTCGGCCGCCGTCCCAGTCCCCCGAGCACAGGGCTGAGCTTAGCTGCTGGCCTCTCCAGGCTCTTCCTGACCAGCAGCGGCTGCCAGCTTTACTTTGGGTGGTCTGGTCCCTCCGTCAATGCAGTAAGCACCAGGGGTCAGGACTTCGTGCCTAGCAGGCTGCTTTGCACTTTGAGGTTTGGGATTTGTACTCAGATCCCCCAAATGTTGCGCCCTCAGCACGTACCTATCATGTGCTCAATCAAATCTTAGTGTCTTGTAAACATTTGGACCACAACAGTCTTAACAGAAAACGTTTGGGGAACGCTAATCATTCACCTACCATCACTCCTTGTGCTGGGTGAATTATCTCATTTAAGCATCAGAGGAACCCTGTGAGAAAGCGTGGACCCAGAACTAAACAGGTTGGCTTTGAATTCCAGCTCAGTTGCCTATTAGCTGTGTGATTTTGGGCAAGATATTTGACCTCTTTGTGCCCCCATTTCCTCATCTGTAAAAACAAGGTGGTAATAATTATTGACTTGCTGTGAGGGTTGGGTTAGTACATGGAACATACTTCACACATAGCAAGCAATGTGTTAGCTATTATTTTTCTGTTACAATCCCTGATTTTACTGGTGAGGAAAGAGACAGTAAGTCACACAGGGATGATGGCTATGTTCTATCTTCCCCCTGTTCAGACGGATACCCGAATAGCCACAAATGGCTATGGAGCGCTTGAAATGGGGTAAAGGAGCTGACTTTTATATTTTATTTCATTTTAACTTTAATTTAGAAGTCACGTGTGACTAGAGGCTCTGTGCTGAACAGAGCTGGTGCCCGGGATTTCACACCCAGGGATGTGATTTAAATGATTCTAAAGTGCATTCAAAGCTGCAAACCACTGCCCGGTGCTTGGCTATTTCCCTGAGACTTGGAAACATGTGGAAACATGTGACTGAATTGCTGTCTCTGCCCCCCCCTCACCCCACCCACACCCCCACCACAGGGCCTGGCACGGAATAAGCTGATGGAGGATGAATGTTGGTGATTGTATTAAGTCGCAGTCACCTCGCTTTACAAACCTTCTTGGATATTTCTGCTTTGAAATGTTCTGTTCTCTGGTTCAGAATGTTGGGCTCTTTAAGAAGTCAGTTCTGGAGTCTTCCCCTTCACGGGCAAGTTGTCGGAGCCATGGTTACTAGTGACTTAGAATCATTGCAGGTAAATCAGCTCCGAGTTTTTGGAGACTTCTGTAGTAGGCAGTCAGGGGAACCACGTGTCCCTGTTTACCTGGGACTTTCCGAATCTCAGCACTGCAAGTTCTCCAGCCTGGAACTGCCCCCATCCTGGGCAAACCAGTAAGATGCGTCATCCTCCTTCTGGGGACAGCAACAAGGCTGCTTCTTGCTTTGAAGGAGGGACGAAAACTAAGGCTGAGGGATAGGACCCTTGTCACTTCAGACTCTGATGCTGGCCAGTGGCAGTCAACATAAAGACACCTGGTGCCAAGAAGTGACAGCTAACCAGGGCCTGGCCTCAGGGGAACAGAAAGGACTGTAAGATAAAGCTTCACCAGGGAGAAGCTGCTAAGACCGGGTTTCTTCCTTCTGCCGGGTTGGAAAGAAGGCTCTGTGGGAAATCGCTGGTTAAGCAGAACCCTTCACTGACAGCAGGGCACCTTGACCTCACTCTTGGACCTCAGCTTCCTGATCCATAATCCCACCCCCTCATGGGTGCAGCAGAGGCCCTGATAAGAATTCAGGATAAATTAGAAAAGTGCTTTCCTACTCAAGTTTGGGGCCAGGGCCAAGATCAGGATAAATTCTATGACGGATGATAGTGGGTCAGGGATTAGAGTCAAGGTGGGGGACCCACCCATGGTGAGGTGTTTATTGTGTTAATTATTGGTCTTTGTAGATCACCTTCAAATAGAGTGTTCTGTACTCTTACAGTAATATTTTTTTATTTTTTTAAAACTAGGAAACTTGTGGTTCTAATCTCCCTCTGTTAACTGCGGCTGACGTAGCGTGGTGGTTCGGACTCTCACAAGGCACGCATGGGGCTAGTTCACTGACCACAAGATCAGGTTTTAAGAGAAAAAAATAAACTAAAACTCCAAATATTATATGTGGAACCACAAACTTACAAAGGGACAATGGTAGCCGGCAGCACAAGACATCTACCCATCCCGGATGCTCCAAGACCAAATCAGGTAACTTCATTCTTTCCCGGAGGCCAGGAACAGTGCAATTAATGAATAATCTATTGGGCTGGTGTGCACCACACCCAGTTTGGGTTTCTTTCAGCCACCCTGCAGCTAACCCTTGCTCTGTGATAATTGAGGGCTGGGCGGGGAAGACAGGCCTTTGGAGGCAGGCAGGAAAGTCTCTGTGTCTGTCTGGCTGTGTCTGTCTCTCTCACCTGTCAGAGAGGAGCGTGCGGCAGGAAGAGGGGCCTTGGGACAGGATTTGGCTTCTGCATCCCACCTGCATTACTCCTACACCTACATCTTGGTCAAGTCGCTTCCACTGCGCCAATAGAGACAACCCCCAGGAGAGGAGTGAGGGTGGGACAGGCAGCCAGCCAGTCCACTGCCAGGCACTAAGAAACCAATTAAGTGGGATGTTAAACCCAGAGATGACTAATTCCTTTTGGAAGGGGAGCAAGGAATTCACAGCCCACAAAGCCTAATCCTTTGGCCTAAGGGCCACTAAGCATGCATGGGACAGAACTGGTGCCACCCCTGCTTTGTGCCCCACCTGAGAAGGCATGCTGTGGCTTTGATGTGGGGCCAGCCAGAAGGGACCAGGCAGGATAGGACAGGTGGCATGGGATAAACCTGGCCCAGATCAGCCATTCTGGCCCAGCCCGTGGGCGAGGCCTCGCAGTGCTGAGGACCCACTACCGTCTGCATTTCCAGCAAGTGCCTGCTTGTAGGGAAAATAAAATTCCAGTTCTCTGAATTACTGAGTCCTTACACTCATGCATGCACAGATGCAGTTAAACAGCCAACCAGATGCATTCGTGCATGCACACCACAGGAGTGAGTACGTGGGTGCCTATGAACACCCTGGGGGATGCAGTACCCAGGTGCAGACTTGCGCACAGCACACACAGAATCGCACAGACGTCACCTGCATAGATGCGTGCATACTCTCGTATCCGGGCAAAGGGAGAGGCAGCTGCCTGGCTTGGTGCTGCTCCATCCCCCACTTCTGTAGGTTTCTGTCCGTGGCAATAGGTCTGGAAGAACCTTGGCAGTAAAGATAAGATGGTGGGAGGGGTGGGGCGGGGTGGGGAAAGGTGTCTGGGGCAGGGGGGCAGAAGGTCACTGATGCTCACGTTGCTCCGCGGCCAGCAGCCCCTTTCCGGAGGGCGTGCACGCACTTAGTTTCCTGAGCCTGGTTTTCCTCTTTGGTGAAGCGGGGTGATAATGGTCATGGGCTGAGGTGGGATCTCGGTGTTGTGGGTGTGGAGGAACTTTTGTCATCATGGTGGTGACCTTCAGGAACCTGGAGGTGGAGGCTGCAGAGACAGCACCGTTCCTTCCCAGCTCCAGGACTCATGGCTGTGTGACCTGGGGCGGGGAGCAGTTACTTCTCTGCCTCAAATCTGCATCTGTAGTGGGCAGCCAGGTAGCACCTCCCTGGTCAGTTCATACAAGGCTGGCACTTGGAATGGCACCTGGCACACAGCAGCCACCCCAAAACTGTGAGTTGCTTTGTCCATAGAGGTGACTGTGAGCTCAAGTTGAGCTGTTGCCTAGGGCCCTTGAGGCCCCCTGACCCTGACCCTGGGCAGAGAGCCATCCCTCAGGTGTGTGGCCAGGCCCCGGGCTGTGAAGAAAGAGCACTGGGGGTGGCCAGAGGGGCTGGACTGCTGCTGACCAGAAGATCATGTTGATTTCAGTGGCCGTGGCCTGCCCCTGCCCGCCAGAGCCCACCACGGCACTCGGGGGCCCAAGCTGGTTGTTCTACCCTCCTTGATATTTCACTAGCATGTCGTCTCCTGCTCACCCCCTCTGCCCTACCGCAGCCCAGTGACCATCATCTCTCATCTAGTCCGCCCTGTCTTCTCAGTGGTCAGGAATCCGTCTGAAAGTGGAATCTGGGCTTCTCACTCTCCTGCTTTCACCTGCAGTAGCTTCCCACTGCCCTCAAGCCCGGGTCCTTCAACGTGGCTCCCGAAGTGATCCAGGTCCTGCCCTCGCCCACTTCTTCCCTGCAGGTTTCCTGTGCCCTGGCCACTCCAAGCACAGGCCCTGTGTGCCCACTACCATTGGCTGGGCCTGTGTGGGGCAGTGTGTGGGGCAGGATGGGCAGGCTACGCTCCGTGACAAATAACCCCGCTATCTCAGTGGTTCCCTCTTATTTCTCTGTCATGCTCTATGACATGAGCCAGCTGGGGGTAGAAGCTCGGTTGCATACAGTCCCTGGGGGAACCTGGGATGATGGAAGCTGTGCCATCTAGAACATGTGGCTTTCTTATCTCTTGCACCAAGGACAAGAGTTCTGGAGGGTCACAGGCAGGTTTTCTATGCTTCAGCCCGGAAGTGACACACGTCACTTCTGCCCGTGGCTGCACCGTGGCTGCCTCCCTGCAAGGAGGCTGGGACGTGCGGCAAGTGGCGGACTGGCTGGTGAGCATCGCCACTGGTCGTAGACAGGTCCCCCCCACCCCAGTGCTGCTCAGAGGAAGGTGGGATGGGGGACCTGGAGCCCAGCCTGCTGACTTCTCCCTACTTTCCCACCCCCAGCCCAGACCTAAGGCAGCTCCTCAGCTGCCACCTAATTGACAAGACCTTAGGGAAGGAAGTCTGTCCCTGCTGTTCCTTCCTTTCTTCCTTTCTCTCTTCCTCTCCCTTTCCTTTCCTTTCCTTTCCTTTCCTTTCCTTTCCTTTCCTTTCCTTTCCTTTCCTTTCCTTTCCTTTCCTTTCCTTTTCTTTCTTTCTTTCTTTCTTTCTTTCTTTCTTTCTTTCTTTCTTTCTTTCTTTTTAAAGATTGTATTTATTTATTTTAAAGAGAGGATAGAGAGAAAGGCAGGGGAGGATCAGGAAACATCATAGTAGTTGCTTCTTGTATATGACTTGACCGGGCAACCCAGGACTTTGAACTGGCGACTGCAGCGTTCCAGGTCCACGCCTTACCCACTGCGCCACCACAGGTCAGGCTGCTGTTCCTTTCTAAGAAGACTCCCAGGGCCCATTTCTCTCAGGACACAGGGCGGAGAAAAGCTGTGCCGCTCCTTAGCAGGGTATGGCCTTTATCTTGCACACACTGACTAAATCCCTCTCTGATTCTGTTTCCATTATTGAATTGACCGCTAGGAAGCTCAGATCCAATCTGAGGTCTGCCTCCTCTGTGTGGAGGACCAGGCAGCACACAGCACTCATTCAGTAGCCTAACTGCCCCCGCATCAGATGATCTCTTCTTGTTCCTGCATTGGCCCCTCCCCATTTCTTCCTCATGGCTCTTCCATTGCCTTCTATCTTGTGTTCTATTTCTATAAGGCTTCTTACATCCTTTCTGGGATCAGATGGGCATTAATTAGCCAGTCCCTGCTTTTTGTAGCTCTGGCAAATGCAGCCAGGATTTGGGGCAGAATTCCTAAAAGGAGAGAGGAAATGTCTGAGTTTCACAGGACAGACTTGCCCCCACGAAGCAGATGGGCTAAGTAAGGTCAGGCCCTTGATCAGCACGACCTCCTGACATCAACAAGTCTAATCTTGTGCCTTTGGACTGAGCACAGAGAAGAAGAGCCTGAGGGTGAGCTGCCCCGGCTGGGCAAATGCCTTCTTTGTCTTGACCCCGTGGGTATCCGGCCAAACTTGTCCTCCCCTGGGAAGTTCCTGGGGTCTGGGCAGGCGATGCTCTGTGCTGAGCATTCCTGCAGCAGGGCCCGGGCTGTTTGTTCAGGACCTTAAGCTGGTAGGGAAGATGAGACCTGACACCAGAGTCCAGATCAGGGCAGACAGTGTCGGAGACCCAAGGGCAGGGAGGAGGGGAGGCTGTGGGGAGCAAGGAGAGCAGAGCTCTGCCCCTCGGAGCCGCAGGGAAGACTGGGCGCTCGGAAGCTGGGGGACGAGTGGGAGGACGTGGACTTGCGGAGATGACTACAGGCAGTAATAGGTGGCTGGGGAGTTAAGCCACGCTGAGGAAAACGCAAGGGTGAAGGCCCAGAGAACCGGAAATGCAAGAGCAGACCCAAGGGAAGTTGGATGGGGGTCTTTATCTGGAAGGTGCCCTTTAGAAGATGAGCGAGAAAAAGTGAATCTTGGAATATGGTGTGTGGGACCCAACTAGAAGGCCTTGAATGACAGGCTGAGTTTGGCCTTGAACCTGTAGGGCAGCAATGAATGGGAAGCAATGAAGGGTGATAGAAGGTCAGGGCCAGGGTGGTAAGGAGTGCAACCAAGCTCGGTGTCCAGAGGATCCCTCTGCCCTACACGGGAGTATAGATGGGAGGGTCCAGTGGGCTCGCCGGGACTGGAGAGAAGAGGTTTTACCTGAGCAGCGGCGAGGCTGAGGGGAGCCACACAGTATCATGTGGTTGACCACTCAGGCCTAGACTCTCACAGGCCATTCGTGAGCTGGCTCTGCTCTCCTTCAGCTGGTTCCTTTTTTACTCACATCACCAATTTGTGTGTGTGTGTGTTTATCATCTCCTTGTTAATCTTACCAACCTACCTGTAGTTTCCCAAACATTCCCTATTTTCTTCTATCTCACGGCCTTTGCTCAAGCTGTTCCAGCTCTCTCTTGTCCAGCCAACATGGCTAGCTCCTAGCCACCCTTCAAATCACCGCTCACGTGTCACTTCCTCTGGTAAGCCCTCTCTGACTGCCATGTACAAACAAACCTCCATTATTACCTATAGCCCCCTGGGTCCCAGTGACCCAGACTCCCCCAGTGGCCTCATTCAAAGGACTCTTCACTCCTGTAAGGCTGGGCTCAGGCGGACTCTTTCCAAAACCGCAGTGCCTGGCACAGGGCCTTCTCACACAGGGGTGCTCAGTCAATATTGAACGAACAAATAAATACAAAGCCGGATGAGAAGCGAGGGCAGCTCAAGAAGGCTGGATGATAATTGTGTTCGTAATTATTACTGTTGATGAAGGGATCTAAATGTATCATCTAATTTAATCCTCACGACAAGTCTATGGGACGAATACTTTTGTTGCCCCCATTTTACAGATAGGAAAACGGAGGTTTCAGAACTTAAGTCATTTGCCCGCCCGGCGGGTGAGAGTGGAGCTGGAATTGGAGCGCAGGCAGGCTGGCTCCAGAGGACACAGTGTTACCCACTTGGCTGGGCTGGGAGGGGGTGGGGAGGCTGGCTTGGCCAGTGAGATGGTGGATTGGGAAGGTGGTGAGGTTTCTCTGGTTTTCCGCTTTTTGAGGGTTCACACTTGAGGGGACGAAGAGCAGACAGGTCAGCAGCAATGATGCGTTCTCTCTTCACGTCTCACCAGGTCCGTAGAGGCAGCCTGTTCACTTGGTTGGCCTCCACAGCACACCACTGTCCGGCAGTTCCCTCTTACATTCTCCGGGGGAGCTCCCCGTGCGTCCCACTGTCGAGGCAGTGAGCCTCACACTCCTTCTGTCCCATGTGTCTCCTGCAGATGTCATGGCACCCCCAGTACCGGAGCTCCAAGTTCCGCCACGTCTTTGGCAAACCAGCCAGCAAGGAGAACTGCTACGACTCGGTGCCCATCACCCACAGCGTCCACGACAATCACTTCTGCGCCGTGAACCCCCACTTCATTGCAGTCGTGACTGAGTGTGCTGGCGGGGGGGCCTTCCTCGTCATCCCCCTGCACCAGGTAAGGACGCTTGGTGAGCCCCAGGCCCAAACAGCTCCCTGGAGGCAGCCCAGGACAGAGAGAAGACAGAAAGGGCCTTGCTTTCTGCTACAATGCATGGGTTCAAGTCCTAGACCTCCTATTACCAGCCGTGTGACCTTGAATAAGTAATTTCGCCTCTGTGAGCCTCGATTTTCTCCTTGGGAAAAAATATACCTCTCCAGGGATTTCAGCAATTGCCTAGCTATTCCTGGGATTTCCCCTCCATCCCACTGCAAAATAATTCACTCCTGAATAAAATATAGTTTTTAATGCATTGCCAGGCTCACAAGATGTCAGGGAAATCTCCAAAGCCACTTCCCTTTCCCCCAAAAGGAAACAAACCTTAAGCCAAAATCTAAGGTAGGAGAGGAAAGCAGTAAATGAACAGGATGAACGGGCTTATCCTAAGGGCAAATGTTGACAGCAGAGGTTGGACCATATACATTTGCTGATATTTAACAGTTTTTGATCCCCAAGTGGCAGTATATTAAAGATTAACCTAATGGCAAATCTTTTCAGGAGCCTGAGTTTCTGCCTTAGGGAAGAAACCTCCAAGAGGACTAAAGAGATTGTGGGTTGGTAGTGGCTCTGGCTCGCAGTAAAAGCAGAGACAGTCTCTAGAGGAAAATATTTCCAGTGTGGACAGGAGTCCCATAGATTAAGATCAGGGAACTTGATAATGTGAGATGAGCTAGCATGTAAGCCACCATGAGTTACAAGCATCAGACTTAGAACCCAAAGGACTTCAGAAGTTAAAAGTCAAATTGGAATCAAATTACCCAGGTTTTCTGATCCCAATGCAATTGACTTAGAAATCAATAACAAAAGATAATTTTAAAATTCCTGTTCATTTGGAAATGTAAAGACACAGTTAAAAATAACCTCCAGGTCAGCCCTGGCCGGTTTGCTCAGTGGTAGAGCGTCGGCCTAGTGTGCGGAGGACCCGGGTTCGATTCCCGGCCAGGGCACACAGGAGAAGCGCCCATTTGCTTCTCCACCCCTCCGCCGTGCTTTCCTCTCTGTCTCTCTCTTCCCCTCCCGCAGCCAAGGCTCCATTGGAGCAAAGATGGCCTGGGCGCTGGGGATGGCTCTGTGGCCTCTGCCTCAGGCGCTAGAGTGGCTCTGGTCGCAACATGGCGACGCCCAGGATGGGCAGAGCATCGTCCCCTGGTGGGCAGAGCATCGCCCCATGGTGGGCGTGCCGGGTGGATCCCGGTCGGGCGCATGCGGGAGTCTGTCTGACTGTCTCTCCCTGTTTCCAGTTTCAGAAAAATAAAAAATAAAAAAAAAATAACCTCCAGGTCAAAGAAGATATAAAAATGAATATTTAAAACTACTTAGAAATGAATGATAATGAAATATGTCACAAAACTTAAGGGAAAGTGATGCTTCAAGGGAAATGTATAAAATGGTTGCTTGTATTTGAAAATTCATGTTGAGCCTGACTAGGTGATGGCGCAGTGGATAAAGCATCAACATGGGATGCTGAGGACTCAGGTTCAAAACTCTGAGGTCGCTGGCTTGAGCATGGGATCATAGACATGACTCTGTGGTTGCTGGCTTGATCCCAAAGGTGGCTGACTTAAAACCCCAGGTTGCTGGCTTGAGTTTAAGGTGCTGGCTTGAGCCCAAGGTCTCTGGTTTAAGCAAGGGGTCACTGGCTCAACTGGAGCCTCCTAGTCAAAGTACGTATGAAAAAGCAATCAAAGAACAACTAAAGTGCCGCATCTACAGTTGATGCTTCTCATCTCTCTCCCTTCCTGGCTGTCTCTGTCTCTGTCTTTCTGTCTCTCTGTCCCTCTCTCTCTTGCTAAAAAAAAAAAAAAAAATTATATTGAAATGAATGTTCCAATTAAGATGTTAGAAAAAACAACAGATAAACAAAGAAAGTTTGAGAAAGGAGATAATAAAAAGCTGATACCAGTGAAAGAAAATACAAAGATACAGTAGAAAGTGTCAAAAGAGCCAAAACTTGGTTCCTAGGAAAGATTGATGGACAAAGTTTTGGTCAGACGGTCAAGAATAAAAGAGGGCCCTGGCCGGTTGGCTCAGCGGTAGAGCGTCGGCCTAGCGTGCGGAGGACCCGGGTTCGATTCCCGGCCAGGGCACACAGGAGAAGCGCCCATTTGCTTCTCCACCCCTCCGCCGCGCCTTCCTCTCTGTCTCTCTCTTCCCCTCCCGCAGCCAAGGCTCCATTGGAGCAAAGATGGCCCGGGCGCTGGGGATGGCTCTGTGGCCTCTGCCCCAGGCGCTAGAGTGGCTCTGGTCGCAACATGGCGACACCCAGGAGGGTCGCAACATGGCGACGCCCAGGATGGGCAGAGCGTCGCCCCCTGGTGGGCGTGCCGGGTGGATCCCGGTCGGGCGCATGCGGGAGTCTGTCTGACTGTCTCTCCCTGTTTCCAGCTTCAGAAAAATGCAAAAAAAAAAAAAAGAATAAAAGAGGGAAGGTGCAAATAACAACAGGTACAAAAGGCAATATAAAAACAGAGTTTCAAAACACAAGACACTAACATGAGCAATTTTATGATATATTTGAAAATGTTAACTATATGGACATATTTCTATAAAAAATGTATAACTTGTCAGTACTAATACAGGTTGAAATAGAAGGCCTGAATAGTCCTGTAACTATTTTTTAAATTATATGATTAAAAAAGATGCATTCTGACCAAGTTGGATTTATTCCAGAAACAATGTATTGATAGATCTTTATATTAACAAATGAAAGGAGAAAAACCATATGGTCATCATAAATCCAGAAAAAACATTTGATAAAGTGCAATATCTATTCATGACAAAAATTCTTTGCAAACTAGAAAAAGGGAATTTCACTAATATATAGGAAACAGATTTCTTAAAACCATTTATTTTGAAAGAGTCTCAACCCTATAGAAAAGTTGCAAAAAACAGTTGAATAAACTGATTATCCTTCACCTAGATTCACCAGTTGTTAACATTCTGCAAGATTTACTTTTTCTCTTTTATATTTTCCTCTCCATATGTGTTTATATAGAAATTTTATTCCTGGCCCGGAATCCAAGTAGGATCATGCATTGTATTTATTTGTTCTCTTAGGCTACTTTATGTCATGGTGTTGCCATTTTTAAGCAGTAAAGTCTAGTTGTTTTGTAGAATGTTCCTAATTTGGATTTTTAAAATTTTTTCCTTATGATTATATTGATGTTTTATATATATTATAATATTTATAATATATTTAATATATATTTATAATATATATTATTTATATATTTTTTTATATATTATATTAATTTTTTTAATTATTGATTGATTTTAGAGTGAGAGGAAGGGATATGGAGAGACAAAAGCATTGATCTGCTTCTGTAATGTGCCCTGACCACAACCTTTTCGTATCGGGATGACACTCTAACCAAATTAGCTATCCAGTAAGGGCACGTTGATGTTATGCAGTTTTGGCAAGAGTGTTAAACAAGTGATGTTACATCCTTGGTTTATTACATCACATGACACATGTTGTCAGTTTGTCCCATTATCGGTGATATTTGATCTCTTTGTTAATGTGGTGCAAGCATCATTTGTAAAGAAAGAATGTTAGGACCTGTGGTGGTGCAGTGGATAAAGTGTTGACCTGGAATGCTGAGGTCTCCGGTTCAAAACCCTGGGCTTGCCTGGTCAGGGCACATACAGGAAGCAACTACTACTATGAGTTGATGCCTCCTGCTTCTCACACTCCTCCCGCCCAGTCTCTCTTTTCTCTCTTAAAAACTAATAAGTAAAAAAATTTAAGAACTTAAAAAAAGAAAAAGTTATAAAATAAAAATATAATTTAAAAAAAGAATGTTAGAAACATCACCTTATGTCATCAGTAAAATAAAAAAGGTTCTGGACTGTACAGTAAGACCAGAAAAATAAGTAAAAGTTTTAAGGATTGAAAAAGAAGTAATACCACTTTTCTTTATAGATATGATTGACTACATAGAAACACAGAAAAACATATAGTCAAATTATTAGGAAAAATAATTGGAGTGTTTAGAAGGTAATTGGATAAAAAAAATCAGAATACAAAAATGAACTGCATTTCAACCTATCAAGAATGCTTACAAAATGTAAACATTTGCAGTAGAAAAAGGAGAATTAATGCCTGGGAGTAAACAAGCAAGACTTAGATGGAGAAGATCACAGAGCATTTCCAGAAACAAATATTAATGACCCAAGCAAATGGAAATACATACCATGTTCATGAATAGCCACTTTCTTCTCCCTCCCTCGAATTTCCAGACCATTCTCCTTTTTAGGATATATCCCATAGCCTGTATTTTTCCCTTAGGACACCAAGCTCTGACTACTTTAAATCAGAATCATTTGTGTTCTGCTAGAACCTTCTATACTTGGAATAGGGGAGAAAAAAATGAACCAGTACTTTGTTTATCCAAATATCACATTGCAGGCACACAATTGGTGCTCATAAGTTTTCATTGCTTGAACAAATTCTCTAATAATTGTTCACCCAAATAAATAGGGAGGGCAAAATTGGCAAAGGGACTAGCACAAGCAAAGGCATAGAGGTGGAACTATGTGTGGATGGTTCAGGGAACAACGTAGAGAGCTGTCTGGCTAGAACAGATGAACAGTTTGTTTAGGGGAGGAAGGGAAGTACCCTGCAGAAGTGGATTGGGTCCAGATAAGAAGGGCTTTGAATGCCAGTATAAGTGTGAACTGAAATTTTTCAAGCTGGGGAGGGCTGAGTGTACAATGGGGTTTATGGAAAGACTTGAAGGCGAGCTGAAAGGACCCTTAGAGATGGCCTGTTTGACTACTTATTTCTTCTAAATTCTGAGTGCTTTTAAAAGATTCTGTCCACTAAACAAACTGCATTCTTAATTACACATTCAAGTGTTTTCCTGATATTTATTACTCAGACATTTTCAGAACTGTCAGTTTCCAACTCACATGAAATTTTCAGTGTACATAGGTACTAACAACTGATATTAAGAAAATAAATTGGTTTGATGTGTTGGAATGTGACCTGGGTGGGGAGAGGGGACCCCTAGCATAGTTAGGAGGATCAGAGAAGGCCTTTCTAGGGAGATGACATTTGGGCTGAGAGCCGCTAGAAATGCGAGAAGCAGTGTTCGGGTGGAATGAATAGCAGGTGCAAAGGCCCTGAGGTGGGAATGGGTTTGGTGTTTGAGAAGCAAACTGGTGTGTTGTCACATAGGCAAGAGCAGTGGGAGGTGGTCAGAGAAGGGAGCAAGGGTGGGACTGAGAAGGCCTCACAGGCCAGGGCAGAAGTTTGGCTCTATTCTGTGTCCAGTGGGAAAGCCACTCTGGACGGTTGACATTCAGTTGTCTTGTGCAGCCTGATGTTGGGTAAAATGTGCAATTAATTCCCTTTGGGCTTTTTGAAATAGTATCGTAAATAGCTTGCAGACACATGTTAATTGCTGCTGTCACAGACTCCTAGGAGTCCAGGCATCACAGGAGCTGGAAGCCACTAGTCAGAGCTCAGGCCTGAGCGTCACAGCGCAGGTTCTGATTCCGTGGGCCTGAAGTGAGGCCAGAGAGTCTGCATCCCAACAAGCTCCAGAGTTGCAGATAAAATGTGGGGTGCCAATTAAATATGAAGCTCAGATAAACACCAAATAACTTTTGTTACTTGTTTTTTCTTTTTAATTCAACTTTTTGGCTTTGAGGTCATTGTAGATTCACATGTACTGTAGTTGTAAGAAATAACACAGATTATGTGTACCCTTCATCCAGTTTCCCCCGATAGTAACATCTTGCGAGTCTAGAGTACAATATCACAGCCAGAATATCAACATCAGTACAATCAAGACAGAGACTGCTTCCAGTGTCACAAGGTCGCCCATGTTGCTCTTTTAGAGTCACAACCACTTCCCTCACTCTCACTCTCATCTTGACCAATAATCACTCATCCGTTCTCCGTTTCCATACTTTTACCATTTTAAGAATGTCCTATGAGCCCTGGCTGGGTAGCTTAGTTGGTTAGAGCATCATTCCGATATGGCAGTGTTGCAGGTTCGATCCCGGGTCAGGGCACGTACAAGAAATCAACCAATGAATGCATAAATGAGTGAAACAACAAATTGATGTTTCTCTCTCTCAAATCAATTTTTTTAAATGTTATATGAATAGAACTATATAGTATGTAACCTTTTGGGCTTGACTTTTTTCACTCAACATTAAAGATCCATCCAAGTCGCTGTGCATATCAATAGCTCATTCTTTTTCGTTGCTAAGTAGTATTCCGTGGTGTGAACGCATCACCGTCTGTTTAACCGTCCCCCACGCCCCCTCACCCCCCAGCTGAAGGCCATCTGGATTGTTTCCGGTTCAAGGCTGTCATGAATAAAGCTGCTATCAACATTTGTCTACAGGTTTCTGTGTGAACATAAATCAGTCTCCATTTCTATGGGACAGGTGCCTAGGAGTGCAGTGACTACTAGGTCATGAAATGTATTAATTTTATAAGAAACTGCCAAGCTATTTTCATAAAGAATTTTTCTTAGTGTAAGTAAAATACCGTGTGGGACATACTTAAACTAAAAATACTATATATTTGTTGTTTATCTGAGATTCAGATATCCCTGGGCATCCTGCAACTTCTGTGTGCTGATTCTGGCTCCTCTCCTCCCAGGTGGTACTGATGCTGCTGGCTTGCAAACTGCATTTCAGTAGCTAGACTGTGATCTTGTTCTTCATAATTGTGAAAAAATTTCAAACACAAAAGTTGATTAAAAACAATATAATGAACTCTGCTATACCCAGATTCTAGAATTTTCAAGACTGTCACTTTTTTTTTTTTTTTTTTTTGAGAGGAGGGGAGATAGACAGACTTTCGCATGCGCCTTGACCGGGGTCCACCCTGCAATCCCATCTGGGGCCGATGCTCGAATCAACCAAGCTATTTTTAGCTTCTGAGGCTGACGCTGGGAAGAATGAGCCATTCTCAGTGCCCAGGGCCAACACTCGAACTAATAAAGCCATTGGCTGTGGGAGGGAAGAGAGAGAAGGGGGGGAAGGGAAGAAGCAGATGGTTGTTTCTCCTGTGTGCCCTGGCCAGAAATCAAACCCCAGATGTCCATACACTGGGCCAATGCTCTCTCCACTGAGCCAGACAGCCAGGACAAGACTGCCACTCTTGCTTCCTCCATCGCCCCCTTTTTTTTCCCTAAAGTATTTTAAAGCAAATCCTGGACATTTTGTCATTTTATCCCCACAAACTTTAGGATGCAATTCTAAAAAATTTGTACATTTTCTGACTTGACCCCAGTGCCAGGATCCCAGCACTGACACTCCTGTGTCACTTGATTTCCACTTCATGTGAAACGTCCCTGATTGCCTCATAAATGCCTCTTTGTGTTTGAATCAGGTCCAGAAAGGCATTGCATTTGGTTGATGTTTCCTTAAGTTACCACATCCAGTGTGATGGAGCAGGAGTGAGAGGCCATCAGGCGAAGCATGCAGGTGCCGGTCCCAGCACACTGCACTCACTCTGGGCAGACAAGACAGTGTTACACTGATGCCTTCACAGCCCGCTGTGTAGGGAGCATCGCCCCATTGTGCAGATGAGGGTGCTGAGGCTCAGAGAGTTGATTTCCCCAGGACCCTGAGCAGTAAGGAGGAGGACCCAAGGAGACATCGCCTCCTTGTTGGCTACCAGGGATTTTGTTCCATCCAGGCAGAGGGAGGAAGCTAGGGAGGGACAAGTTAGCTAATTATTTAACTGTCTGGGTGGAACGTGTCTGGCCTTACCATGGTGTCCCGGAAGTTCTCAAAGGGGCTAGGCTGACCCAGGTGGTATCAGGTGTCTGAAGGGAGTGACTGCAGGTAGGGCCCTTCCTTTTGCGTGCAGTGACCCAGAGAGAGCCCACTGGTGGGCGGGGCCTGCAGCCTTGGCAACAGAGGGCTGTGCTCAGGGAATGAGGTGCAGTGGGAAGGTCTGGGCACAGGCCCGCCCTGAGCCTGGGGACATGCCAGGCTGGGCTCCTGACCCTGGGGCCCAACCTGCAGCAGGTTCACCTCTGGAAGGGTAGAGGGGTTGCTGTGAGGTGTGGAGGAGGGGAGGAATGAAGGCTGAGGCAGGCAGTGGACGCTGGGACATTGCTGGGAATGGACCAGGCCAGAGGGGAAGCCATGGGCCTGAGGGGTCGAATGGACACCAGGGCCTTCAGGTGCCTGGAGAAGGGGGGTGGAGGGCACTTCACTGCTGAGTGCTTAGAGGCCAGATGGAGCCTTCTCAAGCCTGTGTCTAACCGTGAAACTCCCCTGCTCAGATGCCTCCCAGGGCTCCCTGTTGCCGCAGATGAAGTCCTGCCGTCCTCACCAAAGCCCTCCATCGCCTGTCCAGTGGACATTCTGAATCTCAGAGCCTTCCAGAGCACCTGCCTATCCCTTCCACTCTCAGATTCCCCGTCTGGAACGCAGGGTGTGGACTAATCCATTTTATTTCTTTGTTTTTGTTTATTTTTGACTCTTTCAGTTCTATGGATCTGTTTGGCCTGGAAGAGAACTTACTCAAGGAATAGGTCCTCTACCTTCAAATTTCCCAGGAGCTGGCCTGGGAGGGGGTGGGAGGGGTGTCTATGGGGTCCCAAAGTACAGAGCCAGGACCAGAAGCAGAAAGTGAGGGGACACACTCAGGGAGGCCACACCAGGCTTGAAGTAAGGAGTGTTTTCTCACAGTAAATAGGGTCTGAAAGTGGAATAAACCACCTGGATAGGAAGTGAGCTCCCCATTTCTGGAGGTGACCAAGTGGGCTTACCAGATAACCTCTGTGGTTCACCACTTCCAACCTTGGGTGTGGGATTCTGCAGTAAGCCATCTTCATGCTCATATGTGTACTCGTGAGGGGAAGGTTGATGAACGATGCTTATGGGAACATGATTTGCATTTTAGCAGCAAGTGTGTTCTCAGGATTAGGAAACACCCTTACCATCCTTCCTTCTGCTCAACTTTCTCTTCTGGACAGTCCCCCTGGCCCCAATCAGGGGCATACTTCTTCTCATCAGGACATAACTCATCTGTCCACATGTCCATCTCTCCATAGCGTCCAGCCTTGAGCCTCTGCAGGGTGATTGTCTCCATGCCCACAGCCTGACTCTTCCTGTCTAGCCTTCTCTCCCATCCCATTTTTCAGTCTGAGGCCTGTTCCTGGCTGATGGCTGGCTAATGGACAGAAGGGCGGAAGTGACCTCCTGATTATTTAGTAATCTAGAAATACTGGCACTGAGTAATTCTGGTTAACTGAACCTATAAGTTGACAATTATGTTACTAGTTTGGACAAATAACTCCAACCAAGACTTTGTTTATAAAATTCAAAATTCAAATAAACATGCTTTATTCCCCATGAAACCTGAAGAACAAAGAATATGAACAAAGAGCAAAGAATATGAATATTACATTTTATCTCTTAAGTGATATTTATCAGTATTTCATAAACTTGCTTTCTATTGGTAAAATATTTTTGCACGCATTTTCTCCTGTGTTCCTCAGGAGGTTGCTAAGGATAGGCATTAATGTTATCCTTGCTTTATGCATGAAGAAATCAGAACTCAGAGAGGTGAGTATCACCCTTGGAGTGTACTTACAATTTCTATGTTGGTATTTGCACCATCTCTACAGTTAACAAATATCTTATCTCATATGACCTATGCAAACAGATCAGACAGATTTAACAGTACCTTCCGCACACAAGCTGCTATGTGTGAATCAGCATGGTTTACAAAATACAACTGGTGAGCTGCATCTGAAGACTATATGAATTTCAAGTCAATGTGTAATTTTAAAAATAATGTTTTGGTGTTTTGCAAAAGGTATATGTATTTGCAAACATATACAGGGTGGGACAAAAGTAAGTTTACAGTTGTGAGTATGTGGAACACAGAGTTTATTTCTGTATTACTATTGATCAATAATTGTATTATTTTTCCATTGTAAATGTCCCTGTCCTGACAGGGCTCTTAGCAGCTCAGTCAATAGCCCACCAGACTGCCTAATGTCTGTTAATGAGGGTCCTCAGCACAGAGCAGCCTGCCAGCCTCAGGGGAGAGCCAAGCTGTCTGGGGCTGGGGCTTTTGCTCTGCCACGCCTGGGAGGACGGCTGGCCCAAGCTCCACTCTGAGCAGCTGCCTGTCTGACCAAGGCCTGGCCCTGACGCACCTCCTGAGCCTGGCTGGACTGACCTGGGAGCTGTGGGTCTGAACGGTGCTCCTGGCGGTTTGCCGCCTGTCAGCCTTGGGCCCGCCTGCAATCAGCTCTTATGAGGCAACCTCAGGCCAGACTGGGTCATGGCCCTGGGCCAGAGTGTAGAGATAAAGGCCCTGAGAGCAATTAGGTGTGCCATAGTCCAAGACCCTGCACTGCTCATGCCCTTGACCCAGGAAATGATCCAAGAGAAGAGGAAGGCTGTGTGCAGGAAGCAGGCAGGACACTGACTCAGGGAGGGCTGGGCTCCCTCAGCGCAGTAAGGACACCACAGACTCACACTTGCTGGCCAGGGCCCTGTGCTGCAGCCCAGCTCTGCACCTCACATTCCCACAATCCTGGGCAAGTCCCCCCTCCAGTCTGTGGTCAGGGAGAGAGTGCAGCGATCCACTAGTGATGCCTACCACTGGTGTAGGTACGAGAGCTGTGCTGGGTTTTTACTACTCCTGGTCTCCGAGAGCCCTTCAAGTTGTGCAGTTTTATAACAAATTTTTGGCTAATCCTAGAAGGACCCGTATTTTCAGAAAGTCTAGAGTTTTGTCTTAAATACTTTTCTATTGCAAAATTCACAGTTTTTATAGAAAGTTTGGGAAAAAAACTTTTAAAGACATAGAAGATGATTAAAAGCACCTATTTATCCCGCTATCCAGAGCTAACCGTCAACGTTTTGGTGTATTTCCTTCCAGTATTTTCTTCAGTTTTGATACATGTATGTGTGCACACGCACACATATACATATAGTAATAGCTGTTCTTATTTGAGCACTTAAACTCTATAGGGCATGCACAGTATCTCATTTTACACCCATAACAATCCTGCAAGGGCGAAGGGATTATTCATATTTCATAGATGAGGAGAAAGAGGCATACAAAACTTGAGCAGACATGATCAGATTTTAGTTCTTTTTTTTTTTTTTTGTATTTTTCCGAAGCTGGAAACAGGGAGAGACAGTCAGACAGACTCCCGCATGCGCCCGACTGGGATCCACCCGGCATGCCCACCAGGGGGCGAGCTCTGTCACGACCAGAGCCACTCTAGCTCTGAATACCAGGTACCAGGGCAGAGGCCAAGGAGCCATCCCCAGCGCCCGGGCCATCTTTGCTCCAGTGGAGCCTCGGCTGCGGGAAGGGAAGAGAGAGACAGAGAGGAAGGAGAGGGGGAGGGGTGGAGAAGCAGATGGGCGCTTCTCCTGTGTGCCGTGGCCGGGAATCGAACCCGGGACTTCTGCATGCCAGGCCGACACTCTACCACTGAGCCAACCGGCCAGAGCTTTTAGTTCTTTTTTAAAAAAAAAAAGTTATTGATTTTAGAGAAAGAGAGAAAAGGAGAGAAAAAGAGAAAAACACTGATTTGCTGTTCTACTTATTTATTCCTGTTCTACTTATTTATGCAATGACTGGTTGATTCTTGTATGTGTCCTGACTGAGTGTCGAACTCACAACGTTGGCATGTCAGGCTGACACTCTAAACAACTGAGAGAACTTGCCAGGGCAGCTCTTTTACTTAAATATGAAAGAGGTCAGGGGAGCGAGCATTCTGGTGGGTGGGCTCCCAGGACCCGAGGCCGGAGGGTGGATGTGGGCAGGCAGAGGAGCCTGTCCTGCTCCGTGTTTTGCCAGGACCATGCAGACTGGTGTGTAAAATGTGTGTGTTGGTCCCTGTCTACTCCAAGTTTCTGTGCCTGAACCCATGTGGCTGCCCCATGACCCAGGGAATGTCCCAGTCTGTCACTGCAGTTGGGAATTTCAGCTTCTGGGCTATGTGGCATAGGCGTGGGACCTGTGCGTCCTCCCAGCCCTGCACGGGAATTCTCAGCTGGAAAAGAGGATCCTCGAAGAGAAGGGAATTCCCTTTTTTTATTAACTGAAATATAACTCAACGTGCCATAAAATTCACCATTTCAAAGTGTGTGAGTCGGTGGGTTTTAGTGTATTCTGTGGTTGTGTAACCATCACCACTATCTAATTTCAAAGCAATTTCATCACCCCAAAAGGGACCCGCACCCATTAGCAGTCACTCCCACTGCCCCTCCCCCACGCCATCAATCTTTCAGTCTCTACGGCTTTACCTGTTCAGAATTTTTCATTTACATTAATCAGGGTTTTGAATACCAGGTACCAGGGCATCTATTGATTTGCTCAAGCAGTGAAACCACATCTGCTATATCATCTAAGTGGAATTGTACAATATTTTGTAGCTTCCAATGTCTGACTAATTTCACTTAATGTTTTTAAGGTTCATCCATGTTGTAGCATGCATCGGGACATCATTGTTTTTTTGACTGAATAATGTCCCATTGTATGAATATACTACATTTTGTGTATCTGTTCATCTGTTGGTGGACATTTGGTTTGTTTCTATCTTTTGGCAATTTTGAATAATGCTGCTATGAACATTGATGTACAGGTTTGGGGTTTTTTTGCATTTTTTGTTTGCCCTTGTGGGGGTATAATTTCTCATGGGGATATACCTGAGAGTGAAGTTATAGGTAGGGTGACTCTGTTTAACCTTCTGAGGATCTGCCGGACTGTTTTCTAAAATGGCTGCGCTGTTTCTGCCTCCCCACCAGCACTGTATGAAAGGAAAAGTCCTTTTATTGAGTACCTACTATGCATTAGGCCTACTATGCATTAGGCACTATGCTAGACCCTTTCCATACCTCATCTCCTATGATTCTCACATTGGCTCTGTGAAATACCTGTCATTGCCTGCATTTTGCTGAAGAAGACACTGAGGCTCAGAGAAGTGATGTGACTCCCCCAGGATCACACTAGGAATAACGGCAAGTGCTAGATTAGACACCTAGTTAGATGTCCAGTCCTGCCCGTTATGTTTCCCTGTCTACTCAGTGATTGCTGACTGACCAAGTGACTGTCAGACACTGAAGTGGAATTAGCACGCTCTCGTCCCCAACTCTTCTGGGTATTGTTTTGCAGACGGGAAAGTTGGACCCCCACTACCCAAAGGTCTGCGGGCACAGAGGGAACATCTTGGACATCAAGTGGAACCCTTTTGATGACTTTGAAATCGCCTCGTGTTCTGAAGATACCACGGTGAGTGTCAGCACATAAGGCTGTTCCCTCGACCAAAAGGAGCGGGATTGGGGCAGAGGGAGATGGAATGGTGTGGGTGCTCAGCGCTGCTGCTCCTGACCCCTTCATCCTTCATGAGGGGAGGTTACTGTTTGGGGCGGGGCTGGTTTAGATTCGGGCCTCCATGGAACTAGGGGCACGACTCCTCGCTATGGGTCTCAGTTCCCCCACCTATAAAATGGACATAATAGCTCCCAACAGCCTAGTGAAGATCCAGTGAGATTCATAGTCTAGTGGGAAATCCCATCTTTGGGGGGAACTATAAAATGCTATGAGGGTCATTGTTATTGTGGCCAGAAAATATTGTGCCACTTGATCTCACAGTCAATAGGTAAGCAAATTTTAAAAGAATAGGCATGGGAAACAAAAATGCATATGGATACCAAAACTATTCCTAAAGCTTCACTTTCACCAACTCTTTTGAGTTCCTATCCTGTACCAGGGACCTTAATCCCTGCCCCCACAATGTTCAGTGTTATTTACTTACCATTTATTTGGTGCCACTTCTAAAACATGGTGGGTCTGGCTTAAAACAAAAAGACACAGATGTGATCTGGTGATTTAAATTAGGATAAAAGTCATAGTTACCATTTATTGTGAGTCCACTGTGTTCCTGACTCTCATTATACATATGTCACTCAGTCTTTCCTTCCCAGCGATGGGGAAGTCGAGCATCTGAGAGGTTCAGCTACTTGCCCGATGTCACACAGTTTGTAGAGGCAGAGCCAGACTTCAAACTGAGGTCTGAGATCAGAGCCCAGTCTCTTTCCACTGAGTTATGCCAGTTCCCTGAAGGGCTGTAGCCACAGATAGAAGAAGTGGGGAAATAATACCAGAAACGTTGGCATTGGAGGGTTGCAGCTGCTGAACCTTAGGTGTAGCTCAGAGCTGCCTGGCAGCCAAGGCAAAAGAGAAACGGAACGTGTTACAGAACCCTCACTGTCTGGTAAAGGAAACACACCAGTTCACCAGGGCAAGCAGGTAGACAGTTCTAAGGGCACTGGTGTCGGTTTCCATGGAGGGGATGCTGAGGAACATTGAAGGGGCTCCAGAGATTGTGTTGGCTGGCCCCCTAGTGCCCTGAGAGTTCAGCACAAACCCTTCCTCCTGGCATCCACGGCTCCACCTGGGCCTTTGAGACAGGGGCAGGGGGAGAGCACTGTTCTTCGGGGGATACCCTATGCTGGGAGACAGATTTTCTCTGACACCAGCCAGGGAGTCAGGCCCATGGTGCACCTACTACCCACTACCTCAGGTTGTTAGGATGGCACCGATTACCAAGGGGCAGATTGGGCGGTACCAGGAGGCAGATTGGGAGGCCTGGACTCATCCCTGGTCAATGCCAGCCCCTGCATGGGGTGGAGGATCTTGGCAAAGCCCTTGTCCCTCTGAGGTGCCCCAGCTGCTCCTCTACTGAGTGAGAGGTGGATACAGAGAGATCTCTCCAGCCCTTTTGTTGGGCACTGCCAGCTCTTAGGGTGGCAGGGGTGCCAAGGTGGCCCTGGCTAACATTCCCCTGGGCCATGTATCCCCTGACAGATTAAGATCTGGAACATCCCCAAGCAGCTGCTGACAAGGAACCTCACAACCTACAGCAAGGAGCTGGTGGGCCACTCCCGCCGAGTGGGCCTGGTGGAGTGGCACCCCACGGCCACCGGCATCCTCTTCAGCGCGGGCTATGACTACAAGGTGGGTCTGTGGATTAGCGTCCTGGGGCTGCCTAACAAGCGACCAAACTGAGCGGCTTGAGACAATAGAAATTTTTTCTTGTACAGTTCTGAAGACTAGAAATCCTAAATCAAGGTGTTAGGAGGGCCATGCTTCCTCCAAAGTCTCTAGGGAAGAAGGCTGTGTGATTCTTCTAGCTTCTGGGGGCTCCAGGCATTCCTTGGCTTATGGATACATCACAACTGTCTTCCTTGTCACATGGCCTTCTCTTCTGTGTGTCTATATGACCTCTCCTTTTCTTATAAGGACACCAGACATGCCTGACCTGTGGTGGCGCAGTAGATAATGTGTCAACCTGGAACGCTGAGGTTGCCAGTTTGAAACCCCAGGCTTACCTGGTCAAGGCACATACGAGGAGCAACTATGAGTTGATGCTTTTCGCTCCTCCCCATTCCCTAGCCTTGCTCTCTTTAAAAAAAAAAAAGGATTATAACTAATTGCATAAGCAAAGACTCTATGTCCAAGTAAGGTCACATTCAAGTATGTCCAAGTAAGGTCCAAGAGGTTCTTGGTAGACGTAAGTTTGGGGGAACACTATTCAACCCATTAGTCTGCCTGGAGGGGCTGGGCTGGGCCCTGGGGGTTGGGAAAATCCATGGTATGGGAGACTGAGACTCTATTCCGACCCACCTCTGACTCGCAGTGTGACCTGGGAAAGCCCCTTGTCCTCTCTGAGCCTCAGTTTCTCAATCTGTACACATATGGGGTTGGTGTGACCATAGCTGTGGCTTTTCAGTTCCGCCCTGCACAACTCCATCAGGCTTTACTGAGCCCCTCGGGGCGGGGAGGGCCGCTTTCCCGCTGGATCAGAAGGGCTCTTTTATCTGTCTGTGGAGGGTGACTGCGGGGCTACTGCTGGAGGGTGACTGCGGGGCTACTGCTGGGCGTTGAGCAGGTTATTCTGTGCACAACTCCAGGGGACACTGTTCACGTCCTGGATTGGGGAACGGGTTGTCCTGGAGCTGTGCAGTGCATGGTAGCCGTGTTTCTGGGGGAGGTGGAAACTGCTGTTCGAAACCGCCTGGACTCGCTGGTCCGCCAGGGTCCCCCCAGCATGGATGCTTTGTTGCCCCAAGGCAGATGGTGTTTTTTATTCTCACTACTAGACAGCCCGACTCCCGGCTTTCCCCGCCTACCACGTGGCAGCTTCAGCCGGCAGATCCATCCTCCCACCTGAGGCCTCTTGGCCAGACTGCCATCTGTGGTTCCCTCCCGGGGATACCATGTTTCACTACAGCCTGGCCGGCGTGTGACTGTGGGGCCAGGGGGGCGGGGTGGCCACTGTGCTCAGAGCCCTCTCCCCGTGGTGCAGGTGATGGTCTGGAACCTGGAGACAAAGGAGTCTGTAATCATGAGCCCCGTGAAGACAATTGACTGTCACCAAGACGTGATCCTCTCTATGTCCTTCAACACCAATGGCAGCCTGCTGGCCACCACCTGTAAAGACCGCAAGATTCGGATTCTCGACCCCCGAGCAGGGTCCGTCCTCCAGGTCAGTGCTAGGCTGGAGGCTGGCTTGGGGTCAGAGGAGCAGGGAGTGGAGTGGAGACGGGGAGCCTTCTGATAACAGGGCAATAATGCTGTTCATTACAGTAATATAAGTTTTGGCCAAACCTTCTCACATATTATCCCCATTTTTCAGATGAGAAAACTGAGGCTGAAGAGAGGCTAAAAGACTTGCCCACATTGAAAGCTGGGATTTGAACCTAGTCTAATGGCAAAGCTTGTTGGTGTGCCTCAGCTCTGTCAGGGGGCATAACGTGGGATTGGAGACCTCAGTGTACCACTATTGATCCATGTGACCTTAGGCAAACGATTTCAGGTGTCAGAAATCCTCTATTTCCTCATCTGCAGCAATGAGTTATTAGTCCTTCCTCTCAGAAGATTAGATGAGATCACCCAGGTGACAGAGCCCACCCATTCCCGTGCTTTGCATATAGTTGGTGCTCAGTAATCTTTGAACAAGAGCGTGAAACCGGGCAAAAGTTTGCCTCTTATAGCTCAGAAACAATAATTCTGGAAGGATTGTCCAGGCAGAATAGGGGTGTGGAAGGAAGGCATTCCAGGTGGGACAGCGGCATAAGCCAAGGCAAGGGAGTCCCTGATTGGTGTGTCCCTGCAGGAAGCCAGCTACAAGGGGCATCGGGCCAACAAAGTGCTGTTTCTGGGGAACCTGAAGAAGCTACTGTCCACAGGCACATCCCGATGGAACAACCGGCAGATGGCCCTGTGGGACCAGGTGAGACTCCCACGCAACACCGCCGGCACCCCTTCGCTGAGTTCTGGCTTCTTCATTCATTCATTCTTTCATTCACTCATTGATCGAATTTATTGATAAGTAACAGGAAGATGCCAACAGCCTGATGGCATGAGCCCAGATCTTGTGCATCTTGTCATTTCAAGAGGGAGACTGGTTAGGACAGAGGAGGGGAAGGACATGTGACTGTGTCTGGGACCGGGATCTGGTGGAAGGGAGAGAGGGCCTTCTGGGCAGACGGAACAGCTGGAGCAAAGGCTTGGCGTGAACTGCTGAGGCGTGTGTGCAGCAGGAGCCGATGTTTAAGGCGGGGCAGGGGTGGGGCGAAGGCCAGGCAAAGCAGTATTGGTTGTCCACAGTTTCAAAGACTGGCAGATCTCCTTCTTCATTTATCAGAATAAATGACAAAACAGGTGGCGGAGGGCTGAAGTGAGATCAGGTGTATAAGAAGTGACTTGTCAAAGGCTGGCAAAATAACAGGTGGCGGTATCTCTCACACACACTCACACACACTCACACACACACACACACACACACACACTCTCTTCCAGAGCCCTATGGCAGGAATTCTTGGCTCAGAGCGCACCACTGAGGACCCCCCGTGAGTGACTCGCAGGCCTTCCTGTTGTCCCTTTCCCTGCAGGACGACCTTTCGGTGCCCCTCACAGAGGAGGACCTGGACGGCTCCTCAGGCGTGCTGTTTCCCTTCTATGATGCGGACACCAACATGCTCTATGTGGTGGGGAAGGTCAGTCTGGCACAGGAGGAAGGGGGCCTCGTGGAATCCTGAGGCAGGAGGGAGAACTACCCTAAGCCCAGCCCCACTGGTGGCCAGACAGCAGCCTGGGGCCCTTGGAGTGCAAGGCAGGGACAAAGCAGGCAAGAGTCACTGGACTCTCCCCCTGTGGTGAGCCCAGCCCTTCTCCCACCTTCCTGGCTCCCAGGAGCACCTGGGCCCAGAGCTTTAGAAGACCCTGAGCTGGTCCCTCCTCAACCGTGGGTCCAGATGAGGAGAGACTAGTTGGTGTGTCTCATCAGGGGCAACTTCATATCTGGGCAGAGCAGGTCTTCACTGGGTAGGACCATCGTCTGTATTTGGCACCCCTGACCCCAGCCCCCCATGCTAACAGCAGCACTCCCCCACACCCCTGCACTGCCGTCATGATGACAGTGACGCCCAGGAGTGCCCGGAGGTCAGACCCACTGGCTGGTCTTAGCACATGCCACTCTGACCTTTGTGTGCAGCTCTTGGACGGGGGTGGGGTTCCAGCCTGTGCCCCCAGGGCTTCTTCTGCCTTGTAAGTACCCGGGCTTTGGATCATGGTTGGGGGAACTGAGTGTTAAATGAGGACCTTCCTACTGCTTTAATGACAGTTTCCTGATGTTCCCTTGTGTGAGGTGGCTTTGCCAACTCTCTACCTACTATAAACGCCACGTTTCTGCTGCGTGGCAGCGGGGTGCGGTGGAGGCTGATGGGAACCGCCTGTGAACCATACCCTCCTCCTCCACAGGGAGACGGGAACATCCGCTACTATGAGGTGAGCGCCGAAAAGCCTCACTTGAACTACCTGACCGAATACCGCTCCAATCACCCTCAGAAGGGGATCGGTGAGTGCGGGCACCGAGGCCGCTTGCCACCTGGGGAGACAGGGATGAGTCAGATTCGGGCCCCGCCCTGGAGGGGCTCACATTCAGGATGGGAGATGGTGGTCAACAGTCTGACTCAGTGGGAGCTCTAGTTAGGTGTGCGGGAGGTTCTCAGGGAGGCTTCCTGAAGGAGGCAACATTTGAGGAACAGAAAGAGGAGGCAGAGCACAGCATGGGGAGAGAATGAAGGTATTCTAGGCCAAGGGGTCACAGTTAGACAGTAGCAGAGAGATGGGAGAGACTGACCAAACAGAGCCCCTACTTTCTCAGTGTGTTTGGGGATAAAACACAAAACCAGACACAACCGTATGTTGTCTTTAAGACACCACTAAAACATGAAGACCTAGCTATATTACAAGCAAAGAGATGGAGAAAGATGCACCATGCTAACAGTAAACAAAATAAAACTGGATAAGCTCTACTAAAAGTATACGGGCCATGAGCTGTGGGAATGGCGATGGAGGGCCCAGAGCAAGAGCACACTTCCTGCAGAAGTTGAGCTAAAATCATTTAAATTCCTCAAGGTGGGGACAGGGTCTGATCATTTCCACCCCGTTTCCCCAGCACGGGGCCCGGCCCAGCCGAGGAGAGTGGCCCCTGTTTACACCCAGGTGCGCAGCCTGGCTTGGCCACTCACACCGGGCCCTGGGGCCCCAGCCCAGCTGGAACCGCTTAGCCCTTGTTGACCGTTCTTCGGCAGGTGTTATGCCAAAGAGAGGTCTCGATGTGTCCACCTGTGAGATCTTCCGCTTCTACAAACTGATTACAACCAAAAGTCTCATCGAGCCCATATCCATGATTGTGCCCCGGCGGGTAAGAGTGGTGGGGGGTGTGCAAGGGAACCCTTCCTGGAGAAGGCTGAGCCCAGAGCCCGGGCCCGGCCCTGGGGCAGCGCCAGAGAGGCTGATGGCCCCTCCCATCAAGGGGAAGCCTTTCCTGTGGTCAGTGAGGCGTCACTGGGAGCTAGGAGTCCTGACTTGTCCTCCCTTCTGCTCTTGAGTTGCCTTGTGACCTTGGGAATGACCCTTTGCTCTCTAGGCCTTGGTTTTCTCAACTCATAGGGGTTGGGGAGGGCCTGGACCCCCAGCTATCTAAGCGCCCCCCTGTGGGTGGCCTCCCCGACCCCAGCTCTTACTGTCCTGACTTCTCCTGCAGTCAGAATCCTACCAGGAGGACATCTACCCACCCACCGCGGGGGCCCAGCCCTCTCTGACGGCCAGGGAGTGGCTCAGTGGAATGGACAAAGGTAAGGAAAGTAGCGAGGAGGCTCGGGTGAATGTGGGGGAAATGGAGTGTCCTCTGGCCCAAGTAGCGGGGAGGGGTTGGACTGTATTTATATTCCCCTGAAACCCCAGAGGACTGGTCCTTGACAGTCAGTCCCCAGGGGCTGGGATGGCCACATAGGGTCCAGGAAGGGAGGGACTTGTCCCAAGTAACTCAGAACAGTCCCTCCAAATCAGGGAATTTTGCTCCATGGAAAACTACTTTAAACTCTGAGCTGTGCACAGCGACCAGAGGGTCTCAGCCGGACACCCTTCCCCACGCTGCCACCCCCACCTCCACAAATACTCAAGAGACCCTCTCGGCAGCAGCCCCCACCCAGGCCCTCTGCCCACTGCCTGCCCTGACTTACCCTCCCTGTCCTGTCAACTTAAGGGCCAGCTCAGGGGAAAGCCGTGGGTGCTCCCTACCCACACCCAGGTGCTGCTTCTGTGCTTGGGGTCTCCCTCCCCTTCTACCCACAAAGCCCTCTTCGGTATAACCCTAGTCTCGTTCCTCTCAGGGCCTCAGTCTCCTCCTCCTCCTCCGTGATGCCTGCCTCCCCCAAGGGTGTTGGGAGAATTCATAACCTGGTAGATGGCAGAGTGCAGTGTGGGTGGCACTGTCCCTACAGAGCAAGAGCAAGGCTTCACTTGAGCTCTGGTGTCTGGGGCGGGGCCACCGAGCTGCTCCTGCAAACCGGCCTCTTTAGATAGTCACACATGTGAGACTGATTTGCACTGACCGCCCCAATCCGGGGGTTCATACTATCTGCATATGGCGGGATTTCCCACACGTTCTCTGTGTGTCTGCATTTCTGCATGCCCCCCGTGTGTCAGTCAGTGCCCCCCATGCCCATGTATTTATGGACACTCAGTCCTCACACAGCCCTTGGCTTCCCTCCCAGAGCCAGTCCTGGTGTCCCTTAGACCTGGCTCCGAGCTGCTGAGCCCTCAGCCTCAACCCCCAGAGAGACAGCTCTCCAACCCCACGGCCCCCGCCTCGTCCCATCTCCGGGGCCAGACAGAAAAGCTGGTTGCAGAAGATGGCCGGAGGCGCCTCTCTCTGCTGGAGGACAAGGCGCCAAGATGGACAGCAGAACACAGGCTGGAGGAGAAGAAAGCCTGGCTCACAAATGGCTTTGACATCTTCGAATGCCCCCCACCAAAGACAGAGAACGAGGTGCGAATGGGGGTGGGTGGGAGAGTGGAGAGATGAGAGTGGGGAAAATAACCAGCTCTGTGGCCCAGCCTTGCTACTTAATTCACTTTGTTAATTTATTCAACAAATAGGCAGTGAGCACTGTCCGTACGCCCAGATGGTGAGTTTACACAGATGGTGGAGAACCATCTGGAAAATGAGGAAGGTTTGACTCAATAGGTATTAAAATCCCTTCCAGTTCCCACACTGAGGAATGTTCTGTGCTTTCAGAGTCAACATTTGTTAAGTGGCTGCTGTGTGCCAGGCCCCGTGGTGGACACTGGTACATCGTCCGAGTGAATTCTCTCAGCAGCCCTAGGAGTGAGTAGGTGGTGGCTGAAAACTCAAGGGCTGCTGTCTCACAGAAGGATTCCCACGCTGGCTCTGCTGGGCACTAACTGCACGACGCTGGCCCCAGGGGTTGTGTCTCTTCGCTTCAGTTCCTGTAGTGCTCTAGTGGGGGTGCTAATAAAGTTGCGAGCATCTAGGGGGAGCACCCAACACCTAGTGCCGTTCTGTACAGCAGCAGCAGCAGCAGCAGCAGCTGTGATAATGCTGAAGTTAGCTTTCTGACCCCCATTCCCCAGAGGAGGAAGTGAAGGCTCAGAGAGGGTAAGTAATTTGCCTGAAGTCACACAGTTCAGTGGTAGTGAAAACTCCAAACTCCACAATCTCCAGACATCAGGGCCAAATATCCTTTCCTCTATCCCATGGGGGAATCTAAGGAAGCAAAAAAAAAAAAAAAAAAAAAAGTCTGAAACATCAAAAGTCTTTGATTTTTATTTATTAGGTAAAGAAAACAAGGTTTTTTGTAGAAGATCTAAGCGGTGGTTGCCCCTCAGGCCTCAACAGGTTCATTTAATCGCCTCCACCTTTCTAAGTCCAGAAGGGACCAGAATGTTTTATCCTTTCTGCTGGCGTCCTGCCCCCCCCCCCCCCAATCCCAGGACGCCTGCGTGACTCCGCCCCCTGTTTTGTGCTTTCCCAGCTGCTGCAGATGTTCTACCGGCAACAGGAGGAGATCCGAAGACTCCGGGAGCTGCTGACCCAGCGCGAGGTTCAAGCCAAACAGTTGGAACTGGAGATCAAAAACTTGCGGATGAGTCCAGATTGGTTCTGAGCAGAGGCCTCTGCCTTCTCCGCCCTCAGGGACACCACTCGGCTCCATGGGGAGGTCCGGAACCACACCACAAGTCCCCCGAGAACAACCACTATTTCTATATTTTTATCAGAAAATGAAACTCGGTCGCCGGAAGATTCCAGTGGGACATGGTGCCGTTTTTCTATTTGCCTTCTCAAAACAACAGTGTCTCCATTGACTCTTTGTAGACGATAACTTGCCTTCTGTTCAGTTCTGTTTGTAAGGGTCCGTGACAAGCTTTAACTTCCCAAGGGAAGGAACATTGTAGAAAGTTAAAGCTGAGAGGACCTAGGAGGTGAACCTGCCGGTGATTTTTCAGTTGTGGCCTACAGAATAGGGAAAAGCTAAGGAGAGCTGTACCCCCCTCCCCCCACTCCAACCAGACAACTCCCTTCTGTTTTAGATACTGGCTTCAATGGAATACCTAGTTTTGCTACTCAAAAAACATTTAGAAGTCTGAAAAACCAATGATTTCCCAGCTTCCTCATTTTACAGGTGGGGAAAATGATGAATTTCCCCAGAAAGTTCGTGGCAGGGTTGGTCTGAGCTCCTGGTCTCCTAGCTCCGGCTTCCTGCTGTTTCAGGTCCGATTTATAGTTCTCGACCCACAGAGCAGGAATCCACTGGTTCTGGCCTCAGCCACACCCCTGACTTGAAATGACCTTAAGTCATTCCCTCTCTGGTCTCAGTTTTTCTATTTGTACAAAAGAGGCCCTGGAATCTGCTATCACAAGACCAAAAATGTTGGCCTTGACCTAAGGAAAACTACCTGTAAGGTGATGTGCTGGGTTTGCTGTTAGAATTCATGAGACGTTGGCAAAGGGGCAGAGAGAGTTTGACTTCAGAGGAAAATGTCAAGGTTCAACCCAATTCCAGATTACAGACAGGAGAGCAAAACCATCCTCTTTTCCGCCAGAATCAGCTGGATGTGGATAGACACTCTTGTGGGACACAGACGTCAGGGCGCTGCCCACGTCCACTGACAGCTACCGAAGCCTTCGGGTCACAGAGCCTTCCTCTGCCAGGATAACATAGGCAGATGTCAGTCCAAGGTGACATTAGAGGCCCCCAGGAGGTAGGGAGCACCAGCACCAGCAGTCTGCCCGCAGAGCCCCCTGGCGGCCCAGCCATGAGGGCTCCTGAAGAAGGATGATTGTACGAGTCAAGGAAGCAAGACCACGTAGCCCTAAAGTTCCTCCCCAGCTTGAGTTTCCTCTGTGTCCCTCCTTTGTGAATCTGTGTCCTGAGCCCTCCTCTGAGATCTCTCTTTTTCAGTGGTCAGTACAGTGGCCTAGCTGGAGATAAGGAATACTGGAAGTTAATGTTTCTCCTTACCGAGGAGGGCAGACGATGAGTTCTGCCCGTTGCATAGGGCAATCCTGGAGCTAGAACGGGGATTGCAGGTCACCTGGCCTGGTAGGTGTCAACCCAGGCTGTACCTTAGAATCCCCTTGGGAGCATTCAGGAAGTACAAAAGCCAGGCCCAACCCTGGACCAGTTGAAGCTGAATCAGCAGACGAGGGCCTGACCCTCTGTATGTTTTATAAACTTCCTGGTGATTCTGCAATACAGTAAGGGTGGAGACCCACTGGGCTAGTCCATCTGAACTTACATATACAGTAAAGATGAGGACAAGGAGCACCAGATCAGAGCTGGGACTCAAACTCTGTCCTCTAAGCCCTGGCTAGACGCTAAAATCAGGAAGCATTGTTTGAGCCCTCCACCAGGTCTCTGCCCACCCCCACCCGCTGTTCCAGGCCAGGGACTCTGTGCCCCTGACTGTCCCTTCCCTTAGCCATGGCTATGTCCCCGTCTGCCTGCACATGCCAGAGACCCCAGTTGCTTGTCTTATCCTCCATTTATTTAGTCGCTGGGGCCCTGCCAAGCTTGCCAAAGACCAAATCCCAGGTGTTGTCAGGGAAGCAGAACTCCACTGGATGGGCCCCCTCTCTTGCCTCCTGTGTGGCCAGCACTTAACAGTTTACAAAGCCCTCCCACCTCCGCTCACTGACACTTCCTACTCTAAGGCGGGTCAGGCAGGCACGATTATCCTCCTGTTCAGGAGAGAAGACTTGCTTCAGAGAATAAACTTGCCTGCCCAAGGAACTGGCTACAAAGTGGTGGAGGCGGGGCTGGGTCTGGGGAGCTCCCGGGATGTCTCCTCAGCGTGGAGCCGCCCCTTCCCAAACCGACCCCCACCCCACAGGGACCCAGACCTCAGGCTTAGAAATAATACGAAGGCATCCATGAACAAACTTTTTCTTTCTTTTTTTTTTTTTTTTTTTTTACATCTAGAGTAAATTATTTAAATTATTTCACAGCAAGGGAGAGGGATAGGTAATTTTTATCCGATATTTTTTTAAGCCATTTTTAAAAATTTCTTTATTGTTTATGTTCTTGACTGATGAAGCGGAACTTGCCCAGAATTTGCAGGCCAGGCCCTCACGCTCAGGGCAAGCAGGTGTGCACCGGTCTCTGCGCCATGCCCGGGAGCCCCCTGACTGTTGACTCAGGAACTTTCCGAGAATGAAGACAGCCCTGGGAGATGAGCTTTAGGGTGTACCCACCTCAGCGCTACGGTGGTGGTTCTTCCTGGAACAACACTTGAGATTGTATCACAGTCGGAAGCAGGAAGTCAGAAATTGCTCTATGCTTTTCATATAAAACCGTGCCTGAAAGTTTGTTTTCATGTTGTTTCTGAAATTCCTTGTACCTTTGTAATAAATAAATAAATAAATAAATAAATAAGGGATCGTGCTATGGAAAGAATATAACAAAATAATAATAAACAGCATCTGCCTACATTTTAATACATGCCATTTTCCTTTTCTTGCTTTTTTTCACAAATAACAATTAAGTACCTACTTTTCCAGGCTGGGAAACAGGTAAGACAGAATTTGTCCCTGCCCTCTGAAGTGTTAAGTCATGGTTGGAGGAAATGGGAGGCCCAGGATAGGGGAAATGTAGGCTGCTTTGGGAGAAGCAAGGAAGGTTTTCTGGAGGAGGTGATATTTAGGCACAAACCTGAAAGATAAGTAGGAGTAAGCAGGGCAATGGGTATTTGGGGAAAATGTGTTCTAAGCAGAGAAAATTGCTTTTTTCTTTTCCCAGAAACAAGCCAAGGTTAGAGCACAGACAGGGCAGGGATTAAAGATATGAAAAATTAAGAGCCTTGTAGGGGGGAGCTGAGACTCCTCCCCCCAGCTTTATTGAAGTATGATTGATAAAAATCATTTATATATTTTTTTTTAACTTTCACAGTGTGGGGATTTAATATATGCATATCCTGTGAAATGATTAACACAAGTTAATTAACATACTTATCACCTCACATAGTTACCAATTGTGTGTGTGTGTGTTGAGAACCCTTGAGATCTATTCTTAACAAATTTTGAGTATACAATATAGCATAACTATGATCACCATGCTGTGTATTAAAGTTCCAGAATTTATACATCTTATATTGAGTTGGTACCTTTCCCCATGTTTCTACTCTTGCTGAGTTCAACCTTTTTTTCTTTTTAGATTCCACACATATAAGTGATAACACAGAGGTTTTGTCTTTCTCTGCCTGGCTTATTGCACTTCATATGTCTTCCAGGCTCATCCAAGTCACAAATAGAAGGATTTCCATTCTCAAGTCTGAGTAACATTTCGGTGTATATAACATATACCACGTCTTCTCTATCCATTCACCCGCTGAAGGACAATTTGTTTCTATATCTATATCCTGGTTACTGTGACTACAGGAGTGCAGCTATCTCTTCAAGATACTGACTTCATATTCTTCAGATGAATATCCAGAAGTGGGATTACTGAATCATATGGTAGTTCTATTTTTAATTTTTGGAGAACGCGCCATACTGTTGAGGCTGAGACTCCAACGTGGAGCAATTGGAGGGTCCAGGGTTTTTCTAACAGTTTTGAGAATGGTTATTTCTTCTGGGGAAAGGGCAAGAGACAATGAAGGGAAAATGAAAGTGTAGATACATGCATACTACTCTGAAAGGCCACAGCCACCTGGACCCATCCACCTGCCCGATTTTTTTAGCATGCCTGAACTAGCTTCACTAAGGAATGAGGGTGGAAGCCCACCTCCTTCCAGTTAGCTCATTAGGAGTGTGAAAATAAAGGGAACCCTCATTTAAAATGGAGTCCAGAGGCCAGAAGGGAGAGAGAGCCTTACCACTCAATACAGACCCCAATAAGCAGAATTGTCAATGCAAGTGGATACTACCTTACTACTCCAAGAGCTGGAAGATTTCCTTCTTGCCCAACAACCCAGCTGATGAAAACTGTCACCACTCTGAACTGTCACTTTCCTTCAATGAACTCCAAAACAACCCCTCCCAACTTCCTCCTTTTTCTCTACAAAATAACATTCTTCTTCTTTGTTTGTTGGACTTGCCTATGGTTTTGGCTATAGTTCGCTTGTCCCAAATTGCAATTCCTCTCCTAGTAAATCTATTTTGCTGCTAAAATAACTGGTGGTTTTGTTTTTAAGATATGCAGGAGCAAACCCCCATTCTGCTGTGGTCTCCCTCCTCCAGGCCAGCCACAAAGCCGGCTAGAATAGGCCTGAGCTTTCAGCACCAGCTCAACACTGCTGGGGGCAGGTGAGGCGGGAGAGCACCCTGCGGGTCAGGAGGGATGATGCAGCCACGGTCCCCCACCCTCACCTCAGCCCCAGCCGCGACGCCTGTCATCTTCCATCCCAGAGCTGGGCCGGCCCAAGCCGGGGGCCCCGCCCCACCGCCCCAGTTTCGATTCCCCACCAGCGCTTCTTCCTGCACCGCGGCAACCCCAGCAGCCCCAGCAGCCCGAAACCGTGCGAGTGAATGGCGGGCGCGGCGCTAAATGGAACACCTGGGGGACCCGGCCCCGCGGAGTCCGAGGACGCATGCTGCTACCGCTGTCCAGAGCACAGCGACCGCGTGGCCGAGCTCTTCTGTCGCCGCTGCCGGCGCTGCGTGTGCGCGCTTTGCCCGGTGCTGGGCGCGCACCTGGGCCACCCGGTGGGCCTGGCTTCGGAAGAGGCGGCGCACGTGCAGGTGGGGGCGCTGGGACGAGCGGGGCGGGGGGTCGAGCCCCCGGAGCAACATCCATATAAGAGGCGTGCCCAGGGTCCAACTGCCAGTTCCCGTTAGGGCCTAGAAACCTCAAGGCAGCCCGGCGGTCTTGTAGGTGGCCTACCTATTGTTCAGAATGAGATATTAAGCCACCTCAGGACAAAAGGGAGCCAAAGTTAACAGTTAACCTGCAGAAGAGGTGGGTTTGGGAGTGCTACACCAAGCACTTGGGAGCCTCAGCTGGTTCCCAGATGCCCTTGACCTGTCCACCATGGCGGGTCCACCACTCTGCTCTGGGGCTGGAAGAAAATCCGCCTTTTAACAAAAATGAAAATCCCTCTCTATTAGGAAACAGCCATGGTGCCTGGAAAGCTACACAAATACTGTATCTACGGGTTTTCTCTCCTGGAGCTCACAGGGAGGGACTGTGGACTGCCAGATTGCTCTGGGAGCAGCCTGAACTGTCACCTCTACCTTCCGCCCTCTGCCCTTCCCCCTCCACACACTCTTATTCCACAAGCCCAGCTGCCTGGTGGGAGCTAGGACAGCCATCTTATCGACAAGAAAAGGAAGGCTGTGGAGGCAGAGGCAGGCCTTGAACCCAGGCCTTGAGTAGATAGACTGGGTGCCACGAGATCCATTTCACCTGGGAGCCCTCACCCTTGCTTAATTCAAATAGTGGCAGGGGCTCCGCACTCTTGTTCCAGCCCCGTGACCTACTTGTTCTATGGCTCTGCTCAAATACCTCCACCTCTCTGGGTAGGCAGGCCCACCTGGTCTCTAGCAGACATTGATTCTACCACTAACACCTGCAAAGTCTTCCATGATTAACCCAGCTCCACAATAAAGGATCTCTTTCCCTTGCACGACATGATTTAATTTGATCACATTGTTAATGACCTTGTAGCTCCAAGGTGAGAATGGGCCCTGTGAAGGCCAGTCCAGCAGTTGGAATCCTGGGTTCAAGGCCTCCCTATGCCTCTAAGGTTCTCCTTTTTTATATATAAAGTGGCTTTAATAATAATAGCTCCTCAAAAGGCTGTTTTCCAGAGTTAACAAGGGTGCTGTGCAGAGATACGTGGGTAAGTCTACCCATCTACCTATGGGAACCCATTTTGTATCCACACTCCCACCTACTCACCTACTTATTTATCTGTCATCCATCCATTCATGCATTCATTCATCAAACATCCATTCAGCACATACCTTGTGCCATGAGTCAAGGAATAGATAAATTCTTACCTGACCTGAAGGAGTTCCCTGGCTGGTGCGGGGAGTACAATGACAACACAGTGTGGTGAGTATTGTAACTGGGATCTCTGAGGCAGTGGTCAGTGCAAGACAGATAGAAGACAATGTGAACCAAGGCAAGAAGCCCACGGAGATTTTCTGGAGGAAGAGCCGCTGGAAGTGGCCCTAAAGAATCAGTAGGATTCCACCAAGTACCAAGACAGGAGAAATACCCTGTGACTGGAGGGCACAGGCATCAGGAGGCGGGGGCATCCTTGACTAATGGGCAGGAGCTGGATTTGAAGGCTTAGAAATCACAGTGGGGTCAGGTTGTGCTCCTGGAACTTGAGTTACCATTGTGTCCTGAGTTACCAATGTGTCCCCACTCCCATACTTCACCTAGAATAAAACTGCACAAAGCAGCAAACGCTTATTGGATGTTAAAATAAGAAAAGTTTCATCTATTAAGCACTTACTGTCTGCCAAGCACTACACCAAGCACTTAGAGTACTTATTCTCTACAACAACCCTGTGGGGTTTTCCCATATTTACAGCTGAGGAAGACAAGGTTTAGAGGAGTGAAGTCACCTTCCAAGGTCACGTGAGACTCAGACCAGGCATTCTTATCAGACTGAGGCTTGTGCTTATAACTTACTGGGTGGATCCAGGTCTCCACTTGAAGTTGGCAGCCCCTGGCAATTCTGTTTGAGTCAGCAAACAATTCTAGGTCATCCCCGAGTCCCTATGGGGGAGCCAGGAATGGAGCAGGCCTGCCTTCAGGAAGCTGCCAGTCAACTGAGCAGAGGAGCGGAAGGCCAGCTGAAAGAAGGCTAGGATGGGGAGGCGTGGGGGTAAAGTCCCACTGGCAGGGAAAGGGTCCCAGAGCAGGCCTTTGCAAAAGTGACAGTTGTAGAAAAGCCCAGGTAGGGAAGGGAGCCATTTCCAGTCGGAGGGAGAGGAGAGCATAAACCCCACAGACCTCTCACATATGCGGGTCTTCTGAACCCCAGGAGGGCCACAGACCCCTCAGGAATGCATGTTCCATGAGAACAGCTCCTAGAACAAGGCCCAGCACACAATAGGTGCTCAATTAATATTCTCTCTGTAAATGAATTCTCTTTTCCCTGTCCCTAAGCTGCTTGTCCTAAGGTCCTGTTTGAGGGACTAAAAAAAGCAGGTCACAAGCAATCTTGTCCTAGATAAAGAGGGGGAGCCATCACGGTGTGAAGAGTCCCTGACGCGGGCCTCTGAGGACCAGAGGGGCCTTCGTTGCAGCTCATCCTCCAACTTGCTACTTGACTTTGGGCGAGTCATCTCATCTTCCAAATCTCAGATACCTCAGCTGAAACACAGCACAGGGCGGAGAGGAGAGGACCCCTGGGGAGACTTGTTATCTCGGAAGTGGCGATATTAAGACCTTTCCCCTAACTCCTTCACATACAGGAACTCACCCAGGAATATTTAAAGCAGCTGGAAACCAAGAAGCAGCAGCAAGTGGACAGCAAAAGCCAGATAGAAGACGCTGCCGAGCAGCTCAAGGCAAGTGGGCGTTTCTTCCTTGTCCTAGTTGAGATGTCGACAGCTCTCCTCAGACGGAAGGTTCTCCTCAATATGGAGCCAAGGAAAAATAAAAACCAACCTCAAAGGGGGCAGGACAGGTGGGGAGGGGGGGGGAGTGCTGCAGCTGCTATAATTTAGGCCAGCGATTTTCAACCATAGTGCCGTGAAAAATTTTAAAACATATTAATACCTGACTATTTAGTCAGCGGCACTGACCTCTTTTCCCTTAGGTGGCCAAATTTTAAAAAAAATGACAACAGCCAACACAACAATAGCTGTTCATTGTGAATGAATGAAAATTATACCTATTTTTTTTTTATGTCACAGTGGCAAAAAGTATATTTTTTTTGGTGTGCTGCACAATTTTAATAGTTTTTGTATGCCATGAGATGAAAAAGGTTGAAAATTGCTGAGTTAGGGGGTCCTTTTTGAGCAAAAGAACACAGAATTGGGTGCAAGACCACGAAGGGGTCTTGCTAGTGAGGGGCCCGATACTGTCCCATTAGCTTTGTGGCGAGGCTGCCTCTGCCATCACTGTCCCCTTGCCCCGTCACCCCTCACAGAGGAGGACTAGCCTTTCCCTCACCATCGCTAAGGCTATTATTCTCTTGAAGGGACTAGTCACCTTAAACAAAGCAAAATGCATACAGCCTAAAACACACAAATACTTCTTTAGATGAAAGAAAGTAAGGTATAGATATAAATATATTCCACAAATATTTATTTTCTTCAGGCTTTTCCTTTCCTGATGATGTTTATTTAAATGGATTCTTTTGTGGGTTTTAAAAGGAAGTCATGAGATGCCCTTTGACTGTCAAAAAGTTGTTCTCTCTCCAGAGGCCTTTTTTTTTGTGAACTTGGACAGTCCCTGACCCTCTCAGCTGCAGCTCCCCTTTCTTTAAGCCCTTCTAGGGCCTGTTCCACTGAGGGCTCTGTGAGCCCCAGCCTGGCCGCCACAGGTCCGGCGGGGATACTGGCTCTGACTGTGGCAGCAGACGTTCTCTGTCTGCGAGTCTCTGAGCAGATATAGCGTGATGGCCCCCAAGACGAGAGTCAGAATCCACGCGGACAGTGTAAGCAAGCAGGCTTCAGCTTAATCTATGGAATGATTTTTTTTCTTATAACCTCCCTAGCCGTCACACTTTTATTTTGAAATAATTACAGATTCAAAGGAAGTTGCCAAGAGAGTAAGTTTTGTGTGCCTTTCACCTAGTTTGCCCCAAGGGTTGTACCTTACCTAACAATAATACAATTTCAAAACCAAAAGATTGGCAGTGTGTATATACGTTCTGTGTCAACCGTGTAGATTCGAGTAACCACCACTGTAATCAAACTACAGAACTGTCCCCTCACCACCAGGATCTACCTCCTGTTGCACCTTTATAGTGACTCCGACCCCTTCCCCCACCAGTCCCTAACTCCTAGCAGTCACGAATGTGTTCTCTGTCTCTGTAATTACGGCATCTGAGAATTCATGAACGCGGTATAGCTCTTCATTGATTTAGATCTTGGTTTTTTTTCATCAGCACTTTGTAGTTTGCAGCATACAAATCCTGAACATGTTTGGTCAGACTTACACCTAAGTGGCCCTCAGAAGGTAGTCAGGAAAAATGTAATTAGTGGTCAGCATATTCAGGCTGAGCGGTATTTGTATAACAAGTTAGACGTAGAAAAGTAGGACGATGTGGCCACGCTAAGTCTACCTTCCCACGTGGGAGGCATCAGAGCTGAGCACAGACATGCTGGTGAGAAGGGCCCGTGTTGGCGGACGTCCCAGCCCCCGCCTGCCCACTCTCCTCTCTGTGTGACCAGGCTGTCCCCTGTGGGCATTTATATTTCAAGTTCTGGTCAACAAGCAGATTAAAAAAAAAAATTTAGCCATAATTCTACCACTTCAGGTCAACCACTAGTCACACTTTGAGGTTTTTTTCTGTACAAGTATATGCTTTTAGATAGTATCATGCCCCAGTATGGAGGTGAGGCATGGTGGTTCGTTTCCCAGCGTGACCCGACATTTGTATCACCATCTTGCCTTCAGGAGGTATTTCCCATGATGCCCCGCATGCCCGGTTGCGAGAGTGCCCCTTCAGAGCACTGTGGCCTGAGCATCGTGGCGGACCCTGCGTTTCGGCAGTTCCAGACTACTTGTCGTGAGAACTTTTTAGTTTTGAGGCTCCGTGATTTCAGACTCCAAGCCTGTTGGTGGGTTTACTGGTTTGTTTTGCTAGTGACCCTTTTTTCTCCCACGACCCTGGATGGATGACAAGATTCCTTGCCACTTCCCCAGGCCAGTGGGTAGAGGGTTCCTGGTGCCTCGTTCGTGGCTGAAGCAGCTCTCTGTGACTCTGAATTGATGCAGGTGCCCGCTCCCTTCTCAGCTGGAATGGGGCTGGGTGCCCTGAGCACCCTCCTGCATGGGCAGGCCCCTCTGTGGGGTGTTCTCAGGCACCTCCATGGCCCTCCTTCCCAGGGTCACTCAACTCATCTTCTGCCCATGGCTCTGACATCAAGTTCCCTCTTTGTTTTGGGCACCTGAAGAGATCCTATTTTGTTGTTTGTTTGATTCCACAAATTTTTGTTTGAGGGGGGGTTTAAAAAAATTTTTTTTTTGACTCATCAAGCCATTTTTCTAATGTTGAACATTTAGATTATTTCAAGTTTTTCACTGATAGGAAATAACACTGCAGTGACTATTTGGCACCTTGATTTATTTCCTTCCAGACACATTCCCAGAAGTGATGCATCTGGTTCTGTAGGTGCAGAGGGTGGTGAGGGCTCATGCATCCTGCCCCGCTGTAGCAGGCACGCTCTGGGGCCAGCACGCCGCTCTGTGTTTGCTGACACAGGGCAGTACCAAGGAGAGGCCATTCGCCTGAAAATTAACCCATAAAACAGTTTTGTAAATAAATTAAAACCAATAAAGTTCATACATGGTCCAAAGTCTACTGTTCAGAAGCCAACACCCAGGCCTGACCAACCACTCCTTTTCACAGAACAATCAAGAAGGACTTGGTCATTAATCTCCAACTAAGACCTATAAAATGACTTTTTTGTGACATCCATGTTAATAGGTTGTTTGCTTCCTTATCAGGGCTCCTCAGGGGGCTAATTCCTGCTGGTGTAGGGAAAATTCAATGCTTGCCTGCTACCCTTACTTTTTATTCAAACTGGGATAAGATGGTGGTATGCAGTGGTTATGGGTCTTCCTTCTGAATCTCCCAAACATTCTACAATGAGCTTTTGATGATTTTATAAATAAAGAAAAAGTATATATATTTAAATTTGGTTAATGTCTATTGAATCCAGACCTAGGTCAGGTATTTAGAATGTGCACAGGCTGCCAGGCTGAAAGACCTGGGAGATGGAGCCACCCAGGGAGAGGAAATAATTTATTGGTTAGTAGATAGGTAGAAATGGACCTGGGGCCATGGCTGTATCCATGGGGGTCCACCCCAGACAGAAAGAGCCACTTTGTGGGTCTCACCCAGAGGGGATGAATGCAGGGGATGGTGACCCGGCATGGAAGAGACAGAGATGCCAATGAGGGGGTGGAGAGACAGTTGGCACCAGCAGGAAGCACCTTCACCCCTGGGCTGCACCGACAAAGGGAGGAGGTGGTGTTAGCAGAGGGCAGAGTCCAGGGCCACCTAGGCAGGAGCTGGGAGCAGAGCAGGCCTGTCCTGTTGGAGCAGGAGGGTGGAGGGGACCCAGGGAAGCAGGGATACCTTGGCTGTTCCCCTCAGTCTCTGACCTCCCTCTGGTCCTCCTCCCATTGACCAAACTGAGCCTGAAGGGGGATCCTGGCTTGCAGGAGTCAGCCCCTCTGCCCCACAGAACAGAGCAGGGGAAGGCCAGGAACAGACCTGAGGAATACAACCCTAGATGGGTGCCTGGGGACTGTATAAACATCCTTGGTTCCCGGCTTTGTGCCTTTCCCTGTGACCCAGCGGAGCTATAAGGACTAGACCACAGCATGGGATCAAGAACTTAGCGGGATGACATGAACCAGCCTTTGCCAGACTGAGACTAGGAAGATGAGGACTCGGGCAGGCCTTGCTGTTGACCCTGACAATGCCTCTGGTCTCCACCACCCTGCTGGGCACAGCCATTCCTTTCCCTCCTCCTGCTGGCCACTGTCACATATCATAGTGCACGGATATCATAGCTAATGTGGTCTGGGCAGGGTTGGCAAGCACACCTCCTTCCCTGGTGGGACACCCTTGAGAGGCATCCATAGCAGGATTGTCCAAAGATGTACTGAGTTTTCAGCAAAGCAGTTCTTCCCATTCTCCTCACAGGCTCCTCCTTCCGCAGGACCAGAGGGGGACTTCTGGGAACTAGGCAGAGCTGGATTCACACAGGCACTCCATGTGCAAAAGGCTTCACCTCCCAAGCCCATCGCTGCTCAAGTTCTTTCTCTCCCACCGTCCTTTGACCTTCCTCAACTGCACTCACCCAGCCCCAGCCCCATCCAGCTGTGTCCAAACCTCAGCCCAGTTCAGTCTGGGATCTAGTTTCACTTTGAACCAATACAGCCTAAACCAGAGAGCATACTTCCTTGTCTCATTGCCAGAGTTCTCTCTCTCCTTTTTTAAAAGTTTTTTTTTGTTGTTGTTGTTGTTTTTACAGGGATAGAGAGAGAATCAGAGAGGGATAGGAACAGACAGACAGGAATGGAGAGAGATGAGAAGCAGCAATCATCTGTTTTTCACTGCGACACCTTATTGTTCATTGATTGCTTTCTCATATGTGCCTTGACCGTGTGCCTTCAGCAAACCGAGTAACCCCTTGCTCGAGCCAGCGACCTTGGGTCCAAGCTGGTGAGCTTTTGCTCAAACCAGATGATCCCATGCTCAAGCTGGCGACCTCAGGGTTTCGAATCTGGGTCTTCTGCATCCCAGTCTGACGCTCTATCCACTGCGCCACCGCCTGGTCAGGCTTTTTAAAGTTTTTAACTATATTATATATATAAAATCAGCCTTATATGCTTATACTTAAAGTTTTCTTGTGGGTATTTTCAGTTATAACAACGTGTGGAGTCATTAAAATTATTTTGCATATTCTTCTTTACAAAGTGGACCTGTAGAAACTTCTTGGAACATAGCTGGGTTGGGAGGAGATATAGTCACTCTCCTGGTTTCTAAAGGAAGGTCCTCTGTATGTTTATGTATCTTGCCTTGAAAATGTGTTTATAAATCCAGGGTTTGAAACACATTTTCTTTCATTTATTTGGTTGTTCAGCAAAGATATATTTGGGTCCAGGCTCAATGACCCATAGAAACCATGTGTAAATGTAGACTAATTCCCAGGCTAGCCCAAAGACAATTAAAACCTATATGACATATGGTGGTGTAAGCTAGCCCCAGAACCTGACCACTGCCTAGAACACTGCATAGGAAACCCAGACTTTGGGAACCCACCCCCAGAACCTACCGAATGATATGTTCTTGCCCCACAGGGAGAGAACATGGCATCACAGGGCAGCCTGCCCACCCCGTGTCTGCCCAGGTGCCTGGGTCATTCTCTATGTGGGCGATACAGATGTATGGGCCAAGCAAAGAGGCTGGCCTATTTTTTTTTCCAAGTGATTTCTCTGTTTTATATTTGTACATTGTATTAGTAACATATGAATACATGCTTATTTTTTAAAATGTAAACAGTAGAATATTAGATTATAGTACAGAACTATAGAAAGTACAAAGTGAGTTACTATTCACCATACCCTAAGCCCCACATTTCTGCCCAAACGTAACCACAACTAATAGATATTTTACATGCACTTGCAAGCAGATGCATATATCCAAATACTATAGTTGTTGTTCTGTTATCTTTTACATAAATGGGAGCAGCCTATAGGTATTATTCTGCAGCTTGCTCTTTATCAAGTGGTATCTCAGAGAGCTTCCATGACAGGACATAGAGGTCCACTGCATTCTTTTGATGTGTGTTGTAAAATATACATAACATAAAAGTTACCATTGTAACCATTTTTAACTATACAATCCAGTGGCATTAATTACATTTACAGTGTTATACAACCATCACCACTGCCTGTTTCCAAAATGCTTTCATTACCCCAAACAGAAACTCTGTAACCATTATGCAGTTTTTTCCCATTCCCCTCCAAACAGCTCCTGGTAACCTCTAATCCACTTCCTGTCTCTATAAATTTGCCTATTTTAAATATTTTATGGCCCTGGCCGGTTGGCTCAGCAGTAGATTGTCGGCCCGGCATGTGGAAGTCCCAGGTTTGATTCCCAGTCAGGGCACATAAGAGAAGCGCCCATCTGCTTCTCCACCCTTCCCCCTCTCCTTCCTCTCTATCTCTCTTTTCCCCTCCCACAGCCAAGGCTCCATTGGAGCAAAGCTGGCCTGGACTCTGAGGACGGCTCCATGGCCTTCACCTCAGGCACTAGAATGGCTCTGGCCGCAACAGAGCAACGCCCAGATGGGCAGAGCACCACCCCCTGGTGGGCATGCTGGGTGGATCCAGGTCGGTCGCATATGGGAGTCTGTCTGACTGTCGTTCTACTTCTAACTTCGAAAAAATACAAAAATATATATATATTTATATATATAGGTAACATCATGCTGTATTTGTCCTTTTGTGTCTGGCTTATTTCATTTAGCATAACCATATTGTTGAATGTATCAAAACACTGCATTTATTTATTTATTTATTTATTTATTTATTTTATTTATTTTAGTGAAAGAGAAAGATAGAGAGACAGAGACAGACAGGAAAGGAGAAAGATGAGAAGCATCAACTTGTAGTTACATCATTTTAATTGTTCACTGATTGCTTCTCATACGTACCTTGACTGAGGTTGGAGGGGGGGTGCTCCATCTGAGCTGGTGACCCCTTGCTCAAGCCAGCAACCTTGGGCTCAAGCCAGCAACCTAAGGCTTCAAGCCAGTGACCTTGGGTTTCAAGCCAGAGACTACAGGATTATGCCTATGATCCCACGTTCAAGCTGGCGACCCCATACTCAAGCTGGTGAGCCCATGCTCCAGCCAGCAACCTCAGGTTTTTGAACCTGGGACCTCAGCATCCCAGGTCAATGCTCTATCCACTGCACCACCACCTTGTCAGGTGAAAGCTGCATTCTTTTTAATCACTATATATTACTTCATTGTATGAATATAACATAACTTATGCAATAAACATTTGTTATATATATGTATATTTTCCATATTGCCCAACTTTTCTGTATCCCCAAAATTCTGTAGTGTGCATCTTGGTGCACGTGTGAAAACATTTTGTAGAGTCAGTTCCTACAAGAGGAGCTGCTGCCTCAAAGGACTTATGCATTTAAAATTTTGATCTTGCCCTATCACCCTGTAAAAATGCAGTATCAATAGACACTGCCCCCGCATGTATGAGAGTGCTGCTCCACACACTCTTACAGACTGTGATTTCACCCTCAGTTCAGTCTTCCAGTCCAAGGGCCAGAAAGTATTTTCTGATTACACTGCTCACTTCCTTGACTGGGAAGCTGATTTTCCTACATCGTTGGCTCTTGCACATCTTTGGCCCACTGTTAAGTTGAATGACCTTTTTTTTACTGTGTATTATGGATAAAAAGTCTGTGTAGTTTGTTAACTGTTATGTAGCTTTGTTTACAGTGCCTTCTGCTTAAAAAAAGTTTCATTTTTTATGTGTTCAAACCTGCCATGGCTCCCTTTTTGCTATATGAATTTGGGGTTCCTCTTACAGAAGTCTTCTTCTCCCAAGTTTTAAAAAATAAAATTGTGCCTGACCAGTGGTGGCACAGTGGATAGAGTGTGAACTTGGGACACAGAGTTCCCATGTTTGAAACCCCAAGGTCACTGGCTTGAGTGTGGGCTCACCAGCTTGAGTGCAGGATAGCTGGCTTGAATGTGGGATCATAGACATGATCCCATGGTCACTGGCTTGAGCCCAAAGGTCGCTGGCTTGAAGCCCATGATCTCTGGCTTGAGTCCAAGATTGCTGGCTTGAACAAGGGGTCACTGGCTTGGCTAGAGACCCTGGTCAAGGTACATATGAGAAAGCAATCAGTGAACAACTAAAATGACATAATTATGACTTGATGCTTTTCATCTCTTCTCCTCTCTCTCTTTGTCTCAAAAAGAAATTGTATTTCATTCTAATAGGTTTATTTTTCTTTACAGTATTGTGTTAATCTGTTTGGAACATCTTGTTTGTTTTCCTTTTATTGTGAAAAACCACAACCATACACGTGTTTTTAGAAAAAAATATTCAGACATATTTCATCTGTAAGAGTTTAAGATAAGGACTCATTTTTTTAAAGTACAGAGTCACAGTATCATCCTCACACCCATGAAAATTCACAATAGTTCCTTACTATCATCAAATATCCAATCAGTGATCACATTTTCTTTTCTTTTTTTTAAAAAAAAGATTTTATTTATTGATTTACAGAGAGAGGAGGGGGGTGAGAAGTGAGAAATATCAGCTCATGGTTCCTTCACTTTAGTTGTTCATTGCTCGCTTGTCATATGTGCCTTAACCGGGTAAGCCCCAGGTTTTGAACTGGCAACCTTGGCCTTCCAGGTTGACGCTCTATCCACTGCACTGCCACAGGTCAGGCAGTCACATTTTCAATTGTCTTACAAATGTCACATTTTATTTGTTTGAATCAGGAGTAAAATAAAGTTTCAAAATGCACTTGCTTGATGTATTTCTTAAGTTGATGGTTCACATGTTCCTCTGTCATCTTAATTGAATCTTTTATTTAGATCGAGAGGCTTAATCAGATTTAGGTTCACATTTGTTGGCAAGACTACTTCATAGGTAAGGTTCTGTCTGAATTTATTTTCATATATGGCATAAGGACCTAACTGAAATCTTTTGTCAAATACAAGATTAGTTACATATTGTACCAATACCATTTATTGAATTGTAGGTCCTTCCCTCCCGATAATTTGAAATGCTACCATTATCATACATATATGTGTGTTCTTTTCTAAACTATTCTATTTTCCTGATTTTTTTTGTCTGTGCGTAAGCCATACAGTTTTAAATCCTTTAGCATTTAATTTCTTTGATATCTAATAAGGCAGCTCATCCTTCATTGATCGTTTTAAAGCAATTTTTGGCTTTTCTCGTGCTTATGTGTTTTGTTTAATCTGCATGTTAAGAATTTTATTTGGATTGTGTCCGATTTATAGACTAACTTGGAGATAAATAGCATCTTTATAGTAAAGAATCTTCCTTAGCCAGAGATATATATTTTTCTTCCATGCATTCAGGTTTTTCTTTGCCTTTCAGTACAGTTTCTCTTTTTATTGATTTTAGAGAGAGAGAAAGGGAGAGAGAGAGAGAGAGAGAGAGAGAGAGAGAGGAGCATTGATCTGCTCCTGTAAGTGCCCTGACCAGGGATTGAACCAGAAACCTCTGCACTTTGGAACAATGCTTGTCTAACCAACCAAGCTATCTGGCTCTCAGTACAATTTTATACTTTTCTTTATATAGGTCTTTACAGTTTTGTTAGGTTTTTTGTTTTTTTTTTAGATATTTTTGTCCACTATTTTATTTTAGATTTTATTTATTGATTTTAGAGAGAGAAGAGAGAAAGAGGGGCAGCAACTTGTAGTAGTGCTTCCTGTATGTACCTTGGCTGGGCAAGCCTGGGGTTCTGAACCAGCAACCTCAGCATTCCAGGTCGGCGCTTTACCCACTGTGCCACCTCAGGCCAGGCTTCTGTCCACTATTTTAAAAAAGACTTTTATTTCTCTATGCATGTTCCAATTGGTTATGGCTGGTACTTAGGAAAGCTTGAGTTTTTATAAGTTGATCTTGTCCCTGACTGGCCACCTTGCTTTTAAATGTCGTGAGAGCTTTTTCATGTTGATCATTCTGGATTTCCTGGTTGGCGCTCATCATCTGCAACTGGTTTTCTTCTTAGGCTCGTGCAGAGTCAAGTAAAACCTGGCTGACGGGGAAATTTATTGAACTCAGATTACTACTTGATGAAGAGGAAATGCTGGCCAAGAAATTAGTTGATAAAAATACCCAGGTTACCCTCCAGGCATACGGGGAGCAAATCAAGTCTTGTGAGGACCAAATCAACGTCTTGGACAGTCTTTCCGACAGGGTCTGGAGTATCAGCCAGGAGCCCAGCCCCGTACAGTTGCTGCAGGTAATGCTGGGTTTCTGCCCTCACAGCTGCCCCCTGCCACCCACCACCCACATTGCATCCTGGTCACTGTGGCACTGAACACAGTATTTACACCGTGAGTAAACACCCAGAGAATTGCCTTGTTAGCAAGTAGACTTTTTTGCCCCTACACAAGTGATCCGAAAATATACACAATAAGGAAGACAATATACATCTTGGACTAATGAAATAACATTTACAGCCACCATATTTGAGGGTCTCAGTGTTCCAAGTACTTGATGTATCTTAGCTTTAATATGTACTAGAACTGCAAAGTGGATATTCTCACCCCTCTTTATGAATGGGAAACTAATGCTCAAGTAGATGAAGGGACCCATTTGAGGTTACACAGCTGGTAGATGGCAGAGCTGGGATCAGATCCCAGGTTTCTCTGATTCTAAAGCCACAAGGTATCATTGCCCAGCCCTCTACCTATGCAGTTGTCACTGAGAGCCCTCCTGGGAAGGCCTGTGTCATCCTGCACAGACCTCACGAGCTGGGTTTGCTCAAAGGGGAGAAAAGAATAGTAGTCCTTGTCCACTGGGCTCTAGTGGAGGTTATTACCTTATACCGAGGGGAACTCTAAGAAATAGCCCCTGTGATGTTCATGCTACACTTAGCAAAAGCATGTGTTGAGGGTGGGTTCCCTGTCTTCAAGGAACAGGGGAGAAGCTCCTCTCTTCTGTCAGTACTCCTGTGCAGTCACCTGTGCACTTGGACTGTTCCCACTCATATAGACTGTTTCCTTCTTTGCTGTGGCTTCTGGGAAGCTCAGAGCCAAATCTGTTTCAAATAGCTGGGCTGTGACTTTGTGGCATATATAAGGTCTACCGGAAAATTCTGTCCGTGTTTGGAATAAAACAAAATACAAATTTTTCTTACCGTCAGTAAACTTTATTAAATAATATAATTGCCATTATTATTAATGATTTCTTGCCAGCATGAGGGCAATTTGTATATTCCATTTTTGAAAAATGTTTTATCTTTTGATGCGAAAAATTGAACCAGTGCTTGATATCTTCTTCATTTTTGAATTTTTGGCCCTTCAAAAAATTTTGTAAGGACAAAAACAAGTGATAGTCGGAGGGTGCTAAGTCCGGGGAATATGGTGGATGCGACAGACATGCTTCTGTAGCATTTCTTCCATCTTGAAATTCGTAAAAATTACAGTGGCGTAAATGAACTTTTATCAGTAGCCATGGGTACACTATCGCTTCACACATAAGACTAACGTGAATCAACTTTGTTTTAGTTAATTTGCTACGTCAGTATGTATACATTAAGTGATAAAAATACAGAGGCACACATACACCAAATAAACACGTGCTTACGTGTCGAAACTTGTTGTGATAGAAACGGACAGAACTTTCCAGTAGACCTTATATTCTGTGCCTCATCTCACTCTGTCTTCCAGTTCACATTCTTATCCTGGTTTCCTCTTTCTTTTATTTTTCTCACTGTAAAGGAAAATCTTGCAGCGTTAGACAACCTTTCTAAGATGCTTTAAAGACTCCTGGGACAAGACAGGGTACAACTAAATAAAGCTGGCACTGAGTCTCACTACAGATTAGCATGGCTTTGGCTGGAAAACGATACAAATAAATCAGGCAATACAAAACCAGTCAAGCCAGGGTGATACTTCCACTCTTGTACCTTTATTGGCTTTAGACAACTCATCCTGTGTCTCATTGCTAGCTAACAAGAGAATAAACCTGCATGGATGGACCACAGCATGGTGATTACCAGAGGGGGAGGGGGTGGAAGGAGGTAGAAAAGCATATGGCGGGGTGAGGGGAATAGTAGAGATGAAGGAGACTTGGCATGGCACGGTGAACACACAATACAATTTGCAGTTGATGTATTATAGAATTGTATAGCCTTATTAATTGTATAATTTTATTAACCAATGTCACCCCAATAAATTCTTTTTTTAAAAATTTTTTTTAAATTTTTTTTAAATTTTATTCATTTTAGAGAGGAGAGAGAGAGACAGAGAGGGAGAGAGAGAGGAGAGAGAGAGAGACAGAGAAAGAGAAGGTGGGGAGGAGCTGGAAGCATCAACTCCCATATGTGCCTTGACCAGGCAAGCCCAGGGTTTCGAACTGGCGACCTCAGCATTTCCAGGTCGACGCTTTATCCACTGTGCCACCACAGGTCAGCACCCCAATAAATTCAATTAAAAAAATAAACCTGCCTGACCAGGCGGTGGCACAGTGGATAGAGCATCAGACTGGGATGCAGAAAACCCAGGTTCGAGACCCCGAGGATGCCAGCATGAGCACGGGCTCATCTGGTTTGAGCAAAAAGCTCACCAGCTTGAGCCCAAGGTCACTGGCTCGAGCAAGGGGTTACTCAGTCTGCTGAAGGCCTGCGGTCAAGGCACGTATGAGAAAGCAATCAATGAACAACTAAGGTGTTGCAACGTGCAATGAAAAACTAATGATTGATGCTTCTCATCTCTCCGTTCCTGTCTGTCTGTCCCTGTCTATCCCTCTCTCTGACTCTCTCTGTAAAAAAAAAAAATTAAAAAAAAAAAACCTAACAAAATATTTGGGGTGAGGTGTTGCTCTAGGCTCAATGGATACTGTACTCTGATGTACATGGGGGTACAGTTTGTCTCTTTTAAAATAACTGTACCCCTGAAGGATAGCTGATTCAAAGGGGTGCTCCATGGAGAAGAATGTTATCCTTCTATCACAGATACAGTTTCAAGGCTTTGTCATCTTCTTTCTTTATTCTCCAGTGTCAAAGCTACTGATTTTCGTCATTCATTAGTCCTCCCATTCTCATTCATTTATTCATCAAATGTGCTCTGAGCAGCCTGTTCTGCGCCAGGCCCCAGCTCCACACGAGTAGCTCATGGGTGGTAGACAAGCTCAGGAACAGGTATTCACAACACAGCTCAAGTGAGCTAGCAAAAGTGTGTTCAGTCTGTATAGGGGGTCAGGGAAAACTTCTGGGAGGAGGTGATATTGGAGCAGGGGGTGGGAGGATGAGGGGGAGCTCACTAGGGATATACAGAGGGACCCAGCAGAGGGGACATTCCAGGCAGAAAGGAACCATGAGCGGGTGAGAGCTTGGCAGGCTGGATGGAGAAGGCCCTGGCTCAGCCTGGCTGGAGGTGGGGCAGGGGGGACAAGGGCAGGGGAGCTGGGAGATGCAGCTGGATCAGGAGGCCAGGGTTAGTGGATGAAGGGCCATGTACCTGGCCATGGAGCTTCGACTTGGTCCTGTAAAGAGATGGGGGCCAGGGGGGTGTTTTGAACTAGGGATGACATGGTCAGGTTAATGTTTTGGAAAGGTCACTTTGGTGAGATTGGTGGATGGACTAGGCAGGCCAGGACTGGATGCTAGAAGGGAAGTTAGGAGACCACAGTGTCCAGGAGAGAGATGATGGTGGGCTGGACCAGTGAAGGGGCCGTAGGGATGAAAGGAAGGCAGGTTTAAGGGATTGGTGATTGAAAGTGGGGCAATCCAAGATGATTGTCGATTTCTGGCTCAAGAAATGGGTGGCTGGAGGCTGTTCTGAAGCTGCAAAGGCAACAAGCAGATGTGTTGTTTCATTCATTTATTTCAACCTAAATGTTTACTGAGAACCTCCTCTGTGTCGGGCTCTGTGCGAGATGCTGGAGTTGGGGGTTACCAGGTGGTGACATTTGTCCTTTATTCCCCTCCCCAGTCCTATCCCACCCACCTGCCCTCCCTGCTAGTGCTCTGACTCCCTGGCCAGCTCCACTCCAGCCCTCCAAGTGTGACCTTAGCCCTGGTTTCCCACAAATTATCTTCATCCCCACCCAAATGAGGATGAACTCTAGACCCGTAGCTTCGCAGGCGGGACGGGGCTTGGGGACCATCTCACAGCCCTCTCCCAAGGTCCAGCATGCTGCCTGGTGGGCCTACCTCTGCCCAACCCACCCTCCCTCCCTGTCTTGGGCAGCACTGCCCACTAGCCAGGGCCTGCTCACCTAAGACAATCTGCTGTCTTCTAACTCCGTGCCCAGGACAGCCCTTCAGAAAGTGCCAACAGGGTTCTTAGCTGCAAATAAGAACATCTACTGTAACTGTTTGAAGGAAGAAAGGAGTTTATAGGCCCTGGTTGGTTGGCTCAATGGTAGAGCTTTCGACCGGCTTGTGGAAATCCTCAGTTCAATCCCAGTGAGGGCAGACAGATGAAGCAACCATCTGCTTCTCAACCCTTCCCCATCCCTCTCTTTCTTTCTGTCACTCTCCCTCTCCCACAGCCATGGCTCAGATGGTTCAAGCAAGTTGACCCTGGGTGCTGAGGATTGCTCCATGACCTCTCCTTAGGTGCTAAAATAGCTTGGTTGCCAAGCAATGGAGCAGCGGCCCTAGGTGGGCAGAGTATCAGCCTCAAAAGGGTTGCTGGGTGGGTCCAGGTTGGGGCGCATGTGGGAGTCTCTCTGCCACTCTGCCTCTCACTGAAAAAAATAAATAAATAAAGGAGTTTATGAAAGAGTATTAGGCAGCTCCTAGGATCTCCAGGAGGGCCAGAAAGTCAGGATGAAGTCCAGGCCACAGCACAGGTGTGCTCCAGGTTGACCCCCATTGCTTCTCTGCTGAGCAAGAAATCACAGCTCTGGCCCAGGGCACTGGCCCTGAAACCTCCACCACTACTGCCCCCTACAGGAGGCTGTCAGTTCTTCACCTCTCCTTTCAGCATGCAAGTCTTAGATTGGAGGTGTCACATCACACACTTGCCCCACGGGTGCAAAGGAGACCGGGAGAGTGTATTTTCCAGCTTTTACTGAGCAAAGCCACACCCATACAGGAAGGAGATTTAAAAGGTGCTATCCAGGCAGAAAACAGGACCAGGTCCCCACTGTGGTAGCCACAACCCCTTGGGCAGCATTTCATTTGAACTTCCAGGGGCTCCTTCCCCAGAGAAATTGGCCCCTCACTCTTCTTGTCCCCTCTGTATCTCAGGCAGAACCCTGTCACATTGTCTGTAAAGCTTTCAAGGTGGCAAGCAACTTAAAGGCAGAGTAGTCATACTGCCCCCTCTTTCTGCTGCTAATGCCAACGCCTGGCACAGCAAAGGTCTCAGTGAACACGGAGGCAGGAAGGGGAGAAGGGAGGAATGGTGCCGGCACTAAAGCCGGACTGAACTGCCCCACGTCCTCCACCCCAGGGCCTGCTGGGTGGGCCTGGCGCAGTCGCTCCTGGCTGCATAGCCCAGGGTGTGGTGGGGCCTGCGCTTGATGGCCCAGGTCTGTCCTGATGTCACTGTGGAGTCACCCTGACCCTGCGTGCCCATGCAGGAGTTCACGGCCACTGAGAAGGAGATAAAGCAGCAGATGAGCTTGGTGGAGCTGTGCCACCCCGTGCCCCAGTCCTTCGAGCCCATCAAGATCTTCTTCAAGGGCTTCGTGGAAGCCATGCAGAACATGATGCAGACGCCACTAGAGGTTCGCTTAAAGGAAAGTAAGTCACCATGTGACCAACTTTGTGTCTCTTACTCCCTTAGTGTCCTTTAGCCCAGAGACACCTGGGACGACCACCACGGCGAATCCTGTCTCTCCTACACAGAGCCCCTCAGCTAGGTGGTCAAGGATTCCCGGGCCTGCGCCCAGCCCACCCTTCTGCCTTCACTTCCTCCCCATCTTGAGACCATATTCTGCTTCTCGAAACCACACTGGTCTGCTCCTGAGCTTCTGCCACACCCCCACCTGGCCTGCTCCGGGGTCCCAGCTGGAATGGTCAACTCCCTCTCCTCTTCTTCTTCCTGGTCGAGTCCCACCATCACTGTGGGTGGGGCTAGCACAGCTGTGCTCACTTGTGAAGCCTTTCCACATCACTCTGGGCTCACTCCCTCCCCTGGAGCCTCTCTCTCTGCTCTCCTTCTCCAGCGCCTTCCCTCCCTCCCTCTCTCTCATAACGCCCAGTGGACAAGAGCCATTTTGAGTCCAGCTCTTAGGTTTCTGCAGGGCCTGACACAAAGCAGGTGCTCAGAAATATCTATTCATCCATTCATTCATTCATTTGTTCTTCATTCATCTCTGCTACTATGACTCATTCAGAACATTAATGGAGTCCCTACTATGTGCCAGGCACAGCTCCTGCCTTTGCGGTGCTGTATTTTGGGAAGAAGACAGGCAACAAATGAATATGTGTCAGCAATAGGTGCTCTGAAGAAAAATAAAGCAGGTGCAAGTGGAATAGAGGGTGATCAGGAGGAGGAGGAGGTATTTTATACGGGGAGGTGGGCGAGTCCTCTCTGGGAAGTGGACGTGGGAACTGACTGGAAGGAAGCCTCTGTGCGCTCCGCAGAGTGGCAGGGCTGGAGAGCACAGGGGCCACGGCACGACTCGGAGCTACACTGCCCGGGTTCCTGTCCCAGGCCCACCTCTTCCCAACCCTGCCATCTTCGGGAAAGCACCTAGCTTTTCTCTGCCTCTCTGTCCACATCCATAACACAGGTGATAATATAGTTCCCCCCTCCTAGGGTTGTGGTAAGAATTAAACAAGTTCTTATATGCAAAGGGCTGAGTGGTACTCAGGCATAATAAGCATTATGGAAGTGTTAGCTGTTACTGATGCTATTTTTACATCTGGGGGAAACATCTAGGCAGAAGGAACAGCATGTGCCAAGGGCCCATAGTGAGGAAAGAACTTGATGAGTTTGGGCACAGAGAGAGGGGCCATAGTGACTGCAGCACAGTGGTGGGAGATGAGGTGGAGGAATGGAAGCCACCTCGTCAAGTGGGGCTGACAGGGCATTGCCAGCTCTGATCAGGAGAAGAGGAGGAGAAGAGTGGGAGGAAGCAAGGCAGAAATGCTACAAGCACCCACTGAGCACCTCTGGGAAATGGAGAGAGGTGAGGCCAGGCCCTGGCTGCCGAGCAAGCTGAGGTCATGAAGTGAGATACAAAAGACACAGCCAGTGGCCAAAGGAGCTCAGACAAAGGAGAGAGAATTCTGGTTGGTAAACCAGGAAGCCTTCCTGGAGGAGCTGGTACTTGAGTAGGGCCTTAATCAATCACTAAGATTTGGGGCGTGGGAGAAAACCAGGAAAGGCATTTCAAACTGACACAAGAGGACGCAGTTTGGGAAACTGAGATTCATGCAGCAGGACCGAGCAGTGCATTTTCCTGGGCCGGTTTGTCAAAGCAGATTTTTAATGTTGCGGATGGTGTTCTCTTTGCTCATAACTGCCACTGGAATTTTGAACACATAGTCTGACTGAAAGGTTCTAGAGATGTAATTATTTAAAAAGAAAATTACATATCACAATGGTAGCAGTCAATATATCTCAAGATGAGGCCATCATTCTTACCGTCACAGGTAAGACTGAGAGGTGCCAACGACTAGGAAGGGCCCAAGGAGATGGGACTTTACAACGCCACTGCCCTTCCAGTGCCCCGCCCCGCCTGTGCAGTCCAGACACTGCAGGCTCAATAGGCCAAAATGGAGTCCAGCACCCTCCCCAACCCCACCCCTCCCTGTCAGCTGCTTCTCGACTCCAGTCTGCTCTTCCTTCCCCATTCCAGTAAACAGGTAAGCCCTGGCATTTCTGCCACTGCAGTATTTACTGAGCCAGCCCCCTTTCCATCCCTGCCGCCCCTGTTCAGGTCTCAGTCTCCCATCAGGGCCTCTGCCTCCACTCCCATCCTGTTCGTCCATTCTTCACGAGAGCGTGCTTTGGAGATCCCTCTGCTCATGTCCATCCTCAGACACCTTTCACGCTCCTCACTGTGGACATGCCGCTCTTCGCTCCTGCCCTTAATGTCTTCTCGCTATACCCTTTTGTTAGGAAAACCTCCCATCCTTCTTCTGGTTGCCCAAATCTTCCCACTTCTTTAGTTGTCAGTGGAGGTGCTTCCTCCTCCATGATGTCTTCCCAGACCCCTCCAAGCTCAGAGCCCTTTCACCTCTCTTCTCTGTGACCTGGAGCTCCCTCTGCCTTGATTGGTAGCTCCAGTGAGCCCACTTCTCACCCTAAAGAGCTTAAATGGCTGACTGAGCTGTTGAAGACAGAACCATGGCTTGGGTTTCCCCCTGAACTCCCTTTCACCTGAATAAGACTTGAACGTTACCTTTCTGGACTCACCTTTAATTTCTTATTTTCTGCCTTTATTCTGGAACCTGCCTGGAACTTATGTCATGAGGTAGCCCTCATCACTGACTGCTGAATACATAGTTGATTCTGAGGATGGTCCCAGAGCCTGCCATCTCCTCTGTATGCTCGGGACTCAGTCACACTGACCTGCCTTCGCTGAGTTTCCTAGAGCGAACTAGAAAACTGGAAAGTGTGTTTCTCCTCAGATCTGAGCGTTGTCCAGGAGTTTTCCAGTGGCTGTGAATATGCATTTCCTACCTAAATTTGCATGAGATTCTAGGAGACAGATTATGTGACTTTCCAGCTTTGTAATGTCTTTAGTATGCTTTATAATTCATGCTGCTTGCCTGAGCGCCAGGCATTCATTTCTCACCGTTCATTACAGACTTGAGCTGCAGGCTCGCCAGCTTCTCTAGCACCAAGCCGGATTCCTTGTTGAAAATCAGCCCCTCACCAGAGCGATCACTCTTCTTAAAATGTAAGACCTCCAGGATGGAGAGGGTGGGGTGCATGGGTGGAAGGGAGGTCACAGAAATGGAGGTCCTTTTTTATCCCTATGAGACCCAACTTGTTTTTTTAACCTTTATTATTAGTTTATTTTAATACAGAAATAATGTTCATTGTAGAAAAATTAGGAAACAAAGGAAAGCAAAAATTTTTTAAATTATTTTTTATTTATTAATTTTTAAAGAGGGGGGAGAGGCCCTGGCCGGTTGGCTCAGCGGTAAAGCGTCGGCCTAGCATGCGGAGGACCCAGGTTCGATTCCCGGCCAGGGCACACAGGAGAAGCGCCCATTTGCTTCTCCACCCCTCCGCAGCGCCTTCCTCTCTGTCTCTCTCTTCCCCTCCCACAGCCAAGGCTCCATTGGAGCAAAGATGGCCCGGGCGCTGGGGATGGCTCTGTGGCCTCTGCCTCAGGCGCTAGAGTGGCTCTGGTTGCAACATGGCGACGCCCAGGATGGGCAGAGCACCCCCCCCTCTGGTGGGCAGAGTGTTGCCCCATGGTGGGCGTGCCGGGTGGATCCCCGTGGGGCACATGCAGGAGTCTGTCTGACTGTCTCTCCCTGTTTCCAGCTTCAGAAAAAAAAAAAGGGGGGGGGAGAGAGAGAGAGAGAGAGAAAACAGGAAGCATCAACTTGTAGTAGTTGCTTCCTATATGTGCCTTGATCAGGCAAGCCCAGGGATTTGAACCAGCAACCTCAGTGTTCCAGGTCAATGTTTTATCCACTGAGCCACCAGAGGTCAGGCAGAAAGCAAAAATTTAAAAAAGAAGATCACTCATAAATCACTGGAGAGTTTGGAAATTCTTCCATTCATGTCTACCGGTAGACATGTAGTAGTAGATAACTACTATTATTTGCCCTCCTAGTGTTCTTTAGCATATCTCTATATACTTAATATATGTTTAACTTGGTATCGTACTATACATACTGTTTGGTAATCTGTGTTTTGTTTTGTTTTTGTTGTTGTTGTTGTTGTTTTTTGTATTTTTCTAAAGCTGGAAACGGGGAGATAGTCAGACTCCCGCATGCGCCCGACCAGGATCCACCTGGCACGCCCACCAGGGGGTGACGCTCTGCCCACCAGGGGGCGATGCTCTGCCCATCTGGGGCTTCGCTCTGTTGTGACCAGAGCCACTCTAGCGCCTGAGGCAGAGGCCATAGAGCCATCCCCAGCGCCCGGGCCATCTTTGCTCCAGTGGAGCCTTGGCTGCGGGAGGGGAAGAGAGAGACAGAGAGGAAGGAGACGGGGAGGGGTGGAGAAGCAGATGGGCGCTTCTCCTATATGCCCTGGCCGGGAATCGAACCCGGGACTTCTGCACGCCAGGCCGACGCTCTACCACTGAGCCAACCGGCCAGGGCCAATCTGTGTTTTCATTTACTGATATAGTGTGAACATCTCTGTTCCCTTAAAAAATTACACAGGTAATGCATTGTTCTTGTTAAAAATTAGAAATTACAGATAGACAAAAAGAAAACAATTGCTTTCCCCAGAGATAAATGCTGTTAATATTCTGGCATATATTCTCTTGGACACTTTAAAAGTCAATATGTATATAGATAATTTAAAAAGGATCATATTATAGATATCCTTTTATCAGTTTCCTTAAATTTAATAGTATAGCATGAACAATTTTCTATTTCAATACATATAAATATTATTATTTTTAAAAGATACACAGTATTCCATTGAATGAACATGCCATATTTAACTAATCTCATAATGTGGGACATTTAGGCTGCTTTACATTTTCCTTTCTTTAAACAATGCAGCAATAAACATCCATTCTTGTACATAGCGTATTTCCCCATGTGTAAGACACTCCCATGTATAAGATGCACCTTAATATTGGGGCCTGAAATTTGAAAACAAATGTATTACATAAAGTTATTGAACTCAAGTTTTATTCATCATAAAATTCATACAACTCCTCATCACTGTCAAAACTCCCATCTATTAGCTTGTCCTCATCTGTGTCTGATGATGAATCACTGTCTTCATAGATTGCCTTGTCCTCAGTTCCATCTATGGCATTTGAAATGCCACAACCACTGTATAAGATGCACCCAGTTTTTAGACTCCAAATTTTTTGAAAAAGCGTGCGTCTTACACATGGGGAAATACGGTACTTGTTGAATTAATGAAATGTAAATGAACACACCTTAGCTCTTTGGATTATTTTTTGGGAGTAATTTCTCAAAGTGAAATTACTGGGCATGCATTTTGTGTGTGTGTGTGTGTGTGTGTGTGTGTGTGTGTGTGTGTGACAGAGCGACAGACAGAGAGAGGGACAGACAGGGACAAACGGACAGGAAGGGAAAGAGATGAGAAGCATCAATTCTTCGTTGCAGCTCCTTAGTCTCCTTAGTTCATTGATTGCTTTCTCATATGTGCCTTGACCAGGGGCCTACAGCAGAGCGAATGACCCCTTGCTCAAGCCAGCGACCTTTGGGCTCAAGTTAGCAATGATGGAGTTATGTCTGTGATCCCGTGCTCAAGCCAGTGAGCCCACGCTCAAGCCAGATGAGCCCGTGCTCAAGCCAGGACCTCAGGTTTTGAACCTGGGTCCTCTGCATTCCAGTCCAACGCCCTATCCACTGCACTACCACCTGGTCAGGTTGGGCATGCATTTTTAAAAAGTAAACTTTAATTGAAATCTAAAATACATAAAGCAACATACATGAACCAAAGGAGTACAGCTCAATGATTTTTAAAAAGTAATCTCCTTCAGAAATAGATATTGCCTGCTCCCCAGAGTCCTCCTTGTTCCAGCTCCTAGCCACTGTCCCCCAAGGGTAATTACTCTCTTAACTTCTAACTCTAAAATTAGTTTTGCCTGCCTTTGACTTTTCTATACTCTTTTTTGTCTTGCTTCTGTCACTCAACATTTATGAGATTCATCCATATTACTGTGTGTAGCAGTAGTTCATTTGTATAGTATTCCATTATATGACTATAGCACATTTTATAGGATTGAAGGACATTTTGGATGTTTCTGTTTTTGCCTGTTGTGCATAATGTTGCTATCAACATTCTTGTGCACATCTTTTATACACATATGTATTCATTTCTGTTGGGTATTTGCCCAAAAGTGAGAAAAAGGAATGTCCACTATAACCACTTTTATGCAATACTGTTCTAGATTTCCTAGACACTATCTTAAACAAGAAAAAGAAATGAAAGCTATAAGGACTAGACAAGGGAGAAAAGGTTCTTCATAAATGATGGTATTTATTTAAAGAATATTTGAAATAATGTACAGATAAATTAGAATTAATAAGTGAATTTAGAACAGCTGCTGGATGTAGTGTCAGTGCACAAAAATCATATTGTTACATATTGGCAATAAACAATTAGAAAATAAAAATTTTAAATCATTTTCAATAACATTTTTTAAAAGTAGGACTAATTCTTAAAGTATGTGCAGTTTATGTAATTATTCCTCAATAAAGTTATTAAAAACTGTAAAAAAAAATCATCTACTAAGTGAAAAAAATTTCTAAGCCAGCAATTGCATATAGCACAAACTGATACATTCCATATGATTTAGGAGCTTTATTAAATAAAACATGATGTTACACCAAAGTAAATAAATAAAAAAATAAAAGTAAATGTTACTCCGAATTTGGAACAGAACAAACAAAAAAACCAATCTAGGAATAAATCTAACAAAGAATGTGTAAAACCTCGCTATGGAAAACTCCAAAACACTGAGAAAACTATTTGGTAGTGTCTTTTAAAGCTGAATATCCACACACCCTACGATCCAGACTTTTTAAAAATCTTTGTCTATGTATGTGGTATAATGCAATGAGAACTATTATTGGGAGTTTAATCACTATGACATTTCTGGAGGATAATTTGGCAATATTTACCAAAAGCCTTACAATCATCCCTGTTGACCCAACAATTACTTTGTCAGAAATATATCCTAAAGAAATAATTAGGGCCTGGCCAGGTGCTCAGTTGTTTAGAGCATCCTCTGAACATGCGTGGTTGTAGGCTTGATACCCCATCGGGGCACGCACAAGAGCCAACCAATAACAGCAGGAATAAGCCGAAAAAAATCAAATGTTTCTCTCTCTCCCTTGCTGTCTCTCCCTTTCTCTCTAAAAATTGATAAAAATTAAAAGGAAAATAATCAAATACATAAAGATATTATATTAGTATTTTCAAAAGCTTTCTGAAAAGCCTAAACATTAAAAAGGGGAGGTAGGTTTAATTATAATGCATCCATACATAAAAATCTTAGCTTTGCAATTAAAATGTTCTTTAAAATAATATTTGCCTGACCAGGCAGTAGTGCAGTGGATGGAGCGTCGGACTGGGATGCAGAGGACCAAGGTTCCAGACCCCGCGGTCACCAGCTTGAGCGCAGGCTCATCTGGTTTGAGCAAAAGCTAATCAGCTTGGACCCAAGGTCGCTGGCTCCAGCAAGGGGTCACTCAGTCTGCTGAAGGCCCATGGTCAAGGCACATATGAGAAAGCAATCAATGAACAACTAAGGTGTTGCAACAAAAACTGATGATTGATGCTTCTCATCTCTTTCCGTTCCTGTCTGTCCCTATCTATCCCTCTCTGTGTCTCTGTAAAATAAATAAATATTTGATGTGGTATAATGTTCATAAATATATCAAATTTAAAAAAGACTAAGAATATGTATAGTATGATACCAATGTTGAGGAAAGCTATAAAGCAGCAAGTGGAAAACTTGGAAGGCTGTACTCCTTAGTGTTACCAGTGATGGGATTATATTTTAGTTAAAATTTTTAGAAATTGGCAACAAATTTTATGGTTCAAAATGGTACAACCGGCGTAAGGTAAATTTTGCTCTCCTTCCCACGTTCCCTCAGCCGCCTTCCCAAAGGCAGAGTTAAAAGGGTGGACTTCCAATTTTGCCCTGGGCGATTTCCGAGTTTACCCACTTTCTAGTGTGAACACGTGTGAATCCGCCTGCCCGAGCCAGGTCAGTTTCCTGGGGCGGGGGGGCGGCGCTGGCCCCGCCCACCAGGCCTGCCATGGTGTCTCCGCCCTCCGCAGACGCGCGCACGCCCACGCTGGACCCGGACACGATGCACGGGCGCCTGCGCCTCTCCACCGACCGGCTGAGTGTACGCAGCGCCCTGCTAAGCAGCCTGGGGCCCACGCCCGAGGTGCGCTTTGACTCGCTGTGGCAGGTGCTCAGCCGCGACTGCTTCGCCGCCGGCCGCCACTACTGGGAAGTGGACGTGCAGGAGGCGGGCTGCGGCTGGTGGGTGGGCGTGGCCTATGCCTCCCTGCGGCGCCGCGGGGACTCGGCCGCAGCTCGCCTGGGCTGCAACCGCCAGTCCTGGTGCCTCAAGCGCTACGACCTCGAGTACTGGGCCTTCCACGACAGCCAGCGCAGCCGTCTGCAGCCCCGCGACGACCCGGACCGGCTGGGTGTCTTCCTAGATTACGAGGCCGGCGTCCTCGCCTTCTACGACGTGTCGGGCGGCATGAGACACCTCCACACCTTCCGCGCCACGTTCCAGGAGCCACTCTACCCCGCCCTGCGGCTCTGGGAAGGGGCCATCAGCATCCCGCGGCTGCCTTAGGGGCTGAAATGGAGTGACGGTCCTTGGCTCTCCGGGACTCTGGACACACCCGACCCAGCGGTGGGTGGTGCACCGCCTAATTAAACACACCCACCGTCTCCCCGCAGTCATGCCTTGTGCTCTAACAGTTCCTCTCCTAGGCTGCGCCCTAAACACGGGCCCGCTGCTCCTGCTCTTATCAGAACTCCCCACCAAAGCACTTATGCCACACTGCTTTCAGTCTACGTTTCTGAAAGGCCACACCCGCAGGTAAGCCCTGAGCATCCTGACCAATCACAATACACTATTCTTAGCCTCAGACCGCTTCCCTCATACAGGAGCCAGAACCGCCTGGCACTTAGTAGGTGCACAATAAGTACATGAATGAATGAGTCTCCCAGCCCTGATCTGTCTATCCAGTGTCCCTTGGATCTGCCCCCTCCTCTCCACTCTACTTCAGCTTGTCCATGCTTCCTCCCTTCACATTAGAATCAAGAGCCTCTTAATAGCTCCTGGCCTGAACCCTCTCCCATCCTCTTTCACCTATAGCCAATGATCTGCCTAAAACCACTTACCTTTCAGAACTGAAAAAGTTCCCAAGGACTACAGGGGGGGATAAAGCACTCACCTCACCTTAGCATTCAAAATTCTAGTCTACCCCTAAACTACATCTCAGCTAGCTTCTACAGCCCTTTTCAGACTCCTGATCAGAACTGTGGCACACTATTGACCTCTGCACCTTTGCAGCTGTCCTGCCCCCCTGTCCCATGCACATTTATATAGGAAAGCCCTTTCTTCTTTGCTTGTTTAGCCCAGGCTTACCTGCATCAAGGAAGTCTCCTCAAGCCACAAGAATCTCTTACTATCAGAACCACAAACCTGGGACCTATCTTTCCAACTAGATTGCAAGCTTTCTAAGGGCAGCTATGTCCATACTCTCCCCACCCTGAATTCTGTAAGTCCCTGCCCTCCCATGCCGTGAATAGCCAGCAGCTGGCTATCACTGAACCACAGAGCAGCTGAGCTGGGAGAGCCTCACAGCTCACCCAGCCTGATCTCATTGTACATTTGGGGAGACTAAGGTCCCAGACCTGAAAAAAAGTTGCTTTACAACTGCCCATGGTGATTAAGGGCTGTCCCGCCCCCAGCCCCCAGGGAAGTATCTGATTTGCTCCTTGGCCCAGCCTTTAACCTGGGAGATATTACTACTTACTCATTTCTCAGGGGATGTTGGGAAGAACAAGCAGGTGGCGGTGGCTAAGCAACCACTGGCAGTTTCCCCACTGTCTTAGGATCAAAAAGAGAGGAGCTAAGAGTAGAGTTTGGGCAGGCCAGACACCCAGTGCTCCTCAGATCCCTCAGATCCAGATGTTGCCAAGGAAACCCAGAGAGGCCCTGGCCAGTTGGCTCAGCGGTGGAGCGTTGGTCTGGCGTGCGGGGGACCCGGGTTCGATTCCCGGCCAGGGCACATAGGAGAAGCGCCCATTTGCTTCTCCACCCCGCCCCCTCCTTCCTCTCTGTCTCTCTCTTCCCCTCCCGCAGCCAGGGCTCCACTGGAGCAAAGATGGCCCGGGCGCAGGGGATGGCTCCTTGGCCTCTGCCCTAGGCGCTAGAGTGGCTCTGGTCGAGGCAGAGCGACGCCCCAGAGGGGCAGAGCATCGCCCCCTGGTGGGCAGAGCATCGCCCCTGGTGGGCGTGCCGGGTGGATCCCGGTCGGGCGCATGCGGGAGTCTGTCTGACTGTCTCTCCCCATTTCTAGCTTCGGAAAAATACAAAAAAAAAAAAAAACCAACAAAAAAAAACCAGAGAGCCCCATTTTCCAGAAAGAAGTGACAGAAATGGAGAAGGCCAGATTGGCAGGACCTCTCAGGGAGGCCAGCCGACTCCTCTAGCAAGGAGGGAAAGGCCTCTTTCCAAGGCCTGTGCCTCAGTTCTGAAGGTTCAGCATCCTGATTTGTCCAATTCCCTAGACAGTTTTTAAGTTCTATCATATTAAAAGTATCTCGTTAGGTGCTTGACAAGAGGACAGTGGTAGGGCGAGACAGATGCAAAGCTAAGCCTCCCTCCCGTTTCAAACACTCGGTGCATTCATTAGTTTGAACAACAAAAAAAACCCCAAAACTGAATTTCCAATAGTTTTTAACCTACATATGGCACTTTCATAAAAATGGCATTTCAAATACAAGTAGAATACAAGGCAGAAGGAACCTCAAAAGTGCCTTTAGTTCTAATCAAATAATTTAAAACTCTGGCTCGGATAGATGTCTAAGCACTATGCTCTAGGAATCCTGAGAAAAAGGAAATTAATTCTGTTAGGGATGGCCTAGAAGTGAGGGCATTCCTGACAGGAATACAGGGACACTTGAAACTCTGTTCATCCCTGCAAACCAAGACCTGTTCCCAGACCCACAGCCACAGAGGCCAGGTGATCCAGCCCTTGCTCTGTCAGGCACTGTTCTAATGCTTTACAACTATGAACTCATTTGATCCTCACATCACATCACGGCTAGGAGGTAGAAAGTTATCCCAATTTTACACGTGACAAAATTGAGACACACAAGGAGTAACCTGCCCCAAATCACACAGCTAATGGTTGACCTGGGTTCCGTGCTCATGTCCACCAGGCCATACTGTTGGGGGAATGTAGCCAGTCTCTGGCCAAGCACATGCTCATTCTAGCTCCTCTCTCAAGGGGGCCTGTAATGCTTCGCTTTTTTGCCTGGTTGCTCCATGGGATGAGTCTAGCTTTGGATTACTCTATTTTTCACTCTGTAAGATGCACTCCCCCCCACCCCAAAAGTGGAGGGGAAAATACCTGTGTCTTATAGAGTGAAAAATACAGTATTTTATTAAATATTTTAACACACCAGTTAGTTCAGAATATTTTTTTTCTTATTTTCCTCTTTAAAACCCCAGGTGTGTCTTATGGTCAGGTGCATCTTATGGAGCGAAAAATATGGTATTTCCCTTGGCCTCTAAAATGAGGCCTTACACCCAGAGGAGTATTTGAGAGTAGCAGAGACAAAGCTGGACTATAAAGGGTGAAAATTGGCATTTATCAAATTCCTATGCTGTGCACCAAGGCCTGCACTAGCCAGAAAACTGTAGGTTCGGCCAGAATCGTGACCTCAGGCTGGTCACTTTTACTTCTCGGAGCATCATCTGCAAAATGGGTGTAATGATCCTATCTACCAGTGTTGAGTCTCAAATGAACCAAAGGGTATGAACTTGCCATAAAAACTGTAGCGTTGTGCCTTGCCAGGATGTGTGAGCATCCCCAGCAGAGCCCCTGCTGTGCGTAGTGCTGAGACAACTGATAATCCTAACTAACTGCCACCTGGCAGTAGCAAGGGTTTCCTTGAATCTTCTCAGGAGAGGACTGAGCTTCCTTGGGGATCATGTCTGCAAAGGTTCTGATCACTTACTCTTTCAGATTTGAATTTATAGAAGTTTATTGGTAACAGCTAATTGCTTTCGTATATGTTTTAAATGACAGCAGTGTTTTACTATATATGTCTGCATAAAAATAACTATTGTCTCTTTTAACCATGGTCTTCACTGGGAGTTCATGTTGCTTCATGTACACAGCTTCTAGGCCTGGATGGGGTCTTTCTCATCTTCCACACTCTCCACAATTTCCTTGCAATGAGTGTCAGCTGGTCTCTGGTTGACTGTTTCCAGTGATGAGGACTTCACCACTTCTGAAGATAATTCACTCAAGTTCTTGCTTATGTGGAAACAACCCTGCCTCCCTGCTATTCCTACCCATGACAGTATTATGTAGCTTTTGGCATCTTGTGATTATCTTTGATCAACGCTGAAGCCATCTTTGGCCCTTACTAATTCTGACAGATTTTAGGGACCCTCCCTTGCCTACGCCATCATCTCTTCTGTTTCTATAATCGTACCTTGTCAGAAAGCAGGGGACAGTGATATCAATGATGTCAGCCTAGTGGAGGCACAGCCTAGCAGAGGGCACACAGAGGTGGCCCTGCACAGCCAGGGCCTAGTAGGCAAGCATCTGTACTATGGGAAGGGGACAGCTTGCCCAAGACGCCAAGCTAGATGGGGGATAAACGTGAGAGTGGGAAACCCAGGTCTGAGTCTACCATGTTCTGCTCAGGAGCCTTCTATGGCTACTCACTGCCTATAGAACAGGCTTAAAAGCCTGTCTAAACTCAGGCTTTTAAGTTCTTGCTTCTTTCCTAAGCAATTCCAAATCCCTTCTTTCCTCTCCCATGTGACCATTCCCTGCCAAACCATCACCTGCTAGTCCCTGGACACACACAGCACTTCCAAAGCTATGCCCCAACTCCCTCAGTCATTTCTCAACCAGCAAGTTGAACTAAAGTGCCACCTCCTCCAGGAGGCCTCCCTTGACTATGCCTCCTCTACCGTCCCCACTCCCATGACTCAGAAATTCATACACATGGGATGGTGTTTGTGGAGGCAACTGACTGGTTCCCTGCTGGAGAGTACCCATTGAATTCTGAATTGAATTCTGCACCCATTGAATTCTGCACCCAGGCCAAGGCCTTGCCTCTCTTCCAGATCCACATCCTGTTTCCAGGCCGTGGAACACATCCCTCTACTGCCATGCTGTGTCTCTTCTTGTTAGGAAGTCTCAGATATTTGCTTAAATGTCACCTTCTCTGCTGCTGCAGACAAAAAAAGGGCCATGGAATAGGAAATTTTGATCATCTTTTCAAGGACTGTTTGTAGGGAAAAAGGAAGTAAATATCAGCTAGAAATTGATAGTATCACACTTCAGTTCTTAGCATATCAATTCTTCATGTTCTCTTTTACACATGGGTACAAACAGGATTCCAGTCCCACCCACCCATACAGACAACAGGAGCACCTTTCTAGAAACTGTTTTGGAAACTACGGGAGAGGGAGGTTCTATACTCACAAGCAAAGAAACTTCAAAAGGCTAATTTATGCATTTGAAAAGAGATTCAAATACATACTCGGAAATGAGTTACAGTAAACATGGTCAATTGTGAACAAAGATTAAGAATTTGAAAATACATTTGAAAAGAAGCATTAATCTCTTGGTTCAAACGAACAAAGGGGTATATGACATGAAATCTCTGCGAAAGGTTCCTGCTGCTGTTCAAGGAAGTAAGACAATCTTTTTATTAGCTGGGTTTATAATTTCATTATGGATAGAAGGGCTAATTCCAGCACTACCACCTTATTTGAAGTCTCCACAACCTGCAGACACACCCACATTTCCCATCTCCCGCACAGAGTTCTATTTTTGCCCCATTGCACATATCACCTTTTAACATATGGTGATTTACTTACTATACTCAGGATTCACTGTGTACTGATTAATTAATCTGATTAGAAGTTCCATGAGGAAGGGATCTGGGCTTATCCTCAGGATTTAAACCAGAGTCTGGCACATCGTATGCCCTCCATATCTGTTAAAAGAAGGAATGAATGCCTTTTCCCTCTTTTGTCAGAGATCAGCACTTTGGGTATTTCTCTGCCTGCACAAACTTTTGACCAATGCCTTCTCTAATACCAAGTGATCACTATACAGTTAACTGAACACAGAGCCCCAGAGTGGGCAGGGGATAGGGCAAAGGAGAAAGTGAGACAGCTGGAAGTCTTTAAGGAAGGGAGATTCGGGTCATTTGGGTTGGCTCTGTGGGCAATAAGAATGGAGGATAAAAGGAGAGAACCCATACAGCCAGCGCTGCCCCTCTTGTACACACACAACTAATTGGAAGTGACGCTTGACTTTTGAGCCCACTTCCCCTTCCGGGCCAGCCAACCTCAAGCAAGAGAGGGTTGTATTTGCTCTTTGTATCCCTCAACAGGCTGGACACAGGCCTGGCCCCAAAATGTCTGCCGTCGGAGGGGGAGTGGATGAGAGCCAAGTCTTGTCCCAACGTACCCAACAAGACCAACAAGGCAATTCAGAATTCAGAAAATGGCACTTTATTTAGGATTTGATTTTTTTGCCATGATGTTCTACTGATTGTTCCATGATAGTATCATCTTCTTCAATAGTGACCAGGACCTTCTTACCCACTAGATTAAAGATGTCCTCAGGAGGGTAGCCTTTGGGCTCACCCACCTTCACAGTGAGCATGTCCAGTGTTAGAACGGTGCCTTCTGGAATTTTCACTTTGGCCACTACAGACTTGCCCAGCTGTGGATAAAATTCAAGATTCAGTGCTGGTCTTACAAAAGTAACTAGTGCATGTTGCCTTATTTTCAAAGCCCCTGATCAGTCTTCACAGGTTACCTTGAGAATAGAAACTCTGTCCCCACCCCCTTTGGTGCCTAGAGCAGTATCTCACCCATGGCCAGGACTCAGCCAGCATAGGGGGAACTCAGATTCATAGGAACCTTCACAACAGAATGCAAAGGAAAGGGCTCAGGTTATGGCACCAAACAGAGCCAGGTCTAAATCCCCATCTGCTCGGTTTCTTTGTAAAATGGGAAGTAATAGTGCCTCTAATCAGATGACAGTAAGGACTAGTGATACTATATGTAATCCACCTGGAACATAGAATGCTCCTGATAAATGAAAATTGTGTCATTTACTTTCATCTTCATTTAATTCAATATCTCATTTTAAACGTGGGGAAACTGAGGCCCACGGAGGCCAGGTAACTTTGCTAAGGTTGCAAGGAGCTGGGATGAGAACCTAGGATTCCTCATTTCTGGCCCACTGCTCTGGCCACCTTGCTCAGTAAAATAGGAATATGGAGATCTCACAAAACGACAAGTATGACTGCTACTCAGGACAGGAAAGGGGGCCTCCTAGGACGGGGCAGACAGGATGGTCAGGCGAGCAGAATGAAGGATGCGTGAAGCTCATGACATCATTTCTATGTCTGTCCACAATGCTGCTAAGCAAATTATTATATTACTCTCTATTCTCTATGGAAGGGCCAAGGAATCAGTTTTGGAATTTAGTACCAGGACAAAACATCTATCAATTAACGATGATCAGATTATGCATCCTGCTATATTTCAGTGTTTGCTCAGGGAGCCAGAGACTTAGAACCAAATTAAGCACTCGGTTCTCATTCTGGTTTCTGGTACAGTTCTCTCCCCGTTTCTCCTATCATGCAGTTCATTTCTTTCATTATTACTATAACTCTCTGGTGTCCATGCATCTTTAATTTGAGGGGACTGAGCAGGGCCCCACTAGAATAAAAGATAACAATACTCCCCTTGCATGCTTGGTGGTGGACCTTTGCCCTCACACTGACAGCCCACAGCAGAGGAGTGTCTGCACTCCTGGCAGCTCTGGGACACCTGGCTCTATGACTCAGAGGCCAAGAGACGGGTTAGGCCATGGCTTCCAAGAAGGCCAGACGGTTAGTGTGCCAGGGAGTGTGCCTTGGCCTCACCACACCCTCTGTCTGAAGGTCAATGCTACAAAACTCAAACTGCCCCTTAGGAAATATTTGCATTAACCCCACCAACCCCCTGACAACCTGCTGCCCCCATCTACCCATTGCTTCCCCCGATTAGGGAAGCCTCAACCTATCATAGGCTCGTCTCCCACTGCCCCACAGAGCCCCTCTACCTGAACGTCTGTCACAGCTTACCTACTCCAAGGGACCTCACGGGGCCCTGAACACTACTACCGCCACCTCCTATGTCTCCTGGGGTCTAAAGATCTGGGGCCACAGACTTCAGAGACTTAGTGAGCAATTACAACATAATCCTAGGCAGCCAGAGGAACTGCTAAGTTCCCTTAAGTAGTATGTTTCTTCTGCTGCTAATATGAGCCCAGAGAGAATCAGAGGGCTGGAGCAACATTCCTTCATCTTCCCACTGGCCTGGCCTCAGGCAGGGTAGGTACTGACTCTCCCTGGCAGGTAAGCCCACTTCAGCCCTCTCGAACAGTCGAGTCCAGCAGGTTGGGCAGAACCCACCTTCTCATTGCAGGCCATCTCACAGGGCAACAGCTGCTTGACTGGGGAGCCCATGGCCCTTTCCACGAGGCGCACAGACCGCACTAGCTCGGCCAGCTCTCCAGGCTCCAGTGAGGCCGAGTGGTCACTCCCCTTCCAGGTCTTGTCCAAAGTTATGTGACGCTCCAAAACCTTGGCGCCCAGAGCCACGGCGGCCACAGAGATTGCTATGCCTGTTTCATGCCCAGAATACCCTATGGGAATGTCAGGAAAGAGCTTCTGATATTCCTTTAAAATAGAAAAGAAAAAAAAAGGTTAAATATTGTGGTGCTTTATGCATATATCCCAGAGTCAGGCAGATCTAGGTTAAAGTCCCAGTGTAGCTGCTCAGTACAATTATGGGCCTCTCCTCACTGGAGATAATAACAGCTGTCGAGGGTTGCCATAAATGCATGAAAATTACTCGGCACATTGTAAATGATCAAAAAATAATGACTACTGTTATCAAGAATGCATTTTAGATTCTAAGATGGCTACAGAGTAGGTGGAGGCTATACTACTACTGCTCCAGCCCCAAAAGAGATTTACAACTAAATTATAACAAGGATTTACGGAAGAAAACACATCTATAAGAAGGGCGGAGATGTAGAAAGGGCTGTGCCCGCACCGATGAGCAGCAGCTGAGAAGCTAGAGGGATATCTTGGCTGCTAAACTCCTTTCCCTCAAGAGCATGGGGTCTCA